>NW_011494899.1:972911-1000510 GCF_000754665.1 Bison bison bison
GTACGTAGTACGTACGTACGTACGTACGTACGTACCTACCTACCTACCTACCCTACCCTACCCTACCCTACCCTACCTACTATATATATATATATATATATATATATATAGTAGAGTAGAGAGAGAGAGAGAGAGAGAGAGAGAGAGAGAAAGAGTGTGTATTTATTATACAATATATATTATATATAGTTTTTGCTTATTTTTTGGTCATACCATGTGGCATATGGTATCCTAGTTCCCTGACCAGGGGTCAAACCCATGCCCCTGCTTTGGAAGCTTGAAGTCTTAACCACTTGATCTCCAGGGAGGTCCATATTATATATATCAAATATGTAAACACATGTGTGTGTGTATATATACATATTCATTTCAAGGAAAATATGTATTCTTTGTAGAACCATAAGATCAGAATTCCAGACAGGACAGGGTGACTGCAGCATAAAGTGTCCCCAGGCATTACAGTAATACTGAAAGGCCTTCACTTCAGAGGCAGAAACAAGTATTTACTGGACCCTTTCAAAAGTAGACTCTTCTGTCGCAGGCATCATTAAGGTTCAGTTTGTGGATCTCCTTTATATGTGTGTGTCATGAATAAAACAGTGCCTATCCATAACACACAATGAAGAAAATACAATTCCTCCTGTGTTTCTACTACCTAGAGTTTTATTTAGAGTACCATTAACGTTTTAGGGTAAAATGTTAGTTACTTGTTATTTAAGTGTTGTTGTTATAGTTATGTTGGCTTCCCTGATAGCTCAGTTGGTAAAAAATCCTCCTGCAATGCAGGAGACCCTGGTTCGATTCCTGGGTTGGGAAGGTCCACTGGAGAAGGGATAGGCTACCCACTCCAGTATTCTTAGGCTTCACTTGTGGCTCATCTGGTAAAGAATCCACCTGCAATGCAGGAGGCCTGGGTTCTATCCCTGAGTTGGTAAGATCCCCTGGAGAAAGGAAGAGCTACCCACTCCAGTATTCTGTCCTGGAGAATTCCATGGACTGTGTAGTCCATGGAGTCGCAGAGTCAACACAGCTGAGCAACTTCCACTTTCATAGTTGTTAGTTATTTTCTTTCAGGCACTTTTCTGTTTTTCTAATACATAAATTGGGATCATATTATAGTAATGTTTATATTCTAGTATTTTTTTCTTTACCTCCATATTATAACCATTTCCCCACCTTATGCATCGGGTCATTTGTTATGCTTCCTGGTATTCCATGATTATTATTTATCTGTTCAAGCCTTGGATTCTCAGTCTGTTTCCAGTTGCTTTGGGTCTTCTAAAAAGAGCAAAATGCTAGTCATCTCTTGAACTTTAGAAGACTATAGCCTGAGGCTGCTCACATACAGATGTCTATAGATGCTCTGAGCTCAACAGTGCAAAGTCACGGCTACAGAAAAAGTCAGACAGCCCTGCATCCAAGTGCCAAGTGGCTATGTGATCTTGGGATAAGCCAGTTAACCTCTCTCTGCTGGTTTCATATTCCTGGTATGAAACTGAGCACTTTCTCCACCAGTTCACAGAGGCGGGCCGGAGTACTGGACCAGATCATCCACGTCTCTGTTCCCTTCACTTCTCCCAAACAGTTATATTTCACACTGGCTGCAGGTTAGAATCATGGCTTGGAGTGGGGATTGCATCTTAAGAAGAATGATGCCCAAGTCTGCCCTTTGCCAACCAAGCCAGAATGTCTAGTCTGGCCCCTCGACAGCCATACTTTCCAGGCTCCTTATCTAAGGCTTAAGTGCAGATGGGTCCATGCTCACTGCACAGAAGTTACTGGCCCAGGATCTGCTGTCGCCTGCAACAAAAGAGACATTGTGTCTTGGCCGTTTTGTCACTGGGGCAGGGTGGCATTTGGGAGAAGTGTTTGGAGACCAGGATTAAAATCCTGGCACTTGTACCTCCCAGGGAAGTATGCCAACCTGTTTACTTTGTGTCGAGAGCTCAAACAGTGATCAAAATCCGATCCGACATCATAAATACCAGAAAAGGTCAGGGTTGGGCTGGTTATGGGATCAGGCGCACACAGCCGCACTGGGGCTGGCACTGGGTCAGCTCCAGACTTTCAGTTGGGGGCAGGGGGACTCAGCCAGACCCAGGCACACAGCACCCCCAGCCAAAGAACGGGGATTCACATGGCTCTGTTGCTTTTACTGAAGGAGGAGAAATGCCATTTTCTCAGCAGTGGTTCTTCTTGACTCATTAGTGAAGTTGGCATGTGGTTATTTTGTAACTTCTCTGCAAACATTCATAGAAAGAGAAGGGGAGCAGAAGGCGGGAGGTATGAATGTCTGCTGAGCTCCTATTCTGTGCATGCCTTCCCAGGGGTTGACAGGACATCTCCCTTACCCCAGCCCCTGCCCACAGTGCAGCTGAGGGTCCCGCGTCAGTCACGTGGCCACCAAGTGGCAGAGACGGGGATTTTGTTCCAGGTCAGCAGAACTTTAAAGCCTGCCTTTTACTTTTTCTCCTCAAGGCTACACATCATAATAGTTAGGGGGATTTAATTAGGCCATTTCTAGATAATCAGATCTTGATTGTGACAATGAGAAGGAAATCCCATTGAAGGCTGTTTAAAAGAACTTTCCATGTACATTTTTAAAGCCAGTGGAGATAGTGGAACAAAATGATCAGGTCCTTTCCCCCTTGGGGCTCAGATGGGAACCCCACTGGCTCCTTTAATAAAAGAGCATCCCAATCCTCAGGGATGGCAACAGAGGGTGTGAAATACAGATACCCGTGGGCTTGGGGAGCTTGCCTGCTTTTTATTAAAAGAGCTGGTGGGAAAGATGCCCAATAAAATGCATTACTGGTGGAAAAAAATTACGAGCTGGTGGAGTCCATTGCCAGGCTTTGCTTTTTCTTTGTAACCAGGTGGAAATATTGGCCCATCTGTACTTTTCATAGCTTATTGACTTATTGTATCCCACAGTAGGAAATACATTTCACATCACAATCCAAAAAATACATATGTGTGTGTTATACACATCTATACATATATGTGTGTGTCAGTCACTCAGTTGGGTCTGACTCTTTGCAATCCCATGGACTGTAGTCCACCAGGCTCCTCTGTCCGTGGAATTCTCCAGGCAAGATGAATGGAGTGAGTATCCATTCCCTTTCCCAGAGGTTCTTCCTGACCCAGGGATCAAATTCGGGTCTCCTGCATTAGCAGGCAGATTGTTTACCATCTGAGCCACCAGGGAAGCCCACATATGTATGTACAGACACATTATGTAGATGCACAACCTAAATTTTTCTTTCATAAAACAATACTTCATCTTACTGTGTTCAATGAAGTTTATATGTTCAGTTTATTTGGTGTTTTAATTGTTAAAATGCTTGTCAAATCCACTCAATTATTTTCACAACCCTGTAGTGTGTGGCAAACTCTAGTTGCAAAATATTGGACCAGAAGGTCTCTTAAGGTGCCTTTTAACTCCGTGTTAAGCATTCTAAAGTTCAGCAGAGCCGCCTATAATCATGGAAGAGATCATGAACTCATTTTCTAAAATCTATGTGCTGGCAGGGGGCACGGGGATCTCATTGAGGCTGCTTCCCTCTTCCCTGGCAGACCTCCGCTGAGGTCCTTTAAATGAGCTAATGTGTAGGGGTGTCATGCACAGTGGTGGGCACATAGCAGAGGACTCAGTGTATCTCATTATCCTTTCCTCCCAGGCAGGTGTCATGTTTTATTCATCTCTGTGTTGCCAACAGCTGGTATAATGCACAGCACTGGGCTCAGTAAATTGACGGAGGGGAAATGAAAAAAAAAAGTCTCAATTCTCTTTTACTTAGTCTCTGGGGAAGGCTACACAGTCTGCCTTTTATCATGCAGTTCCCTTCTTTTTTTAAACTAGTTTCAATTTAATTCAGGAACATGTAATGAATGCTCTGCTATGTGCCAGGTAGTGTTGGGCATGGAAGACACTAAACAATCCATATAGAAAGGGATTCCTGTATAAACAGGAAAAAGAGAAAAAGCAGAAATAACTGCCAAGTTATGTGACTGTTGCTTGTACAGACAAGTTACCAAAGTTCTGCAGGGGCATTGAAGATGGAGAGCCAGTCCTGCTCAGGAGTGGTAGGAAAAAGATACTGAGGAGAAGCCCTTGAGCTGGGCCTCGAAGTTTCAGTAGGAGTTTGTGAGGCACCAAGTAAAGGGAACTTTTAGGCAAAAGAAACCTAAAACCATGTCTTGGAAAAGACATGGAGGAATGGCCTTGTAAAGGTGTGGGGCACTGTGATCATGGGTGTGGCTAAAGCTTAAGGTTCAAGGGGGAAGTGGGTGTGCAGGGTAGTTGAATATTTGGTCTTTGGGCACAAGATTCTGGTCTGAACGCCAGGCTTTCCTCTTTCTGCGGGCATACGTGATAAGTCACTTCAGTTGTGTCTGACTCTGTACGACCCCATGGACTGTAGCCTGCCAGGATCCTCTGTCCATTGGATTCTCCAGGCAAGAATACTGGAGTGGGTTGCTGTGCTGTCCTCCAGGGGATCTTCCCGACCCAGGGATCGAACCTGAGTCTCATATCTCCTGCAATGGCAGGCAGATTCTTTACCACTAGCACCACCAGGGAAGCCTTGTAGAAGAATATCTTCATCCTAATTGCTGGAACCTATGAAAGTTAACATATAAGGTAAAAGGGATCTTGCAGGTGTGATTGAGTTAAGGTTCTCGAGGTGGGAAGATCGTCCTGGACTGTAAGTGTCAGCCCTAAATGTGTCCGTGATATAATAAAAAATATGTAATTGGTCTTTGTCGCAGATTCCTCACACGAGAGTTCCTAAACTCTTTGGAATTTTCCAAAGGAAAATAGGAACATCTTTTAGTCTATTAAGGCCACTCCTGGTCCCTCAATAACTTTAGGATGGGGCTGGTTGCTGGAAAGACCAGGGCATGATTAGAGGTTAGGAACTTTTAGCCACACCACCTCAAGGCAGAGGAGAGGGGCTGGAGATTGAAGTAGTCACCACTGGCCAGTGATTTGATCAATCCTTCTATGGCCTGAAACCTCTGATAGAAACCCTTAAATGATGGGATTAAGTGAGCTTCCAGGTTGGTGAATACAAGGAGGTGCTGGGAGGGTGGTCCACCCAGAGAGAACCTGGATGTTCTGTGCCCCTTACCTGTCCCATGCATATCTTCCATATGGATGTTCCCAAATTGAATCTTTTATAGTAAATGAGTCACAGTGTGTAAAGTGCTTTCCTGAGTTCTCTGAGTCTAGCAAGTTATCAAACCTGAAAGGCAAGGGTTGAGGGCACCCCTGACTTTCTAGCCAAGTTGGACAGAAGTGTGGGTACCCTGGAGACCCAACACTGGCAACTGGCATCTAAAGTGAGGGCATCGTTTAAGACTGAGCCCCTCAACTTCTAGGGTCTGTGCCAATTCTATAAGCATGAGAAATAAATTGGGTTGAAAGACACCCAGGTGGTGTCCAGACTGTTGGGAATTGACTGGTGTGAGGAAAACGCCTATACATTTGATGTCCCAGGTGTTATGAGTAAAAGCAGTTCCGAGTATCTTCAGAGGAGGGGGAGAGGGAGATTTGACTGCAGGGAGAAGCCGCATGATGACAAAAGCAGTGGCTGGAGCGATGCGCTCTGAGGAAGGACCATGAGCTGGAAGATGCAGGCAGCACCAGAACTGCAAAGGGCGCGGGAGTCAGAGTTTCGCTCAGAGCCTCTGGAGGGACACGCCCTGCTGACACCTTGACTTTAGCCTCATAGGGTTTGTATTGATCTCCAGAACCATGAGATAATAAATGTGTGTGATTTTAAGCCACTGAGTTTGTGGTATCTTGTGACAGCAAGGAAGACACTAACACAATGCCAAAACAGCCTTTGAAAATGACCTTTTCTCTTAAGCGCAGTGATAAATGGGAATAATCGTAGTGGAGGAGCAGCCTCATAGGGTTCTAGTGAGGATTGCATATGTAAACTTTACCTGAGGCTTGGCTGAGGATCTGGCACCAAGTAAGTCTAGGAAGCAGATAAAGATGAGCTAAGAGAAGCAATCACAGACGGGCTTTACATCTTATTGGGAGTGCATGTTGACATGTCTTTGTTTCTGGTGAAATACGATGGGAAGGGACCACACCTGTCTAGTCATCGCTGTCTCCTAGTATATAGTGGGGTCCCAGCCTGTTTCACCTTCTGCAGTTAACTGGTGAACGACTGAACGCAGGAACCGTTGTATTTAAAGGTCCTGAATCAGAGCAGAGAAAGGAACAGCACAGACGCTGTTTATAGAGGGAGGGGTCCCGGGTAAGTGTGGTCAGCACACTGATCCAGAGGAGAGATGCCTTTTCCCCATATCTGTTTAAAATTCCTTTATTGTTGCTCTTTCGTGCTCAGGACCTGTCATTCCGTTCTCAGAGCAAGAGAAGAGCTGCCAACTGTCCTCCAACCGTCTCTCCTATACCGTTAATTTGTTCTTCCACCTTCTCTTTCCAAGCAAAATGACCCAAATTATTTTGGCTTTCCCTTACGCAGGGTCTAGTATTACAGTGCCTGGCGATGTCCCAGAGGAGGAGTCTGACTTGCACATGTGTTTTAAGTGACCCACACATTCTTTTTTAAAAATGTGGTTTATACAAGATGGCAGATTGAACACAGGAGCTTATTGTTATACTTTCCCAAAGTCCACTAGAGTGGAGAGAAAGAATAAAGAAAAGACATAGTTCACAAGGGCAAAGATAATAGAAAAGGAGAAGAGCAGACAAGTCTGGGAGCCAGAATGTAGATGGAAGGGCAGGGCGTGGCATCTCAGAGCATCAATCTGATTGGGTCACAGGACAGCAGATGAGTGCTTGGCTCCATTGATCTCAGACAAGGCTCAACCAGGAGAGGCTGCAGGTATCCCAGATGCAGCATGGAATGAGTACAAAGACAGCTGGGACTCCAGCCTTCCTCAGTGCAGCCAGGCAGCCATTCACCCCTGTCCCCCAAGGCGCTGGAGCTTTTCTCTTGGGACACACCACACCCTCATGGCTCAAGACACAGCTCACCATGCACAGATAGAGCTGGACAAGGTGCTAGAGTAAAAGTCTGCATCCAGAAAGAAAAGACCCCTCAGCCCCTTCGTCTACTCAGAACTTAAGAGGTCAGAGGCTGGTACTGTATTCTGCAGATAAGAAATTGTGTGATGTCTTCTGGGAAAAAACCCAGCCAAAGAATCTGGTACTGATGTTTGGGATACCCACACCTCACTGTGCTCACTTAAGGTAATTTTAAGTTATTAGTCTCAGTTTCAAACCCACCCTTCTGGACTGAGCTCTAGGCAGGGACCCTGCTAATATTTCGGTGTTGCCAGGGGCTCCTAGGAAGGTCGGCTTCGGGGAAAAAGGGAAACTGAGGCTGGAGAGAGTGAAGGGTTCTGCTTCTGCTTGTCCACTTTATATCTTGGGGAGCACCATCCCAGCGGGGCTTCCTCATCTGGTTGTGCAGTTCTTTCTGGTCTGCAGCCCTGCATTTAGATTCCCCCTTCCGCGAGGCTGGGTCCTTGTGCTGTGGCCCCCTTTCCAAGCTCCAAAAGCCTAGGAATCCTGACTCCTTCCTGTCACTGACCCAGCCCTAGGAATGGCAGCTGCCACTTTAGGTGCTATTTATGGGCCGTCTTTGTATTCCCCTCTTGCTTTTACGGTCCATTGTACCTGGTGAGCAGGTCTTTATTAACATTTCTCTGTGAGGGCTTCCTGTTTCTTGAATGGACCCTGATGGATGGACCCAATAAAAGCCCATGGTTTGCTTTATTACCCTTTAGTGAAGGCCAACCACCAAGAAGCCCACCCCCATGAGATGTCAAAAGGTACAAACTTCCACTTGCAAGATTAGCAATTTGGGGATCCACTGTGCAGCAGGGTGATGATAGCTAATAATGCTGCATCTTATATACTTAACCAACATGGCAAGAATAGATTGTAAATTTTCTTACTACTGAAAAGAAATGCAACTGTGATGGGACTGAGGGGCTACCTAACACTACAGTGGTGATCATTTTGCAATTTGTAAATGTATTCAATCAGTATGTTGTACACCTTAACGTACAGAGTGGTATGTGTCATATCGCAACAAAGCTGAGGGTAGGAAAGAAGCTTACCCACAGACTCAAAGCTACCAAGCCATCTCTAGGGCCTTACCCATCTGTACTGTGAAGAGTCAGCAGATACTGGAGGGAAAAGAAATGGAAAAGTCAAGGGTCTGTTTTGACAAATTAAAAAAGGAGTAGGTAAGAAACAAAGATATGGCAGAGGGGAGCAGGAAACTTCAAAGAAAAGCTAAGGTCGGTGCCCTCAGAGAGGAGAAAATGGCTATTTCAGTCATAAGATATGAGCAGATCCTATGCTTAAACAAACAAAAAAAAAGGATTATTCAGAACACAGTCACTGTAAAAAATGAAAGATCTGAGAGCTGATAAGTTATAGAATGTTTAAAAGTTAGAAGACAAGGTTGAACAGTTCTTGAAGCAACACAAAGAGACAGATCTAGAAAAGAGGAGATAGAAGATAATTAGAGGATCAATTTGGGTAGGGGGAGGTTTCTACATCTAATCAGTAGGAGATGAAGATGAGGAAAACTTTTTTCTTGTTTTAAATTTTTATTGAAATATAGTTGATTTACAGTGCTATGTTAGTTTCAGGTGTTCAGTTATGTGTGTGTGTGTATATGTATTTTACATTCTCTTACATTCTCCATTATAGATTATTGCAAGACACAGAGCATAGTTCCCTGTGCTATACAATAGGTCTTTGTTGCTTATTTTATATTTTTTAAAGCCTGCATTTCCAGATTGAATGGGCTCACCAAATGCTCTGCACAGTGAATAATTAAGAAACATCAAGGCATATCCTTGGGTAGGAATTTCTGACCCTGACACTTAATAACTTTTGGTCTTAAGAAAGATACTAAGTAGTTCTGGACTTCTATTTTCCTGTAAATAAAATGGGGATGACAGTACTTAGTCCCTCAAAGAACTCTTGTGAGTGTATATCATAAAATATAGACATCTAGCAAAGCTCTTGACACAATATTGCATAAACATTTTAATAATACTGATAAGTAATAATAAATAATAAGGATTGTTCAGCTTCATATCTGCTTAGCAAGGGAGCCTTACCATCTAGGTTCTTTCACATGTCTTTAAGCACACGAGAGAGAAACACAAACTAACATTTATTGAACACCAAGTGCCAGATCACTGGGCTCACTTTCCTTCCCTTTCATTATCCCATTTATTACTGGTGAGAAATCCACAAAGTTGAGAGTTTTGCCTGTGCTGCATTGAGAAATTGATGCTCAGAGATCACTGCCTGATTCACAGCTCCTGTTAAAAATCCTCTGTGCCTCTGAGAAGGGGAGCTGCCTGAGAAGAGGCAGCATGCCACAAAGTTTCTGAGGGGCCATATGGACAGACAGCCTCTTCGTTGTCTAGTTAATTTAAAAACAGGAAGGTGTTCCAAATAGAACCCGGCTGATAGGAATAGTCCCAAGTGAAGTCTTGTTCTTTCAGGCATGGACGGGGCCACCCGGCAGCTGACAGCATTAATAAAATTGTCAGGCAGCTATTAGAATAGCTTAAAATTATCCACATTTGTATAGATACCTGAGGAGTTTGAATAGCTCTTGCCTTTGCTCATAAAATGAACATCTGTTAGCTCCTGAAAGACTGATATCTGCGCTTTGTGGCTGAGCCTTAGTGGCTCACTCCTTCTGGGATGCTCAGTGATACGTCAGGTTTTTACCCCCTTCTCTAAAGTGGTCCTTACAATAAGTGCATCTGCTTGATGTTTCTTTGTTCTAAATATTTTTTACCTTTTTTTCTTTTAAATGACCCCCACTGAAAGATCTTGAAGTCAAGAATTCAGATTCAACAAGCATACCTCCCGTGTGTCTTGCTCTGTGCTGGCATTTGGTACTCTAGTTTACCATCTCTGTGGCCATTTCTCATGAATCAGTTCAGTTCCATCGTCACTCAGTCGTGTCCGACTCTTTGCAACTCCATGGATTGCAACATGCTAGGCTTCCCTGTCCATCACCAACTCCCGGAGCTTGCTCAAACTCATGTCCATCTAGTCTGTGATGCCATCCTAACTGGAGATTATCTCGCAGCCATTGCCAACCCAGTTGTGCTTAAACACTGTGTTTGGCAATCAGGGAGGAATGAACACAAACTTGTATATATAAAGGAAAGGGGTCATAAGACTGAATACTTTCATCCTGGTATATCAGCACAATCTGAATGTTATGTCTTAGAAATTCCAGGAGGAAGTAGCCTATAACTTAAGCAACTATTAATAATGGTGATGATGCCGATCCTTTGCAGACAAGAGCTATGATCACCTGTTAGTTGTCTACTCTTGAATCAAGGACAGTCATACCCTCTTAGCTTCAGTTTTTATATCTGTAAATTAGAGTGGTAGTATCTTAATTATTTGAGATAATCCACATGAAAGGCACAAATTGGCACCTGCACAAGAGTAGGGCTCAATAAATAGGTGTTCAATGTTGTTGTCCAGCCACTAAGTCATGTCCTACTCTGCGATTCCATGGACTGCAGCATGCCAGGCTTCCCTGTCCTTCATCATCTCCCGGAGCTTGCGCAAACTCACGTCCTTTGAGTCAGTGATGCCATCCAATCACGTCATCCTCTGTCGCCCCCTTCTCCTCCTTCCCTCAATCTTTCCCAGTATCAGGGTCTTTTCCAATGAGTTGGCTCTTCGTATCAGGTGGCCAAAGTATTACAGCTTCAGCATCAGTCCTTCTAATGAATATTCCGGGTTGATTTCCCTTAGGATTGACTGGCTTGATCTCCTTGCTGTGTTCTATAATCTCCCTCTTTTTAGGACTTGCACATCTGTGCATTCACCTGTTACAGGCACAGACCCATCTTCCATCCTTGTGGGAACAGAAACAAACATAACTGGTGTTATAGGTGGGGGAAAAAATGGGACATTGAAAGATTAACAAGACCATGGCTCTCATTGTACAAGAAAAGAAGGATTTATAGAGTTTAATACCATTAGCACATGATGGAGATAAAATAAGGGAAATACCTGGTCCTCTTCATCCCTGTTCTATTCAGTTCGCTTGTTTGGCAAATATGTGTCACACATAGAGTTGTACCATTATTGCATCTAAGTTCATTTAAAAATTGTGCTTAAACAGGCTTCTGAATCTTCTTGGTGCTCCTGAGGCGTCAAGCCCTTGCTTATAAACCCTACCTTGCAAGTGTGCAGCTGGTGGCTCGGATGGTAAAGCATCTGTCTACAATGCAGGAGACCCAGGTTCGATCCCTGGGTTGGGAAGATCCCCTGGAGAAGGAAATGGCAATCCACTCCAGGACTATTGCCTGGAAGATCCCACGGACAGAGGAGCCTGGTAGGCTACAGTCCATGGGGTCGCAAAGAGTCAGACACGACTGAGCAACTTCACTCACTCACTCACTCACTCGTATATATACCTTGGAAGGAAGCTCATCTGGCAAGAGTCTTCTCTGTTTCTGGGCATCTGGAATAAACTTGGTATGAGCCTGAACTAAGGCTCTGTTACTTCCTCTCTCTGGTGTGAGTTCTGTCCTTGAGACCATACGGCCAAGGTTGGTTAATCCTCTTCTGACTGTCCTTCTAGTCACTGAAGGCTGTTTCTGCACTGCCTGGGAGTTTCTCTACTCCAGCCAAATACTCTGAATTACCCTAGGAAAAGGCTCCCAAGTTCACAGGACCCCTGGCTGGGACAGCAGCGCAAAATCACAGGGTAGGAGCTGTTTCCTGTTACGCTCTGCCGTTTTCCAGCTGCATGACCTTGAGGTAGTAAATCAGTCAGTCTGCAATAGGGCCCCTCAAAGGAAGTGGAGGTCACAGTGGTGTCCAGCCCCTGGGTCATGGGAGGTTAATTGATGCAATTTTATATACGAGTGTTGTACTTGGGAGTGGGGGTCCCAGTTGTCCACAAGTGCAGAGCTACTGGTCTCAGGTCATCAGTGAGGAGGCTGCAATATAAGGACAGGCCAGTCTCCCAGAGTGGCTCATCTGATGAGGGTGAAAGAGGAGATTGGAAATGCTGACTTAAAACTCAACATTCAAAAAAAAACTAAGATCATGGCATCTGGTCCCATCTCTTCATGGCAAATAGAAGGGAAAACGTGGAAACAATGGCAGATTTGATTTTATTGGGCTCCAAAATTATAGATGGGAAACAATGGAAACTGAGAGACTTAATTTTGGGGGGCTCCAAAATCACTGCAGATGGTGACTGCAGCCATGAAATTAAAAGATCCTTGCTCCTTGGAAGGAAAACTCTGACCAACCTAGACAGTGTGTTAAAAAGCAGAGACATTACTTTGCTGACAAAGGTTTGGATAGTCAAAGCTATGGTTTTTCCAGTAGTCATGTATGGATGTGAGAGTTGGACCATAAAGAAGGCTGAGTGCCAAAGAATTGATGCTTTCGAACTGTGGTGCTGGAGAAGACTCTTGAGAGTCCCTTGGACAGCAAGGAGATCAAAGCAATCAATCCTAAAGGAAATCAACCCTGAATTTGATTTCTAATGTCAGTGATGGTTAACATTGGCACTCACTTTTGAGGGATCCTCTGAACTGCCACTCAGGAACCACCAACCACGAGTCTTATGAAGACTGACCTCCAGTGTGAGGATAAATCTCACCACCCTTGCTCTTGCACCCACTCCACACCCACCTGGCCCTTTGGAGCCCCTGCCACATGACAGTATCGTTGTCCCTGCGCCTGTGTTTCTCAGAGTTGTTCTCAGGACCACAGGCCAGAAGCGTGTGGGGCATCCTTGGGAAAGCAGATTTCCATGTCTGGCTCCCCAGACCCACTAGGATTCGTCCTTGGTGATAAGTATTTTTAACCCTCCCACAGTGGTGGGACCGCAGTCTTTGGGCCATGCTTTGCAAAACTGCTTGAGCTGCATGGGAGCAATTCTGTGCCCCTGTCTTTGCATTCCCAGCACCTTGCCTGATGTAATTGTTTTTAATTGAATGGTGAGTTAATTGAGTTACTTGATTAATTAGGATACAAAGAGAACAGGAGTTATTCCGGGAAATGGAAAGTTGTAGTTTCCTAAGAGTAAAGCAAAACAGAATTAATCAAAGTTTCCCTGAAAGACCAGAATGGCATTTATGATTTAAGGACTTGTGTTTGACTTCTCCGTGTGAGCTTTCCTCAGGGCTACACTCAATGCAGGTGCTGTCCTGAGTCATACACACTGAGACTGCAGGCTCTGGATCTTGTACTTGGCAGAATATAATCTCAAGCCAGACCCTCAGTTGGAGAACCTCACTGAAATATAAACAGATGCCTGTACTAGATGGATTCACCTGATCACTGCCTCCCAAGGCCCCCTTCCGGTGTGAGCATCACCTCCTCTCTCAAGTGGATTCTTCTCTCCCCAAGCCAGACGAGGTCCATCTCTGCTTTATATAAGCACTGCCTGTTTCTAGAACAGACCTCTTTAAGAGCTTTGCATTGTAGTTATTTAATATGTTCATGTGTGTATCTCCATCATTAGACTAGAAGCTCTTGAAGTCAGAACTGCCAGTGCTGTATACATAGTTGGCATTTAAATCTTTCTGGAATGCATAAATGGTTAATGGAGTGACCATAGTTAATGGTTAATGGTTGAGTGATGCTAGTTATGCTTCTTCTGAACTAGCTGACTTCATCCCCCTGCCTCTGATTTTCTAGAATCTTAGAAAATGAATGATTAAGTAGTGGAACAGGCTATGAGTGGAGGAAGATGCTAAGAGGTGGGCTGAAGGCTCTTTATTATCCTTTTATAACATGTACCATAGAGACCAATTACTTTAACTCATCTTCCAAAGTTATAAGGATGCTGGTTAACTTGGCTTTGATTTTTTTTTTCCCCAGTACTAATTTTTTAGCAGGCATTCATTTACTGGGTCTGTCTTCAAGTATTTTATTTGGTAAGCCCATTTCTTTCTTTTTTAAATAGCAGCTTTATTGAGATATAATTCTTACAATTCACCCTTTTAAAGTATGCGGTTCGGTAATTTTTTTAGTATATTTGAGTATTCGAAGAGCTGTGCAGTCATCATGGCTTTCTAATTCAGAACATTTGAATCACCCCGAAATAGATACCTCCTTCCCGTCAGCAGTCACTCACCATCATTCTTTCCTCTACGGGTCCATGGTAACCACTAATCTGTCTCTAGAATTTGCCTGTTCTGGATGTTTCATATACATAGACTCAAACCGTTAGTGATCTTTTGTGACTTGCTTCTTTCGCCTAGTATCATGTTTTCAAGGCCCATCCGTGTTGCAGCATGTAACTGTGCTTCTTTATCTTTTAAGGTCAAATCATATTCCATTGTATGGATGTACCACAGGTTTAACATGCATTCATTCACTGACAGACATTGTTTCCACTTTGGGCCAATATGAATAATGCCACTGTAAATATTCACATACATAGTTTTTGTGTGGATATACTTTCAGTTCTCTCGGGAATAGACTTAGAAGTGGAATCCCTTAAGTGTCATCCCTAAGCAAGGTGACTCCTGTTTAATATTTTGAGGAACTGCCAGATTGTTTGTGCCCAAGCAACTAGACCATTTGCAAACCTCTATCTTGGACTTAGCTGTTCGTGTGCTAAGAATACCAATGCTTTGTATCTTTGTTGCATGCCAGCTAATCAGACAGGTGGAGCAGATGATGAATGTAGAGTGGAGAATTGCAGAATCTTCTCATCCCTGCAGCCACGCTGGGCACCAGTTCAAACCCAATGAGTTGGTCCAGTGCACTGGGTTCAAACACAGAGGATCCTGGGTATAGGGGTCACCAGAGAACAGATGAAGTTGTTTAACCATGAACTAAAGGCATGATGCTATTTAATAGATTCCCATGTCTGAGCCTATATCCTATTTACATATCATATATCACTTGCATTTGTTTGTCTTTAATTTCAGTGACATGTAACAAAATTATTTGAAAATCTATCTTTTGCAGCTTCTCCACTTGCTTAGATCTCTTTTTTCCTTTGCACAATAGTCACAATCAAGATTCTTAATCCCTCCAATCTCTAATTGGAAGTTACACGCTCTAAGCTGCAAATTGTGCTCATACTGTGGCCCTGGGATGTTGGTGAAAGTTGCACAGGACACGGTTTCATTGAAGACATCTTTTCTCTGGGCCAAGAGAAAGAATGGAGCTGAGCATATTCTTGCCAGAAGGCCCAGGGATCCCTCTGATCCTGATAGCAGAGCATGTAATGGGACTTTTCTGAACAGAGTCAGGGCTGACCCTTGTCCTCTATCCTCCCTGCCCTGATTATGTATCTCAACTGAGATGGAACTTCCATGTTTATGACAATATCTGCCTGACAGAAAGATCCGAAACCAAAATTAAACACGTAAATGCTTCCTAAACCACAAGAGCTTTGTACTAAAGTAATAAATGCTTATCCATCTCAGCGGTAGCAACCCTGCTGTGTTTCAGGCAGATTCTCTAGAGTCCTTCTTGCTGTGCCAACCTGAGACAAAGTTAGTAGATATGCATGGGGAAGAAAAGGCTCCTGGGCTGTGCCTTCTCCCACTGCTGCTGCTGCTAAGTCGCTTCAGTCATGTCCGACTCTGTGCGACCCCATGGACTGTAGCCCACCAGGCTCCTCTGTCCATGGGATTCTCCAGGCAAGAATACTGGAGTGGATTGCCATTTTCTTCTCCGGGGGATCTCCCCAGCCCAGGGATCAAACCTGTGTCTCCTGCATTGGCAGGTGGATTCTTTACCTCTGTGCCACCAAGGGATCTTTTTTTTTAAATCTCTACCTTGTGAATTTTGGTAGACCTGTGACTTCAGCTAGCCAGAAAAAGAGAAGGAGCCTTTTCAGACCGCCAGGTGCACATTTTTCCCTTTCTCCTCACACCCACATTGGAATGAGAAAAGAGATGGGCTGCTCCTAAGATCTCTGGACTGGGAGACAGTTGTCTGGTACCTGTGATAATTCTAGAAAAGGGGTAATTATAGAGAATGGGGGAGTTCAGGAAAGTGACAGTGAGTGAGATGGTATGTGACCCAGGACCAGTCAGAAGTCTGCTCTGCTCAAGTGAACAAGTTTTATATCTAATCCTATACCTGGAGCACTAGAGAAGATTTTATAAGTTGATGAGAGTATGAAGAAACAATCAATATATTAGAAAGGAAATAATATTAGCAGTGGCCAGGAGTTAGGGGTGATGAGGGAGGGGAGAGTGCAAGGGGATAGCTGTGATTTTTAAAGGGTTAAATTAGGGAGATCTTGGTGGTGATGAAACAGTTCTGTGTCTTGACTGCTGTGAAGGTTTAATGAATCTACACCTATGATAAAGTGGTATATACACATGATACTAATGTCAGGTTCCCAGTTTGGTTGCTGTAGCCGTCTAAGGCGATGGTACTTGAGACCTCTTTGCACTGTGTTGTAACTTTCTGTGCATTTATAATTATCTCAGAAATTTTAAAAAAATGTTTAACCTGGGAGGTAAAAAAAGGAAAACAGTAATGCAAACAGAAAAAAGTAAATGATATGATAGACAGTGAAAATAATGGCTTAGCCTCTAGGTAGGTATAACCTCTATTAGGCTTCTGACAAATGGTGACATTTAAAACAGAAAGATAGCCACACTGTGACTAATGTAGTGGCTGTCATTAAGATTTCCCAAAATGTCTGTGACTCATGTCACAGACAGTGTGCTAATCTCAAAATTATATACAAAGAACTTCTAGAAATTAATATGGAAAAGACCAGTAACCATGGTCAAAGAATATGAATATATAGTTCATAGAGGAGGAAATACAGATTTTTTTATATTTTTTATTTTTATCTGTTTGGTCATCCTGTGAGCCTTGTGGGATCTTAGTTCCCTGACCAAGGATTGAACCTCTGACCCCTGCAGTAGAGGCATGGAGTCCTAACGACTGGGCCACCAGGGAAGTCCTGGTGGTCTTCCAGGACTGGTTCTTAAACTCAACTTTACCGCTATCAAAAAAAATTTTTAAACAGTAAAGCAAATTTAAAGATACCAAGATGCCACTTTTTAAACTCCTAGTTTACTGAAAAATCTAAAAATTTGGTAATACGTTCTGCTGGTAATGCTGAGGCCCTCTCAGGCTTTACTGGTGGCAGCCCAGATGGATACAGCCCCCTACAGACACCTACTTGGCAGTCTTGACTCAGTTCCTGGAACAGAAATGGCTAAGTGTTCACCAAGATTCATTTTTCCCTTCCATAGTAATACAGATGCAACTGGAAAGTGGCTAGGCAGATACAGAAAGCACTCTTCAGCTCCCCTGCCAGACACATTGCACGTTCTTTCCAGTGGGATATGAGTAGAAAAGTAGCGTGTGCAAATGCTTGTGCATGTGTGTGTGCCTGTTTGCAAAGGTGGCCAAAAATTCTTCCCCTCCCTGTGCCTGGGTCATGACTTGGCAGCCCCTCCCAGGAAGAGAAGTCCGTCTTAACTTCCTGAATCTGGCCTGCCCTTATTGCTTACTGCCAGTGCAACAGTAAGAGACGTGCTAGGAGCAGAGACCTGAAAGCGCTTGCATTGGAGCTCACTCTCCTGCTGCTGTTGGAAGACTGCTGCTGTGATAGGAACAAGCCTGGGCCAGCCCGTCAAAGGATGGAGGACCATGCAGAGAGAAGCCCTGGTCATCTGAGCTGTCAGGACTGGCATGTAGTAGCTTTGCCAGCTGGTCCACAGGTGCTGAACAGGAACAGCCAAGAGATCAGCCATACCAGGTCAGATCCAGACCAGCCCAACTGAGTCAGGCCAGATTGCCCACCTGCACCTATAAGCCACTATATTTGGAGTGATTTGTTACACAGCAGTGCTAACTGATACAACGTCCTACTTCCAGGACAAGGTTTCTCGGAACTGCGTATACAGATGTGGACCTGGGAAGCAGTGGTGGAACGGACCTTGATTCAGAACTGACCTAACTCCCAGAAGGGTAGTGGGGGCATATGCTAGAGATGTGTGTTAGAGATGACCTTGTTCTGTGTTTGGCAGAGAGAGGTCTGTTACCTGCGATGCTTGTTGGAAACAGAAGCCTGGAGGGTTCTTTCTGCCCAGCTGTGGGCTCCAAGAAAGGACATTTTATGAACTCCCGCACATGTATCTCAGACCCACAGCAGCTTAAGAATCGCAGGAACAGACCAACAGTCTCTTAGCCTACCAGAGGAGGCCAGATGGAGAAACTTTTTAACCCCAAAAAGAAGAAAATGCTCCTCAAATGAATAACTGATCCCCCTTTCCTTGAGAACATGACTTGGTCATCTTCTCTTTTATGCCTCAAAGTAAAAACAGACTGTAGGCTGGCGATGTAGTCCTCCAGATCAGATCTCTGAGTGATTGGCTTTCCTTTACTTTCTTTTTTTTTTTTCCCCTTCTTCTTTTAAAATACTAAGTTGTTTCTTTTGTTAAGTAACAGACTTTCTTCAGTAGAGGATGTAGAAAGGGCAATGATTTAGATGAAATCTGAGAAGGGATCTATCAAATTTTTAAAAATATTTAGGAGGTTAACTGCTTAGGGGCAGGAGATGGGGAGCCTAGTGTCTGATCTGGGACCTGAATGGCAGTTTCTGAAGGGTCTGCTTGATTATTAGCAGCTCAGGTAAGTAGCCTCAAGACCTGTATCTTAAGGTGGGTTTTAGAGGTAACAGTGCCCCCTTCTGGTGCGAATGGGGTTTTAAAGTATAATGTGCAAATCTGAGCCCACTGGCAGCTTTCGTCTCCTGAGAGGTGGAATCCTTGCCTTAGCAGATCTTCTAAGGGATAAACCTCTCTCTGGGATATCTCTGTCTTCCCCGACGTGGGCAGCTCAGGGGCCTTTGAGTTTTGCCAGAGATCACTGCATTCCCTGGTGGCTGAGACAGTAAAGAATCTGCCTGCAATGCAGGAGACCCAGGTTTGATCCCTGGGTCGGGAAGATCCCCTGGAGAAGGGAGTAGCTACCCACTCTAGTATTCTTGCCTGGAGAGTCCCATGGACAAAGGAGCCTGGCAGGCTACAGTTCATGGAGTCGCAAAGAGTCAGACATGACTGAGCAACTAACATTTTCACTTTCTTTTTTTTTTTTCCCCACTGTGCCGAGTGAGGAGTTCTTCACTTGCTTTTCGAAGTCATCTAGGGTTCGCTTTCCCATGGCTCAGGTTGTAGGGCCTCCAGATGATCAGCCAGGACTTATTCACAGTTAAGGAGTATATACAGAAAAGAAAGGCACAATTGCCTTCTGGAGCTGGCATTCTCATCAGCTCGTCTGAATTACTCACACTCCTCACTCTCTTTATTGTTGTAAATAAGAGTTTGCTGCAATTTGGAGTCCAAGGACCCAACACAAGAGTGTTTACATTATTGTTGATTTATTTTAAGGCTCTAGTAAACATTTAAATAAATGATGATGCTGTCCTTGTGGGCTTTGCTGTGGGAGTCTTGCCATCACTCTCTAGTAAATGAGAGACAGGTGCTTAAATAGGAGAAAATTGGGGTGCTCACCCTGGTTAATGCAGGCGTTGTTCTCTAGGGTGCTCTTGGTCAGTCCTCCACCAATGGTGTGGTAGGAAGCAGGACCAACTTTGTAATCTGTGGGGTCCAGTGCACAATTAAACTTGGGGCCCTTTTAGAGTGATAGTTACGAATTCCAAAATGGTGACACAGCAGAGCTTCAAACCAAGCAGGCTCCTTCTCAGCACAGGGCCCTGTGTGATGGTGCAGGTCACAGGACCCCAAAACCAGCCATGGCTGGGATGCTAGCATGTGGGGCTCCTTCTCCTAGCCCCACTGCCCTTCAGTCTTGCTCCCTGCTGTGCCTTCATCATGCCGATCACACGCCTGCCTCATAGCTTCATGCTTGCTGTTCTGTTCCTCTAGATTTCTGCTCAGATGTCATTTAGTGGTGACACCTGAGTCTGTCTTCATAGTCTCCCTGCATCCTTTGCAATAAAGATATGACTCATTATGTATTTCCTAGTTTATCATTTATCAGTGCTCTTACCCCAGCAAAGCATGAGCTCCTGGAAGACTGGTGCTTGATTGGCACTGTTCCCCAACATCATCTTTAGGGCTAGTGCAGTGCTGGGCACACAGGTGTGTGTGGAGTGCACAAATCAGGGTGCTTGGGCCAGCTGATGAAGGCAAGCCAAGAGTTAAGAGTTCAAGGAAATGGTGAAGGTTTGCCTCTGACTCTTGGCCCACTTATCATTGATCTTCTCAAGTAGAAACTCTTTCTTCCTCCTGGTCTCCATCCCTCTGGGTGCCATTTGTAAGATTCAGGACCCTGACCATGAAACAGAGAAACTGCCTTGATGTGACCGAGGCCGAATTTGTCACTGATTTTTGAGAATCTGCTAAAACATACTCCTTTCCAAGGCGTGTTAAGGGCTGTGGTATAGGAGGGCTCTGAAGGAGTGTGAGTTAGAAAGGTCACCTGATGCTTGACTGCAGGATGCTCAGAGCCCTTTGTTCACTGATACACATTCCTTTTCACCAACTTACTAGGCCACAGGAAGCTATAATTCATCAAGCGTCACAGGGCACCAGTGATCTCTGAAGTATGTTCATACCTGCTAAGTCTCTTCAGTCGTGTCCAAGTCTTTGTGATCCTATGGACTGTAGCCCACCAGACTCCTCTGTCCATGGGATTCTCCAGGCAGGACTACTGGAGTGGGTTGCCAAGCCCTCCACCAGGGGATATTCCTGACCCAGGGATCAAACCCGCATCTCCTGTGGCTCCTGCATTGCAGGTGGATTCTTTACCACTGAGCCACTGGGGAAGCCCAGTCTATGAAGTATACATGGTTATATATTCACCCTGGCGTGGCGGCCTGCACGTCAGGAGACTAAATCCCATCCACCCTCAGCTCTGCCTTCTAGTCAGATTAAGTCAAAGCACCACCACCCCTCTCCTGGGTTCTTGAGTCTGTAAAAGGAAGACTTTTCTGCATTTTACTATTGAATATGTTCTGGTTGATCCCAGAGTTCCTGTCCAGCTCCAACATTCTAGAAAAGACAATCTTGGCTGCTGCTTCTCTGATCCCTGTCAAAATTCATTTATTCAACAACTGTGTGTTCAGTGCTTAACATATGCCAGGGATTCTTCTAGCCCTTCAAAAAACAGCAGTGAAAATCAACACACCAAACCTCTGCCCTCTGGAGCTCGTTTTCACAGATGTCCGGGATGCACAGGCTGGTGGGGAAGGGTTTGCTGTCTGCCAAGGTCTGAGTGGATCAGTTAGCATTGACAAAACGCATCATCACACTGTAAAGAAAACAGCATTGTGACCCAAGTCTAGAGACCCAGCTTAAAGTCTAGCCCTCGCCACCATCAGGAGTGACTTTGAGATCAAGAGCTTGTGCTCTCAAGTCTCTCCATACAGGTCCTGTCTTGGCTCTCCTGCTTGCTGAGACCGTGAGCTCATAACTTCTGAGGATCAGTTTGGGTTTGTTTTTGTCTTCATCTGGAGGATGGGGTCGGAGCCCCTTCCATCACCTTGGAGACGCTGCCCACGAGGCACTGAGTCCAGGTCCTGGTTCCTGCTGTTCCTGCGATGATGCTGTTCACAGTTTCTTTCTGTTGTCACACCCTCAGCATACTTAGACATGTCAGCCTATTTTGACCTTGCTGTCTTCTCCTATAAGATGAAGTGCGTGTCTGAGCTCCATGTGAGTCTGCGTTTCAGACTCAGTTTGAGTAGTGTTGGAACTCGGATGACTGTCTCTCCTCCACACGTAGGCCAGTCGGCTGGAACGTGGCTGTGTGTGACGTCTTCATCTCTGTGTAGGTTCAGGCATACCTCGGAGATACGGCAGTTGAGTTCCAGACCACTGCAAGTAAGGCAAAGGTTGAAAAAGGCAAGCCACTTGGGTTTTTGGTCTCCCAGTGCATGTACAAGTTATGCTTTGCTGCCGTTGTTCAGTTGCTCAGTCACGTCTGACTATTTGTGACCCATGGACTGTAGCACACCGGGCTTCCCTATCCTTCACCATCTCCTGGAGCTTGCTCAAACTCATCTCCTTTGGGTCAGTGATGCCATCCAACCATCTCATCCTCTGTCGTCCCCTACTCCTGCCTTCAATCTTTCCCAACATCAGGGTCTTTTCCAGTGAGTCAGCTCCACTGTGGTCTACTAAGTGTGTAATAGAATTATGTCCAAAAAACCCAATGTACATGCCTTAATTAAAAATATTAGTAAAAAATGCTAACCATCATCAGAGTTTTCACTGAGTTGCAGTAGTAACATCAGAGATCACAGATCGCCGTAACAAATTTAGTAATAATGAGAAAGTTCAAAATATTGTGAGAATTACTAAAATGTGACACAGAGACATGAAGTGAGCAAATAGTCTTGGAAAAATAACACTAATAGACTTGCTAGACACACAGTTGTCACAAGCCTTCATTCTGTAAAAAAAAAAAAAAAAGCTTAAAAAACACAGCATCTGTGAAGTCCAATAAAACTGAATGTATCTGTATAAATATATATGTATACATAAGTCTCCGCATATATATACCTGTGCTATGTGTATGTATGCATCATCACTGGTGTGTGTTTGCACGTGCATACACACACACACACACACACACACACCCCTCAGTTTCCAAGCCTCCAAAGCTTTCTGCACTGCACTACAACCTTTCAGCCAGCCTTCTGGCCTCTGAGACCTGTTGCTTTTGCACTTGCAGGTACGCTCCAGGGTCAGAAAAATGAATTCCTGACCCTTCCAACGCAAGAATTCTATCATTCCTGTTGTAATCCAGGGAGATCTCACTTCCTCTTTTGCATATGTCTTAGTTTTTTTTTTTTTTTTGCAAGTTAACTCTTCCTCCCTCCTGGGTCTCTACCCATCAACCTGCTTACCACTTTCAGATTTCCTGGGGCAGAAGCATGTTCTTGCTGCTGGTCCACATCCATCTGCCATTTGTAAGATTCAGGACCCCAGCCTTATAACAGTCTGGAATTGGAACCAAAAAGTGCTTGAATGGCTCCATGCTCAATAATATTCAGATTTCACAAGAGTTAGCCCATTTAGCACACAAAGGAGGCTCAGCCAAAATTTAGACATGGGTAGCTTTTCCTATTACCTTGAAATTAGTCTTGATTACCCTTAAATTATTGAAGATTGACCACCATGCAAAATGGTTTCTCTTTTCATTAATCTTACTAACCGGCTGCATTTGTTACAAATCTTTTTTTTCCTAGCCAGCACATGGTTCCTTTTCTGCAGAAAGCCTTCTGTCCTGCAGTGCCTTTATTTTACATGACTTACTTTTATTTGAGCATTTGATTAATGGTCACACCAGAGCACATCCTGACAGCCTGTTTCTACCTGTGTTTCGCCAACAATGGCATCTGGATGCAGTGTTTGCATCGTCTGGGATCCTTGGGTACTAAGGACTTCTTTTTGCAAAAACTTTGGTCTGAGTGATGCAACACATCTGGCTCAGGGATTTAAAAAATGATATAAAAACTAAATAACAGTGAATATGCTTCTTTGTTATAGAATAAAGCATTTACATCACAGAATATGTTGGAGACTAGAGAAAATCAGGAGGGAGGAGAGAGAAATCATGTATTGCCTACCTAGAGATTGCCGTTATTTGATTAGTTACTTCCAATTTCTTTTTCTGCATATTTTTAAATATAGTTGTCTTCCTTCTGTGCACAGTTCTGGCTCCTGCTTTGTATTTTCACGTAACATTGTTGATCTTCATAATCGCTTTCACTGGCTGGGTTATGTTCCATCTAGTGACTTGTCATCATTATTACTTTTAAGACAGTCTCTTATTTGGGACCAGTTAGGATGTTTCTGAATTTTTGTAGATTTAATGAAGACTTTGTTGAATTTCTTTAGCATATAGCATTCGTTCTTTTGGTTCATCACTGAGTATAAATGAGCAGAATGTGATTTCTGAGTCAAAGGACTTGAATTTTCCTAAGGTTCTTAATCTACAGTGTTGATTTTCTTCTTAAAAGGCATGTGCTGCTTTATAGTGAAAAAAAAAAAAATGTCAGAGGGAACCCTAGCAGAGATAAAATTTAATGTTTAATGCAGTTATGCCCATGACTTTGATTTTTCTTTAAGAGGATGGTTTTTATTTAAAAAAAAAAAAAAAAGGTGGAGGGGAATAGTGGCTTTCAGAAAAATCATTTTAATTGTATGCCCACCATCTGACAAAAAGATTGTTCCATTTTCTGGACTTCAGTTTTCCTCCCTGTAAAATGAAGAGATCGGATGAGATGTTACACCCTGGTCCCTTCTTGCGTGGGGGTGGCCATTACAGGTAGACAGTTAGACAGAAGCATCTCCTCTGGTGGAGTAGAAGGAAGAAAACCTGGCCGCTAAGTAGAAAAATGGCATTTGGTTTCATGCGGAAAAAGCAAGTTTGACATCACTCAGATTTGTCTCACCAAGATGGAGTAGGCAGAAAGGGCCTCGAGATAGAAACAGGATGCCATGGAGGCAGTTAGATGTGAGAAGACATGCTCTGTGTAAACATTTGTCTTCTCGTTCTCCTGAAGCATGCCATCCCTGCCATAGGGGCTTGCAAATGTCATTCTCTAGTCCAGAGTCATCCTGTCTTTATGGGATTAATCTCAGTGGTGAAACTGCTTAGTTCACCTAAATCCTTAGAATATTCGGGAACTTATGATAACAGAGCCGAAAAGGCTCTGCGGTTTATGATGCAAAGCTGATTCCTGCTTTGCTCTCTGTAGTAGCAACATGGATAACATGTAGAAAACCTCCTTAAATGCCAGGAAAATACCACCCGTGCTGTCTGTGTCAAAGCCTTCAAGCCTCCTTAACAGTGTAAAGGAGACGCAAATATTACCACGTAAAGTATTTAGCTTCCAGATCTCTCCATGTAAAGGCATAAGGAAGTGAAGACACAGGTACCACTCACGTGGGGGGTACCAGCGGCATGAGGAAGAGGCAGCAATAAAAGCTGTGTGTGAGGATACCCAAGTGCAGCTGCCACATGTGGAAACATCTGGCCAAATGGGAGCAAAATCTGGCTCCCCCAGATTGGTATCATTAGTCATTTAATAGCCCATCAGTAGAAGAGGAAGAGAGTTGCTTTATGTGTGATGGATGGCTTGACACTACAGCACCACCATGGCACCCTCCACCTTAAAACCTGTGCATTTATGAGCCTGCCACTTTCAAGAACAGGAACTATGTATCCGTCATCAGAAAGCCCTGGGAATATAGCACAGACTTCAGAATCAAAAGCTAAGTCAGTTTCTAACTTTGCAGGTTTCAGTTTTCTTACCCACTGAAAGATGGGCGACATCAGTCACCAGCAGCTTAGTCCTTAGTCAGTAGGACCCTCTGGAGCCAGTTAATGTGGGCACACATTTTACCTCCACCTTTTATTAGTGGCATGGCTTTGGCCAAGTGACTTAACCTCTCTATGGCTCAGTTTCCTCATCTGTGAAGTTCCTACCATGCAGGGTTGTCTGGTGCTGAAATAAATAAGCAGATACGTGCACAGCGCTCAGAGGGAGTGTGGGACCCAGCAGGCACTGTGTGCATGTTCCCTGGCATCAGCAGTCCTGCCTCATTCTTTCAGGGAGGCTGCAGGGACAGAGACTCATACCCTGCTACCGCTTGGGACACACAGCAGGCTTCATAACTGGTTGTTACAATGACCACGCTTATACTCTGAGGCCAGTGATTCTCAACAGACCGCCTGGGACCTCCAGTATCAGCACCACTTGGGAACATCTGAGAGATGTTCTTGGCCTCCCATCCCAGACCTACTGAATTTCTGGGGGGTGGGGCCCAGTGGTCTGTGCTTTCATAACTCTCCTGGTGATTCTGCCACATGGGAAAGTTTGAGGGCCACTGGGTTAGGCTGAACATTTCAGGTAGGTGATCCCTTTGATAAGACCAGCCTAAGGCCTGGTATACTTGCTCTTTTTCCTCACTCCCCAAGCAAATATATACCTGTGACCACACAATCAGAGCGGTAAATTGAAGCCAATTAGCAGCTAAGTAACTGCCAGCACTTGTCACCAGGGTAGTTGTTAGTAATTAGCACTAATGACTCTAGAGAGGAAAGCAGTTGTGGTTCAAAGACATCCCCACCATTTGAATTCGCTCAGAGTTTTCTTCAATATCCGCCTGCCATGTTTGTCTTTTACATGCAAACACCATCTCAGTAGGATGGATGCTTCTCTTGAGGCAAGAGCACATGAAGCAGTAATACATGGTGGTGTTTTTTAATGAATGCCAGGATGAGCCGATTCAGTTGGGGTGTGCTCCAAAGTGGTGAATCAACCTTTGGGATGCACCCTGCATAGTAACTATAGAGATGTCAGGATATACCTTGTAAATTTCTCCAGGAAGCGCAAAGTGATTTATCGGCATGACAGAAATTGATGGATGAGCTCACCAAATGACAGTTCTTTCTGAATTTTGTGAGAATAGACCCAAGGGGAAGGAAGAGAAGCCAAGAAAGAATAATTTTCAAATAGGAAATCAAATATGTAAACTTTGGTGTGGAGTTACCAAATGCAGGTTTTTAATTAATGCATCATTGATTTATAATGTTGTGTTAGTTTCAGGTGTACAGAAAACTGATTCCTTTATGAATATACAAACATATATATATTCTTTCTGAGTTTCTTTTTCATTATAGGTTATTTTAGAATATTGAATATAGTTCCCTGTGCTATACAGTAGGTCCTTGCTCGTTATCTCCCCTGCTTTCCTCTTTGGACACCGTAAGTTTGTTTTCTGTCTGTGGGTTTTTTTTTTTAAGTTCATTTGTATATTTTTTTATTCCACATATAAGTGATATATGATATTTGCCTTTCCCTTTCTAACTTGCTTCACTCAATATGATCATCTCTATTACATCTATGTTGCTTCAGACTGCATTATTTTCTAACTTTTTATGGCTGAGTAGTATTCTGTTGTGTATGTACACCACATCTTCTTTATCCATTCATCTATCAATGGATATTTAGATTGCTTCCATGTTGGCTATTATAAACAGTGCTGCAGTAAACATTGAGAAACCTATATGCAGGTCAGTAAGCAACAGTTAGAACTGGACATGGAACAACAGACTGGTTCCAAATAGGAAAAGGAGTACGTCAAGGCTGTATATTGTCACCCTGCTTATTTACTTATATGCAGAGTACATCATGAGAAACGCTGGGCTGGAAGAAGCACAAGCTGGAATCAAGATTGCTGGGAGAAATATCAATAATCTCAGATATGCAGATGACACCACCCTTATGGCAGAAAGTGAAGAGGAACTAAAAAGCCTCTTGATGAAAGTGAAAGAGGAGAGTGAAAAAGCTGGCTTAAACCTCAACATTCAGAAAACGAAGATCATGGCATCTGGTCCCATCACCTCATGGGAAATAGATGGGGAAACAGTGGAAACAGTGTCAGACTTTATTTTGGGGGGGGCTCCAAAATCACTGCAGATGGTGATTGCAGCCATGAAATTAAAAGACACTTACTCCTTGGAAGAAAAGTTATGACCAACCTAGACAGCATATTAAAAAGCAGAGACATTACTTTGCCAACAAATGTCCATCTAGTCAAGGCTATGGTTTTTC
>NW_011494899.1:1000610-1033424 GCF_000754665.1 Bison bison bison
CATATTAAAAAGCAGAGACATTACTTTGCCAACAAATGTCCATCTAGTCAAGGCTATGGTTTTTCCAGTGGTCATGTATGGATGTGAGAGTTGGACTGTGAAGAAGACTGAGTGCCGAAGAATTGATGCTTTTGAACTGTGATGTTGGAGAAGACTCTTGAGAGTCCCTTGGACTGCAAGGAGATCCAACCAGTCCATTCTAAAGGAGATTAGTCCTGGGTGTTCATTGGAAGGAATGATGCTAAAGCTGAAACTCCAGTACTTTGGGCACCTCATGCAAAGAGTTGACTCACTGGAAAAGACTGCTGCTGGGAGGGATTGGGGGCAGGAGGAGAAGGGGATGACAGAGGATGAGATGGCTGAATGGCATCACTGAGTCCATGGACGTGAGTTTGAGTAAACTCCAGGAGTTGTTGATGAACAGAGAGGCCTGGCGTGCTGCGATTCATGGGGTCGCAAAGAGCCGGACACGACTGAGCGACTGAACCGAACTGAAACATTGGGGTGCATGTGTCTTTTTGACTTATGGTTTTCTTCAGATATACCCCAGGAGGAGTGGGATTGCAGGATCATATGATGGCTCCATTTTTATAAGAAGCTAAAAATAGAGCTACCAAATGCAGGTTTTAGAAAATTCTTCCAAGAAATAGTGAGGGATAGGATTAATATGATTCCCCAATCCACTTGTCCATGAATGTGGGGTGTGTTGGAACAGGGGACGGGCTACCTTGGAACCCATGGTGGTCCTTCCAGTTGGCAGTGACTGTATGTTCCTTACCCGGGGTTGACTTTCCCAACGGTCTTCAGGAGGTTGGATTAAGTCGAGTGGCGTTGGAGTGAATGGTCTGATTTGGGCTTTGTGAAACTCTCCTGTTCAGAGCAGATGCTGTGTGCTCTACTGTGATCAAAGCTCATCACTGTGAAAGTTTTTGAAATTGGCAGATGTTTAGTTGTGCAGGGTCTTGTTAATTAGAAGAAGGAGCAAGTTATCAAAGGGAAGCCTGGCTGTCTCAGCTGTCTTCTTCCTTTCCTCAACCCAAAGGTATAAAATTAGGGGCATTTGTTAAAAAAAAAAAAAAAAAACCTTGGGGAGGAGGGGAAAATTATGTGATTGGAAGTTTCACCTCTTTCAGGAGGTGACAGCTACTTAAAACTGCTCGATTACTTGTAAAGAGTGAGCCTGAGACAGTTCCCACGAGTATATGATTTCCATATCGCATCAGCGCAAAACAGCCTGAGATTTCTGAGTTTCTACAGATTAGAGAAGGGTGGTCCTAAACATGTGTTTACCAGCACACCATCCTTCCTGGGTGCATTCTTTTTTTAAAAAGAGAATTATGGTGGTAAAATATACATAAAAGAAATCAGCATTTTAACCATTTAAGTGTACAGTGGCATTAAGTACACTCACACTACAGGCAGCCATCACCCCATCCACTAATCTTCCCAAACTGAACTTCTGTATCCATTTAACACTGACTTCTCATCCCTCCCATCCCCCTGCCTGGCAGTTACCATTGTATTTTTCATCTGTATGAATTTGACTGCTCTAAGTACCTCCTATGAATGGAATCATTGGGTGTTTGTTCTTTCTGTGACTGGCTCTTTTCATAAAGCCTTCAGGGTCCATCCATGCAGTAGCCTGTGTCAGTTTCATTTCTCTGGGCATGTACTTAAGGACCATCGGCATCCTTAGCTATATGTTCAGGGTTCCTCTCTAGGTTTCCCTTCCAGCCCCAGGCGTCCACACAGATCCTTTGTTTCAGCCATACTGAACTCTTTGTGGTTCATTAGACTCACAAGTTCTCAGGTCTTTGTGCCTTAGCAGAAGCTCATACCTGTGCTCCAAGGCTCATCTCATCAACCTGCTAAGTTCCAACTCATCCTTAAGGCTTCTCTCAGGTGTCACCACAGGCTGGGTACTCAGATCCCTCTATTTACATGGCTCACACCTGTGACATTCTCATAATTGGCAATTCTCTGCCCCTATTATAATTGTTCCCTATCTCTTCACGATGCTTCGCTCCTGGTCCCTTCAGCCTGTGAGGACCCTGAAAGCAGAGACTCTCGCTCTGAGGTCTCCCAAGTATCTGGCACAAAGCCCTGCAGTCTGTGCTCGTAACCTCCGTTGTTCAGATGATTCTGAGCAGCTTGCTAATCTTAGGCAAGAAAGCCCAAAAATTCACTAGAATTTTTACAAAAGAAGGGGATCCATTTGGGACCAAATGGATTCTTTATCTAGCTCTATTATACTATCTCAGCTCCTTCCTGGGTGGAATTATGCAACTGGTGTCCAGCCGAGGCAAAAAAGAAGTCTTCCCCATAGGATACGTCAGCAGTCATACACCCCTTATGTTGAATCCTTGCTCCAGGGGAGTCAATTTCTGGCCCCAGGAGCTGTGTGGTTTCTATGCCTGGTCCGCAATTGTCACTTACTGCTGGGTTTAAATGGAAAATTGTTCCAGAAGTAGCAGCTGCCTCCCTAGCCCTGAGTAAGAAGAATATCTCTTTCTCTGATTAAAACATTATATAGATTTTATGCAGCAATACTATGTTCAAGGGTTTTCCAGGTGGTACTAGTGGTAAAGAACCTGCCTGCCAGTGCAGGAGACATGAGAGATGTAGGTTCGATCCCTGGGTTGGAAAGACCCCTTGGAAGAGGGCATGGCCACCCACGCCAGTGTTCTTGCTTGGAGAATCCCATGGACAGAGGAGCCTGGCAGGCTGCAGCAGTCCATGGGGTTGCAGAGAGTCAGACACAACTGAAGCGACATAGCATGCAGCACGCACCGTGTTCAAGGCATCTTGTGAGGCCCAGAGGTTTACAAGGAGACTCATTCTCCCTTCAGGGAGAGTCAGGCAGGTGTCGGGAAGAATGCATTGCCGTGAGTCTTGAAACTGAGTGAGAACATTTTGTAATTGTAAAGCATAGTGGATGCTCCTGCCACTCTGACTTGGACTTTAAGCTCTGACTGTGCCTTAGGGCCCCAGAGTGTCTGGGACTAGTGGCGCCCCTGGCCAGGCTGGCAGCACAGCACCATCATGATATCCAGTATAAAATGGCCCAGGCTTTGTTGAGCAGAGGACAGGTTGCCCTGGAGAATAGTTGTCGTCAGATCCTTCTTTTTCTTAAGCATTGATAAGTGAGGGAAGACAAGGGAAATTGATTCCAAATGACAGGAAGTGAGAGATAACACCAAAAATGACCCACTCTCAGCATGACAAGGAATCCTGAAAGCCTGGGATGCCTGCGTGTCTTGCCTAAATCATCATCAGCCTGTGTGCACACACACAAACACACCCCAGTGACAGGGAACTCACTACCTCTCGCTGCAGCCCACCACACCTGCTCCAAAGAGCTCTTGACCTTTGAAAATTCTTCGTCTTGAGTCCTAGATCTCCTCTTGTAAGTTACGCATGGGCTCTTGAAGTCACGTGCCTGCTCGGTTTTGGCCAGACTGACAAGCAGAGACTCTTCAGGAAGACCTTATGTTCTGAGCGTTTTCAACTTCGAATATTGAGCTGTTAGAAATGGAACAGCTTTTTCTGTCAGTCTGGCAGTCAACCCTTCATTGCCTGCTCACCCCTGATGCCTTCAGCCGCTGCCTCCCTTCGGACCTGGGCTGGCCACCTGAGTCCTGTCTCCACATGCAGACTAGGACAGTGAACACACGAGTAATGCAGCACTTGCCTGAAAATGTGATTCACTGTGCTCCTGAATTCCATTTGTTGTTTCAGTAATCACAGCATCTAACTATGGGATTTAATTTTGTTAACTGCTCTATTCCCTTTGAGATGCGGGTGTCTTATGGGAAATAGGGTGCTTAGACTTCAGGTGAAATATTTCATTTCGGAGCGGCAGCAGCCCCATGAGTTGATTTATGCATCTTGCACAGATGTGGAAACGAAAGCTTGGCGAGAAAAAGAATTCACCTGCCCTATTTCACATGGCTTAGCGATTAGTAGAACTGGGACTCAAAATCCCGTTAGACTCTAGTATTTGAACTCTTACTTACTGTTCTTTTTTAAGACATAGTTCAGAGGTAAAAATCCACCCGTTTATAGAGTACAGTTCAGTGGTTGTAGTGTGCTTGCAGAGTTGTGTGACCATCACCACAATCTAATTTTAGAACTTTTTCAAAAGGAAACCTGTCCCCATGAGCAATCATTCCTCATTCCTTCTTCCTTTCAGCTCTAGGTAACTGCTAATCTACGTTCTCTCTCCATGGATTTGCCTGTTCTGAACATTTTATATCAATTGATTTATACAACATATGGCCTTTTGTGACTGGCTTCCTTGGCTTAGCATAATGTTTTCAAGATTCATTCATATTACTGCAAGGAGCAGGGTTACATTTCAGTATGTAATATAGATGCATGAATATACTACATTTTTTTATCCATTCATCAATTGATGGACATTTAGGTTATTTCCACTGTTTAATTTTTATGACTAGTGCTACCATGAATATTTGTGTACAGATTTTTGCATGGATGTATGTCTTCATTTGGTGTATACTTAGAATTTCTGGGTCATGTAGTAGGTCCATATGTAACATTTTGAGCAACTGCCACCCCGTTTTCCATGGTGACTGCACCATCTCCTACTCACTGTTGTTGACTGCTTTTCTGAGAGCAGGAATTGTGTCTAAGGTATTCTGGGCAAACTTTCCCCACCTCATTATTCTAGTTCAGTAACTCACCTGGTGATTTTTTACTCCACTGCACAAAACGGGAAACTTCCTGAAGCATACTGGATTGGGGTCTCACCCTTGGGATACACCACTTCCATAACTCTGGGTTTATCAAGTCTCTGTCAGTAAGATGAGTTGATTTGATGAGAATCAGTGTGGGACAGGATATAGAAGCCTGGCACAGAGCCTAGCACATAGTAGGTACTCTTTCATTCACTTGGTATTTCTACTTGAACTCCTTCTATGCACTGTCAAAGTACACAGCAGGAGCTGGAGGGGTAAGCAGTGGACAACACAGACAAAAGTCCACACCAGGCTGCTTTCAGCTCTGCCTGTCCACACCTCCCTCTTCCCAGCTGACTCCGGAAAGACTGGTGTTCTGTGTTTCTGGAGTGAAACTCCTTCCCTTCTCAGGCCCTTTCCACATGTTCCTCCCTCATGGTGGAGCGGTCTTCCCTGTGTTCAGATCAGTTCCTCCTATTTTACCTCTACATAAACACCATGTGTTTCCCCCTGTAGCACTTATCTTGGCTGTCATTTTATGTTCATCTGTGTTTGCATGATTCTCTGATTAATGTCCGTGTCCCCCATTAGACTGTAAGCCCCAGGAGTGCAGGACCTGGGCTGCCATTGTTCATCGATGTATCCCCAGCACCTGACACGCCGTAGTAAATGCTCAACTAACATCTAATGAGGGGACGAATACCCATTCCTCTCCCCGTCTTTACAAACTGTCCAACGTGACCTGGTTTAAGCTGGAAGGCAGCATCATCCACACCATGCCTGGGTGAGTGAACAAGCTGCCTTGCTGTGCAAGCTGCCTGCCACCCCATCTGGACCTCTGTGTTTATTTAGAACATGAGATGGTGGACAGCCAGGTGTTCAGCAAGGCTGAGACTAAGAAAGACTTGGACCACTTCCTACCGGATCCAGGAAAGGACAGAGCACATGAGACCAGAACTGAGGGCTGTCAGAAGGCAACTGCAGGGCAGCCAGCCCATCTCCCACCCCACAATAAAGTTCATTAATCGTCCCTCTGATCCACTGTGCTCCCCGACCCCTGTGACCACTGCTAGCTCCTGATCACCAAAGGTGCATGCATCCAGACCCATGCCCCCTGGAGCTGGGCTCTTTTTGCAGCAGGGACCCAGGGGCGACCTCCCACGCTCTCTCCAAAGCAGCATGTTCTGTTTCCTGCTCCTCTTCGGAGGAACAGTGCCTCTCCCCAGCCCCTCTGCTGCTCACTGCCTTTGAAGTGTAAGTAATAAACTTTTACAGATGCTGACAAGAAAAGCCTCATTAGCTCCATCCCTGACTTGGAGAGTGGCTCTAATCCACTCGCCTTCTCAGTCCAACTCTTTAATGTATCATTTCCAATCCCGTACTTCTCACATTCAGCTCAGCAGCTCCTTTGAAGTGTCTCAACACCTCCCCCTACCCTCCTGCACCGCACGTCACTCTCTTGGTTCCTCTTTATGTTCTAAGCCTATCCATGGAGGGGTCTGGGCTGGGCCTCCCATGGGACCTCCAGAAGCTTGCATCCTTTCACTGGTCTGGAGATGGAGGTCTGCCCCTCTCCACTGCACTCACATCTGAGCTGAAGGCACGTGATCCTCCTCCCGTCCTTCTGGGGATGGGGACTCTTCCTTTAACTGCTCAGTGAATCTCCATTAGGTCATTTGCTTGGACTGACCTCTGTGTTACCAAGTACTAAAGTCATAACAATGATAATAATAGTAATGCCAGCAGTAATAACAAGACATTCCATTTATTGATAAAGCTGATCATTAGACTAATGGCTTCATACATATTGCATTATTTAATCTCCCAACAATCATTGAAAGAAAAGTGCCTTTTTTTTGTTTTTTTTTTAGCACTATTTATGAACGAGGACACACAGATTTAGGGAGGTTAAGTAGTCAGCAGAGAGAGTCTCTGCACTTAGAATCGGACAGAATGGTGCAAGCACATACACTAAGCACCTTATAAACCAGAAGTGATGGGATGTGTCTTTCTTCCAATACAATATTGTAAAGTAAAAATAATAATAATAATAATAAAAGAAAAGAAAAACGCACTAGAATTTGTATATCTGAGTAGTCTCCCTTGGGAGATTTGGCACTTTAAATAATACTTTCCCTTGCGTTAATTGTCAACATCGTGGTTTTCAAATGGTATTTGTTCCTATAATTGGACAGGTGAGATTAGGGATTTGGAGGAGATTGAGATGAAGTAAGTATCTTGCTAATTCCTTCACTGCCTAAGGATGTTCCAAAGCTTAAATGTAATGGTCTTATTTTTTTTTAATTGGAATATAGTTGCTTTACAATGTTGTGTTACTTTCTGCTGTACAATGAAGGGTATCAACTATATGTATACATATATCCCCTCCCTCTTGGATGCCCCTCCTCCCCCCACCCCCATCCCACTCATCTAGGTCATCACAGAGCAGTAAACTGAAATCTCTGTGCTATGTGGCAGGTTCCCACTAGCTATCTGTGTTACACATGGCAGTGTATATGTCAATCCTAATCTCCGCTTGTCCCACCCACCCCTTCCCCGACTCCCGTCCACACATCCATTCTCTACATCTGCGTCTGTATTCTTGCCCTGCAGATAGGTTCTTCTGTACCATTTTTCTAGACTCGACATGTATACTTTAATGTATGATATTTGTTTTTCTCTTTCTGACTTACTTCACTTTGTATGACAGACTCTACGTCCATCCACGTCTCTATAAATGACCCAGTAGCATTCCTTTGTATGGCTAATATTCCATTACAATAAGCCTGGCATGCTGCAGTTCATGGAGTCTCAAAGAGTCGAGCATGACTTAGTGACTGAACAATATTCCACTGTGTGTGTGTATATATTATATACCACAGTTGATGGGGATGTAAATTGATATAGCCACTATGAAGAACAGTATGGAGATTCCTTAAAAAAATAAAAGTAGAACTAACATATGATCCAGCCATCCCACTACTGGGCATACACCCTGAAAAAACTATAATTGAAAAAGATACATGCACCCCAGTGTTCATCGCAGCACTATTTACAATAGCCAGGACGTGAAAGCCACCAAAATGCCCATTAACAGATGTGATGGTCTTTTGAGAGAATCCTCTCCCACTTAGCACCTCACTGTGTGCTAAGCACCAGGGATTCAAAAGTGAATTAAACCCATTTTCTACTTTGAGAAGCTTACACACAGAAGAAAAGAGAAACGTATAAGCAGAGCTACATATTATCTCATGGATACATATGTACATATGTGTTTTAATGTATATATATTTATGATATAAAATTTTGACTCTGCATTCACATATCTAATAATTATTGTAAGGCCTGATGACATAAGGTGCTATGGAAACAGGGTATTAGGAAAAAAGTCAGAAGTAACTAATAATATATTACATTGATGCTCATGCCTCATGCTAGAAGTGTTGCTCTTACTTATTCAATAGTTTCTGGACACTTTGTATGTTTTATCACATTGAGAAAGTGACATGAATATAGCCCTGTGCTTCTGGCAATAATCTTCCATGAATCATCTCCACTGAAGTACAGGACTCTTTTTAAAACTGTGCAGAATAATGACTGTAGCTGGCACTTACATAGCCCTCTTGGCCAGTCACCACAAGGCAGGCATTTTATTATGGTCCTTAGTGTCTAATGAGTATACTGAAGCATAGACTGTTTATTTCCCTTAATTAAAAAAAATAGCAAAAATAGGGTCTTAACATGACAGTCTGGATCTTGAGCCTAGGATCTGGGTCCTTCTCCAAGTATCTCAGAATGCTACAGAAAGAGCCCAGTTTTCGTTAATAGAAGCAAAAAACAAAAATCAACAGATATAAAAACATACAAACAATAAAAAGAAACAAAACAAAGTTGAATTTATTACTTCCTTGTCAGGTCAGGGAACACACACCAATGGGGAAAAATTACTGAATAGATGGCAGAGAGAAAAGTTAAGAGTTTTTAAGTGCAAAAAGGGGAAGGTCAGCTAGGAGATGAAGTCTGAAGACTGTGTTCTGCATAGGAAGGAATAAATTCATAGGTTTGCACAAAGTTGTTCACTGACTAGAAAAGAGGAGAAAACATCACATTGGACCAAGTCAGAGCTTGCCATGATGCCAGTCTATTGAAATACAAACTTCAGTTTTGATCTCCCCCAGGCAGGTACTGGTGAGGGCATGAATCTTTCTTTTCCTGCTAAATTCCAAGAGCTGCATGAAGTGAACAATATAGGCACCGGGCTTGTAGATTTCTAGTTGGGGGAAACAGACCGTAAAGAAGGGAGTTATCTCAGATGGGAGTCAATGCTATGAGAAGTGCAAGAAGGAGCAACATAATAGATTGAGGAGTGAGAGTTGAAGGCTGTAAGAGGCTACTGTTTAAAGTCACAAAACATGAGGGACTTCCCTGGCGGTTCAGTGGTTAAGACTCCAGTTTTCCAAGACAGGGGGCATGGGTCCCATCCCTGATTGGGGAACTAGGATCCCACATGCCATGCAACACTGCCAAGAATTTTAAAAAATTAAGTCACAGAAGATGAGAAGGTTCAGCCGGGAGAAGATACCATCACCTGCAGGAGGAGGAGTGTTCTAAGCAGACAGGAGCGTGTGCAGAAGCAGGAGCGAGTTTGTGATGTTTGATGAAGAGAAAGGAAACCAGGGTCACTGAAGGGAAGCAAATGGAGGAGCAGGAGTCAGAGACTAGTTCCTGAAGGACTTCCTGATGAACTGCAGGCAGGAGGCAGAGAGAAGAGAGGAAGTCCTTAACTCATCCTGGACTTGGGGCTTGGATGGCATCTGTGAATGGAGTTTGGCTCTCCCTCTGAACCCCAGGATGCAGCCATCTGCCTGAAGGCAGCACAGGGAGAGGACAGAGACTTCAGAACAGTTTCCTGCCTTCTCATGGGCTTGCTATGTGGTCCTGGAGAAGTCGATGAGCTCTCTTGGCTGTGATTCTGCAGGACCTGCAGGTTTTTTCTAAAAGCAGTGGCAGATTAAAAAGGAGAATCCAGTTCCTGGTCTTAGCCACATGATATTCATTAACCTAGTACCTTGAAGCCAGTTCTTTAATCTCACATTTCTCATCTGCAAAATGAGTATATTAGTTGAGCTACCTACCTGCAAAGGGAGTTGTGATTCTCTACTGGAAAAACTAGTGGGAAAGCAGTTTGAGACAGTTGAAAAGATACAAATTCACAAGGCATTAATGTTATTGAGCTGACCAGTTCAAAGTATAAATGGCAACACAGTGTCTAATATTTTGACGCAGTTATTGTCATCATCAGCTACCACTTACTGAACGCTCACTACGTGGTAGGCACTGTAGTGAACACTTTCATGGGCAGTAATCTGTGTTGGATTTTAGCAGCAGCTCAGCCATTCCAGTCACTTATACAAGCCATCACGTAGCACTTACCTAGGGAAGCTCATCTCCATTGCTTTTTACAAGAGCCCCAAGAGACGAGCATTGCTATCTGCATTTTACAGGTGGGGGAAACAAAGATGTTGGTTAGATTCAGTGCTCAGAAGCTTGCAGCCCATAAGTGGAAAAATTCCAGATGTACACTCAGGGCTGTTTGTCTCCAAAGCTGATCATCTGACCACAATGTACTGCCTCCTCTCAGCAAAGTTCTCTATAGCTGTAAGCATTGCTGGTACCTACAAATTACCTAATACTCAGACTCAGCTCTTTGGCTGAAGAGATTCAAAAGCAAACGTCTCCTGGGCATTTACCCCTGTACCATGTTAAACTTAGGATGGGCATAGCCATGCTTGAAGTAACACCTTTGAGATGAGGACCTGTAGAAGGGATTGAACGACTGCTGTGTACTTTGCAAAAAGAAAGCGCCTCATGAGTGCTACTGTCAGAAGACAGAGGATCCAACAAATATGTTAGCAGGGCTTCATAGTTGTGTCAAGAGAATGGATGCTGATATATACTAGCTTTGTATGATGCATATGTGGACCAAGGAGATAAGCTGCCTGGGACCACTGGGTAACATGAAGGCTCTGGAGTCCAATTACACAGCTGTGAATCCCAGTCCCAGGATGTCCTAACTTGGGTCCTCTCCTGGGGCAGTGGCTCAACCACTGTGTCCTCAGTTCTCTCATCTGCAAAATGTGTATGACTGTGCTGCTCACCTCATAGGGTTGTTGAGGATGGGTAACTGGGCAGATCTCATGTAAAGCCCTTTGGCCAATGGACTGGACCAGCACTCAGAGTCAATCTGTCATTTCCATTAGACTGAACAATTGTATTACTTCCACAAATGATGCTTATAGAGGTAAGCATGTAAAAACAAAAAAACAACAACAAAACCACACCATGCTGGTAGGGACATCCACTTGGACAGAGATGAATTTTACCAAGAAAGTAGCAGAGATAGGTTCTTTCTCAGTTCAAGAGAGTACACACATTTTACTTGCCTGAGCCCAACTACCCTCCTCACCAACCCAGCCATTAAACATAACTTTGATGGGGTATGCTGCTGTTTCCTATTTGGCCTTGGAAATGAAATGTTAGCAGGCAGAATGGTAGAATACATTGCCTTCAAGACAGAGTGCTCATCATCCCACATTGCCCTCCCAAGGGGACTTACTATCATGGCAGATACTGTTCTAAACTCCAGGACAAGGTCAATAGACCCTTCAATATAGTTGTCGTTGTTGTTCAGCCACTCAGTCACATCTGACTCTTTGCAACCCCATGGACTGCAGCATGCCAGGCTTCCCTCTCCTTCGCTGTCTCCTGGAGTTTGCTTAAACTCATGTCTGTTGAGTCGGTGATGCCCTCCAGCCATCTCATCCTCTGTGGCCCCCTTCTCCTCCTGACTCATTTGAGCATATATTCATTCCTAAGGACTCTTAGGGATTATGTTAGTGATAGGACACGCAGAGCTCTGGGAGCGCACGATCTGTGCCTTTGGACAGATCAGCCTGAGTCTGTACTTGCTTCCCACTTGCTGTGCAACCAGAGTGTTGCTCAGAGCTTCAGTTTCCTCTGCTGTAGAATTAAGATAATATTGCTTTCCACTTGGGTGGTTTTGGGGCAGCATCAAAAGAGATGACCCGCATCCAGACAGAGCACAGTGCCCAGCAGATGGCTGACACCCAGTTCATCCCCCACCCTCCTTCAGCTTCGCTTTGGCCTTGGGGAATCAAGGTGGGCTCTGTTGCTGGCCTTACAGTCTGCAGCCCGAACTGCTAGCCCTCTGTTCCTCCCCGCTACAGAAGCTTCATCTGGAGCTCAGAGCATCTCAATGCCTTTCTCACATCTCCCTTGGTGACACATTGTCTCCTCTGTACCTGCTAGTGGACAACCAGTCTCCATCAGTCTTGCTGTTACCTATTCATCTGCTTGCTTTTCTTCTTTTCTCTCATCACCCCATTAGTACTTCAGCACTTTCCTGGCACCCACTCTGTGCAGATAGAACACAGCAACTTTTGCATCTTTCTGGTTCTCTAATATTTGGTGAAACTCTTGTCATCTGTCTAGTCCCACGGCCCCTTCAGTGGGTTGGTCCCCATCTCAGCAAAAACTTTGCTTTATGGCTGCCTCTGGAATGCTTTTTTTTTTTTTTTAACCCCTGACCGTGTCTGCATTTTATAGTAGTTCAGCTGCATCTTGGATTCCTCTTCTTTTCTGTGTCAGTTGGACAGTTATGCTTAGTTTCAGCTACTCAGGCAGCAGTAGTCGAAAAGACAGATGGATCCATGCTATCCAAAAGCTTTTCAAACCTACCCAGTGCTGGGCACAGAATGGAGTTGTAAAGCCAGTGATAGAGTTCCAGCTTCAGAGTAAGTGGCTTATTGTCTAGGCAGAGACTTCTGTGACTTCTTCTTCATAAACAAAGAGCTATAAGCTCAGGGGAAATGTAGCCAACCAACACTTTAATTAAAAGGAAGCTTTGAGAAGATTCTTTCATCTTCAGAATTTCCTCTCACCTTGAAATGAGTGCCTGGCATTGTCTTTTAAATTACTGAGTCCTGACTGGTTGTGATGCACAGTGGAGAATATGCATTCATCTTCTTAACTACTTTTATCAGCAGTTCTGTCTGACCTGCCTCTGATGCAGGTCTAGTGACCTCAGTCTCTTCCTAGCTCTATATAAAGACATAGTTCCTGCTTGAGCCTAATTAATAATTCTTGAGCTGTGTCTTACATAACCACATCAAGTAGATGGCCAGCTATTCGGTGAGAATGTTTTTGTGTCCTCAAGCTTTCAGAAGTCCCTGAGCTTGGAAGTAGACACAGAACAGCCATGGCGCTAATAACAATTCAACTATTTAAAAGCCAGTGTTGGGTCTTCCCTAGCAGTTTAGTGGCTAAGACTCTGCGCTCCCAATGCAGGGTGCCTGGGTTCAATCCCTGGTTGGGGGACTAGATCTCACATGCTACAACTAAGACCCAGTTCAGCCAAAATAAAAACAAACAAAAAGCCAGTGTTGTCCCCACTTTACAAGAACATTCTGAGACCAAGACATATCTTCCCAAGTTGGTCTCACACACTTAAGTGGGACAGGCGGGTGCCACACTCAGTTTTGTCTGGGTGAGCTGCTGAGGTTGTTTGTGGTTTCTAAAGGACGATCTATGGGCAACATAAAAGAGGAGAAATAGGGGACGAAGAGGGAAGAATCCCCTGGGAGTTGGCAGCAGTGGTGGGAGGAGGCAAACAGTAGAGAAGGTTTATGAAGCGAGGGCTGCTCTGCAGCTCAGGCTTGGGAGCAAAGGGCCACCAAAGGGTCAGCACTGTAGGCTTTGAAGACAAAGAGTCTCTCCACCATGTCTGAGTATGGAGAGTATTGGAAGTGACATAGGTCACCTCTGACTCAGCTCATATTTGAAGACATTGCACCATCTCGTTAGTGAGCAGACAAGCTGTACAGAATTCCCAGGAGCTGTAGCACCCACTGCGGGGCTACTCTGGTCAGGGACTAAAATCAGAAATGTATCAATAGTATACTAGGTAACAGAACGTGTTATTATAGTGGATCTCCAAAAATTGATATAGATTAGTAATAATCTAAATTGCCCATAAGTCCTGAGCAGTTTACACATTCTGGTACTGTTGTATATGAGACACTTGCCATCTATTATTTCATTTAAATAGCACATGAGTCCTTTGTTACAGATGAGTGCAGTAAAAAGAAAGGCAGTCTTTCCAGCAAGGACAAAATGTCAGGGGTTCCTCTTTTATTCTCTACGATAGGGAAGCTGGGCAGGCTTTGCCCTGGGTGTTCCATGAAAGTTTCTAGAGTGAATAAGTGAGGATGAATAAGGCACAGTCCTTGTCCTCCAGGAATTTGAGCCCAGCAGAACTAACAGAAACCTAAACACAAAAGCATAAAGCAATATCATGTGATACTATGTAAATCAGAGTATTTGCAATGTACAGGGAGGACCAAGTTGAGAGAGGATCCAAAAAACTCCAAGGAAGCACCATTGCAGTCAGGGCTTGAAGGAGCAGGCGGCCCCATGTGCACCGTGGGGAAAGCACATTCCAGCAACTGTAAGCCAAGTGCATATGTCATCTGCATGTGCAGGTATAGTGACCTTCTCTACGGGTGGGAACGCCATCTACGCCAGCCCCATCTGTGTACTCCCATCTTCCTTCACCTGCTTTATCTGCCTTACCTTCATCTGAGCTTTTACAGTATTATCCTGTTTATGGTCTCTCTCTGCCGCTAGAAGGTAAGCTCCCTCAGTTCAGTTCAATTCAGTCGCTCAGTTGTATCTGACTCGTTGCCACCCCATGGACTGCAGCAAGCCAGTGTTCACTGTCCATCGCCAACTCCCAGAGTTCACTCAAACTCGTGTCCATGGAGTCAGTGATGCCATCCAACCATCTCATCCTCTGTTGCCCCCTTCTCCTCCTGCCTTCAGTCTTTCCCAGCATCAGGGTCTGTTCTCATGAGTCAGTTCTTGGCATCAGGTGACCAGCATGTTGGAGCTTCAGCTTCAGCATCAGTCCTTCCTATGAATATTCAGGACTGATTTCCTTTAGGATTGGTAGGCTCCCTCAGGGCAGAGCTTTCGTCTTTTCTGTTCATTGGTCTAATCCCAGCACACGTAGCATCTCTCAGCACATACTAAGGGTTCAGCAAAACCTCATTGAGTGAATGAATAAACAAATACAGCTTCAAAGGCTTTAAGAGAATAATGTAATGTCTAAATACAAAAAACTGCCCCACCACCACCCATTTTTTTGGCCTCTGTAGCACCATCACTATTTGGCATCCTATCAATATATATCTTAAACATGTTTATTTCTCTGTTGTCTGTCCTCTCATATTACAATGGAAGCTCCATGAGTGTAGGAATCTAATCTTGTTTTCTGTTGTCTCCAATACTACATTTCTAGTGCCTAGAGTAGTATCTGGCACATAGCAGTGCTGGATTAGTATTGTGGAAGGAATGAGTGGCTGAATGAGGCAGCCGCTGGAGGGTTGGGTGGAGAAAAGGCAGTGAGGGCAAGGGCGGAGTGATGGAGAGAGATGTGACAGATTGCATAGTCCCTTTGTGAAGGGGATCCTGCCACAGCTCAAGGGCTTCTGATGGGTACTCTGGGAATTGGAGTGCTTGAAGGGAATTTTGAAGCTGGGTGATGTGATCACATTCGCATTTTACATGGAGCATTGGGTGTGACCTGAGACAGGCTAGGAACACTAGTACATGGTAGGTTAAACTAGGCTTACCACCACTCCTTGTATTTGGGAAGTGGCCCCTTAGGGACAGATCGTCAGAATTAACATTGTCAGGGTAAATGGTAGGAGTGGATTCTGTATGCCTTTTTAAAAAATGTCTTTATTTTTGCTAATTAGAAAAAGATCTGAAAATACAGTACTTTTGAATGATGCTGAACTGTTGGTAACCATAGCTATTAAAGCTGCCTTATAAAGCAGTTGTTCTACGTGCTCTGCTGCTGCTAAGTCGCTTCAGTCGTGTCCAACTCTGTGCGACCCCATAGACAGCAGCCCACCAGGCTCCTCCATCCCTGGGATTCTCCAGGCAAGAGCACTGGAGTGGGTTGCCATTGCCTTCTCCAATGTGCTCAGTCATGTCCAACTCTTTGCCACCCCATGGACTGTAGCCCACCAGGCTCCTCTATCCATGGCTTTTCCAGGCAAGAATACTGGGAGTGGGTTGCCATTTCCTCCTCCAGGGGATCTTCCTGACCCAGGAGAAGGTGAACCTGCATCTCCTGTGTCTCCTGCATTGGCAGGCGGATTCTTTACTGGGGGGGATCGGGGGGTGTGGGGTAGTGGTAAAGAAAAGCCCTATAAAGCCATTAAATATCCTGAAAGCACTTTTTCAGGACAGTCCACCAATGAGAACACTGTTGGTCCCCACAAATGTTTGAAACCATATAAAAATTGCATGAGCCTCTGTGGAATTGACCCTCAGGCCCTCCTGTTGACTTTTCTGTTTTTCCTGTCATAACTGATTTTCCATCTCCCAAGTCTATCCAACAGAACCTTCTGCAATGATGGAAATGATTTATATCTGCACTGTTCAATAAGATAGTTGCTAACCACATTGGTCATTAAGCATTTGAGATGTGGCAGTTGTAACTAGGAGAGTTAAATTTTAATTTGATCTAATTTCAATTAATGTAAAATTGAGTATCTACATGTGGCTGGTGCCTATCATATTAGTACAGCTGTAGACGTTTGGATCAACTCTGTCTGAGATTTCACCAAATTTTGTGTGCACCATTGATTTAAGCCTGGAACTATCTTGGTTGCTCCAGGAAAACATTCTTCCTGGCAAACAGAAATGGCAAATCCTTCACCAAGGCTAGCATGAGTTCAAACAACTGAGATTAAATAAGATTCTGTTTGTGAAAATGCTTCACGTGCTGCCTGACTCATTGTAAATGTTCAATAAAGGGAGCATTTACTTCATCCTCACAGTAACCCTGAGGCGAGATCTCTTTATCTCCATTTTACAAATAGGGAAACTGAAACACATTTTTTTTTATTAGGGTATAGTCATGTATGGATGTGAGAGTTGGACTATAAAGAAAGCCGAATACCAAAGAATTGATGCTTTTGAACTGTGGTGTTGGAGAAGACTCTTGAGAGTCCCTTGGACTGCAAGGAGATCCAACCAGTCCATCCTAAAGGATATCAGTCCTGAATATTCATTGGAAGGGCCGACGCTGAAGCTGAAATTCCAATACTTTGGCCACCTGATGCGAAGAACTGACTCATTTGAAAAGACCCTGGTGCTGGGAAAGATTGAAGGTGGGAGGAGAAGGGGATGTCAGAGGATAAGATGGTTGGATAGCATCACCAACTCAATGGACGTGAGTCTGAGTAAATTCCAGGAGTTGGTGATAGACAGGGAGGCCTGGCGTGCTGCAGTCCGTGGGGTCGCAAAGAGTCGGACACAACTGAGTGACTGAACTGAACTGATAGTTGTTTTACAATGTTGTGTTAGCTTCTACTGTATAGTAAAGTGAATTAGCTACGTGTACATACAGCTCCTCTGTTTTGGATTTCCTTCCCATTTAGGTCACCACAGAGCACTGAGTAGAGTTCCCTGTGCTATACAGTAGTTTCTCATTTAGTTATCCATTTTATACACACTATCACTAGTGTGTTTATGTCAGTCCCAGTCTCCCAACTCATCTCATCCCTCTTCTTTCCCCCTTGGTGTCCGTACGTTTGTTCTCTACATCTGTCTCTGTTTCTGCTTTGCAAATAAGATCATCTGTACCATTTTTTTCAGATTCCACAAATATGTGTTAATAGATGATATTTGTTCTTCTCTTTCTAACATACTTCACTCTGTATGACAGGCTCCAGGTCCATCCACGTCTCTTTTTTAAATCAGCACCCGAGATGGTCCTGAAGCCAGTGAGTAGCAGAAGAGAAATTCCTTACCCAGGTCTGTTTGTGCTTTCCTGGATAGCAGGCCAAAAAGCAAACTTGTTTTCCAGATTTCAGTGCATGTTATCACCTTCTTCTGCTAAATGAGGTCAGTGACCTCTGCACACCACCAGTACATACACTGTCTTTTGCAGCTCGTTTGCCCGTCTCCTTTATTCAGTCCATATGCTGACTCTGAGAGATGGATGGATAGGTGCTTTCTCTGAGTACTCAGCTAGGAAAGGCCTTTAAAAACCAATTGCTTTCCAAAGGTCCTGACTCTGGTAACTCACGAGCCAGAAAAGCTGCCAGGGGGGTGTGTACTGGGGACAAGGACTTGGAAGGAAAAAGGAGGAACATACGCTGCCACAGAGAAACCCCCAGACTGATGTAAGTCAGAGCAGGAGGTCTCCATCTCCAGGTGGGAGCAGGGTCCAGGGATTCAGCAGACCTGCAATGAGGACAGGAGACTGCTTTCTAACTGCTGGCTGTGGTGACTGGTATCTTTTTCTCCAAGTTTGAATGACATTCTTTATCCCCCTTGCCTGGATCAGTGACTTGTTGATAGGAGATGTTCAGTAACTATTTGGTGAACGGATGAACAGGTGAACAAATAAATCACTTGATGAGTATAAATTTGCTGTTGTCCTGAAGCACTCTTCCTTTAAAAAAAAAAAAAAATGGTATTTGCTCTTGCAAGCTTACAGCAATCCAGAAAGACTGGAGAATAAACTTGGACTGCAATCACTCATCTGGAGAGAATGTGAAAAGGAATATTTGTGTCGGCAATTCAGATCTAGCCTTTTGATAAAAGTCACAGAATCACAATAAGATAGTTATATAACACAGTAAACAAATTTGATAGGAATCTGGATATATTCTCCTAAATGAGTTATGGGAGATTTAGCAGCAGCTTTCAGAGGATGCCGCAACCCTTCCTAGTTTTCTGCTCCCCCTCTCAGGGGTGGAGGAGGAGGCGCCAGGTTCAGATTGGCACCTGTTTGAGTAATCCCCGTGGAATTAGTGCAGTGTGACAATTGCATAAGGAGGACTTAAATAAGATTTGGATGTATTGTGTGAAAATTAACTCCCCTGCCTTTTTGGGGGCTCTTCTTCTCCTTTTCTCTGAAGTTAGCATTTAATCTGATGGATGGAGTTTCTCCGTCTTTCTCACCTGCCTCTCCCTATCTCTTCTGTTTAGTCCTGCTCAGTCAAGGTGTCTTGGGTGCCCTCCATGCTTCTGTTTGAGAATCTTAAACTGGTTAGCCAGTAGGTGAATTCATGAGATGGGCTTCCCTGTTGGCTTAGCAGTAAAGAATCCACCTGCAGTGCAGGAGACACGGGTTTGATCCATGGGTCAGGAAGATCCCCTGGAGAAGGAAATGGCAACCCACTGCTGTAAACTTGCCTGGGAAATCCCATGGACAGAGGAGCCTGGTGGGCTATAGTCCATGGGGTTGCAAAAGAGTCAGATATGACTTAGCAACTAAACAACAACAAATTAATGAGATAATTGAAATGAAATCACTTAGAGAACTGTCCATTGCTGTGCCAGTGGAAGGAGGTGGACTGCATGGAGAGGTCGTGGTTAGACACACACCCTGCTTTCTCTGGGTTCATGTTGTTCTCCAAAGAGTCTGTGTAGTATTGAAGAGCAAGGCAGTGGAAGAGCCTGTAGGCATTAGGCCCTCTCATTTGCGTTAGCCAGGAGACTGGGTCTCAGGGTAGACAAGCCACATACTCAAACTCAACCCAGAAATTAGCAATGGAGCCCACACTGGCCACAGGTCTCCTCTTCTCCTCCTGTCTCTCTCTCCCTTCCCTCTGCTGGCAGAAGTGCCAAGGAGCAAGCCAACCTGCAAAGGCCATCGTTTGTTCCTAACAGCTCTTGCTTCTCTTGGCAAAGAGAAGCATTCTTGGTTTTCTGGATAACCTGGGCTTATTCTTCAGCATCCTTTGCCCTTGAGCACTGGGGATATGGCCACAAACAAACAAAATCCATGTCCTCATGGAGCTCATGTTCTCCCTTGGGAAAATGTGTCAATATATACATACTAGATAGTATTATCTGCCTTGATGTAAAGCAAGCCAGAGTTAGGGGGACTGGAAACTCCAGGGTTCCCGGAAAGGGGGTCTCTGTGGTAAATGGCAGGTGTGGGTCAGCAAGGTCTTGCCGATAGCGTGATACTTAGACTAATTATTGAATTTGGACAGTGGTTGAATATAATTTATTGACCAGAGACGTATTAGTACACCTTCTGTTGCTGCTGCTAAGTCACTTCAGTCATGTCCGACTCTGTGCGACCCCATAGATGTCAGCCCACCAGGCTCCCCTTCCCTGGGTGTTTCAGTGTTCGTTTACATAAAAAGTTGTTGGCTGCAGACATTAGTTTCTTCAAACCACTGCCCCCTAGTCAGTAATGTGTTAAAATCCAAATTCAAAGTAAGAATTTGGTAGAAAGTAGTTCAAGATTTTTTTTAAAGCAAAATTGATAAGGTCACTGAATATCTACCAAAATGTTCACAATGCCAATCTCTAATTCATGGGACTACAATTATTTTGAATTTGTAGGGGTTTTTTTCTTGCCACATAGTATGTAGGATCTTAGTTCCCTGACCAGAGATCAAACCCATGCCCCTCACATTGGAAGCGTGGCATCTCAACCACTGGATGGCCAAGGAATTCCTTGTTTTGTATTTTTTTTTTTTTTTACTTTATGAATTTTCTACAAGGAATATGTAATCCTTAAGTAATTTTAAAAGCAAACAAAAAGCCCCCAAAGACTCATTGATTACGTTGGATGTGGGGATTTTGCTGTAGTGTGGTGGCAGCAAGCCACTGTGGGAGGGAGTGAGAGGTGTGGGGGAAGAGAGATTGAACTCAAGTACCAGATGAGGGCAGGGCTTTAGTTCTGGCTCAGCATCTGTTGGCAGGTTTAACTAGAAGAATTTGGGAGAAGGAAAGAAAGAGCAGCCATTATGATTGACCCTTAAAGTCAGCAGGAGAATACCTCCTCAGCCTCTCCAATATCTGTGTTTCTGCAGTTTGAAAGCTCCTCCAGAGCCTTCCTGCATGCCTGTCCCTCCTCAATTTAAGACATGAGAGTCCTCAAGCTCGTTAGCATTGCTCCCACCTTCAGATGCAGAAACTCCAAGAAGATGGGAAAGAGGAATTTATCATCCTTTAACATTTGTTTTCCAGAAGCATTATTCCAAGTATGATTCATAATAAGATTTATTAAGTTCTGTACCTGCATTTAAATCATGATGACATTGAGTTTCGGTTGCGGGGGGGAGACTCTTAAATAGTCATTAAGTTGAATCTCTTCAAGGTTAGAGACTGTGGCTCATTTTTCTTTGTATCACCTGTAGCACCTAGCCCCATAAATATTTATTGATTTTATCTGAAAAGAGTGTTTGAGAAAGTGAAAGGAGCCGTGGAAATGTAGCTAACTAGTTTTTTAAATATAGAGACATCAGAATCTCCCCCAAGTTGTCCATTATCCCAGTGTATTTGTTTATTTAGTGAAGAGTGTCTTTGAGAATTTGGTCATCTTCAGGAGCGTCTTTGGAGAGAGAAATGTCTATGTAAGGAGGAGGCAGTGGTCATCAGCCTAGATCACTGCTTTCCGTTCCGTACAGTCAACTGTCTTCTCAGATGTGCTTGAGGATTAACAGAAAATCTAAAAACTTCGCAACTATCTTGGCATGGGTCTCACCTTGCCAAACCACCATGATGACTGCACCTATCACAAGGAGATGCCCAGCAGCAGGCTGAAATTCACAAGCAATGGGAAGTGCCTGCTAACAGGTACACCTCCCCTGCCCATCCAAGTGTGTTACCCCTTTGAGATCTCCAGCCCTCTGGTGTGTCATCCCTGTTTCTGAAGAGGGTTCTAAAAGCCAGGGGCCCACTGCCCTGCCTCCATCAGTTTAACTGACTGAAGATAATTTAATTGTTCCTTAACAAGGCAGGATCCGCAGTGCCTCTGGTTATAATTAAGAGCATCAGCGATCGTTATAAGCATCTATTATTCTGGTGTGGTCTCCTCTTCTTTTGTTCCCTGTAGTTACTCCTCTGCCCACCCTCACTTACCTCCCTCTGAGTTTAAGTGCCCTGAGCTTCCATCTCACAATTTCTAACCTGCTTCTTCACTGTCCTTACCTGCTTACCATCCATCCTTTCCTCCCCAAACTTTGCTGGACTACTGGTCATATGGGAGAGCATTTCCACTAATACATACTAAATAAATATATTAATATTGATAATAATTAATGCAAAGATTAAAAGTAAAAATGCCATCTTTTCTAAGAAGAGTTTGGTGCCCTCTAAATCTGTCATGGACTACAACTCAGTTGACACATGTGAAAATTTCTATGGCACAAGTAATCAAAAAAGGAAAAATATAACGGGGATTAAGCACTGGCAGTAATTTATATACACAGTTTCAGTGATAGTAAAGATTTAAAAAATGTAGACCCTTCTTGCTGGAGATACTATAAATTACAAAAGCATTTTTGTAGGACAGTTTGACAAAATGTATCTAATTTTTAAAACACTATATATATATATATTTATATTTATATATATGTGTGTGTGTATGTAACATAGCACTTTTAAAAAATTTGTTTGGAGTATAATTGTTATAGTTTCTACTGTACAGCAAAGTGAATCAGGACAGCACATTCAATTTCTAGAAAATCATAACAGAAGAAAACAGGGAGATCTTACCATTATTTATGACAAGAAAAAATTTCAGACGAACCTAACTTCTAAAAACAAAGGCTTGTTAAATTTTGGTGTGTTCATATAACAGAATAATATGAAACTAATAAATAAGATGTAGAATTGGCATATTGCTGCTGCTGTTGTTCAGCCACTCAGTCCTCTCTGACTCTTTGATACCCTACGGACTGCAGCATGCCAGACCTCCCTGTCCTTCACTATCTCCCAGAGTTTACTCAAACTCATGTCCATTGAGTTGGTGATACCATAAAACCATCTCATCCTGCGGCCCCCTTCTCCCGCCTTCAGTCTTTCCAGTCTTTCATAGATAAGCTGTTAAAAGTGGGTTACATAATATTTCTACCGTTACCCTATTTTTGTCAAGACATGTGTCTGTATATCCAAACATGTTATAAAAGTCTGATTACAGTCTAATATTATCTCAAGGTGGTAAGATTGCAAGTAGTTTTTGTTTTTGTGTCTATGCTTTTTCTGCTTTGCACGTTTCATGCAAGGAACACTTTTTGGTTTTGTCCTCGGAAATAAAGGTAATATACGTGTAAAGTTATTGGAAACATGAGATTTGATTTACTGGGATTCCATCTATGGAATTGCCTTTGGAGAACGTGTTTATTGTTGAAAGCAAAGCTCATGACTCTACAACTAGAATAAGGGTTTCTTTCTGGAAAATATGCCCAGGGATGACAGGACAGTCTGCTCTAGGGCACTGGAGGCTCACCTTTCCTCCCTGGGCCGGGGGGGGACAGAGAACCAGAGAAACGAGCAAGAGATTTATACCCACTTGACTTCCTGTTCTTATCCCTTTTGATTAAAAAATACGTCAAGACATGAAACGGATGGAAAAACCCATAAAAATTGTTTTACTGCATCATAAAAGGCTTACATTTCTGACACTGGGATCACAGAGGGATTAATTGATGCTGTCAGTCTCTGCCTTGCTATCAGAGTACACTCCAGTTGGGATGGGTGTCCCTTCTCAGCAATCCTTGAAGCCGAGGGTGGTGTTCCTTCTCCCTGAGCTGCTGTCACCCTGGACTGCTATTCAGTCCAGGCAGGGTTCTGGATCTTCGTGCTCTTGGAGGGCAGTGACCTTGTCTTCTTGCATCCCCTGAATTTTGTTTGTGGCTTAGCACACAGGAGACACTCATTTTTCTTACTGGCCCTCATTTTGGATTATATGAAAATTAAAATACCTGAATAATTTGGGAGAATAAACAGACCAGAAAGCAATCTGAGAGCAGTTTAATCTGTCAGTGAGTAAGTATCTTTAGGAACCAGTTTTCCCAGTGGTGGCTTGGCTTATTTTTCAGTCATGCATCCCTTCATTCAATAGTTTCTACCAGTGCCGGGCAATGTCCTCGTCCCATTGGATACATGAGAGCTAACAAAGGACAAAGGTGTTGTTTTTAGGGAGATTATATTCCAGGAGCATTGCGGTTAGTTCCTTTCTTTACTCCTTCTTTTCTTTCCTATCCTCCTTCCTTCTTTTTGTCCATCTACCATTTATTGAGTGTTCTTCAGGTGCCAGTTGCTGTGCTGGGCATTGGCGGACACCAGTAAACGAGACCCCATCCTTATTCTGAAGGTCATAGAATTTAATGGGGGAAATGAGATGAGGTCCGGAGCATTCACAAGACCTATCCCAGACATAACTCCAGGGTGCCAAGGGGGGGCATATGGGCCCACCCCCTACCAGCAGCAGCTCACCTCGGTTCCTACCACAGAGGTACCTGCCATGATCTAGTTCCTGCCACTGTGGTTCATCTGTTCTGGTAGAAAGGGGGGCCTCAGGAACTGGACATCAAGAAGTCAAGAGATATTGCCATTTTTCCAAAATCACACTGGTGGATAGTACAGCTTCTTGAGGAGGTAGCTGCTGACACATGCATTACAGAATGCAAATAATAAGACTCCTTGGGGAAACTGGTAAAATCCTCGATGTCAACCACACATTGAGCTGCCTCCTGCATTTTGGGATTCAGTGAAAGTGTAAGTCTTGGGAAACCCAAGGTCTAATCCCCAAGGAGCATTCTGAGAAGAGAGCTTGTAGTACTCACCTACACCTTTAAATGCCAAGTCAGTGACTCAGACTGTCCCTAGGAAAGGAATTCCATGAACTAAGAGGAACAAGTGCCAAAGAATTGATACTTTCAAATTGTGGTGCTAGAGGAGGCTCTTGAGAGTCCTTTTGACAGCAAGGAGATCAATCCAGTCAATCCTAAAGGAAATCAACCCTGAATATTCACTGGAAGGACTGATGCTGAAGCACCAATACTTTTGGTCACTGATGTGAAGAGCCAACTCAGGAAAAAACTCTGATACTGGGAAAGACTGAGAGCAGGAGGAGAAGGGGGCAACAGAGGATGAGGTAGTTGGATGATACCACTGACTCTGTGGACATGAGTTTGAGCAAACTCTGGGAGATAGTGAAGGACAGGGAAGCCTAGCATGCTGCAATCCATGCGATTGCAAAGAATCAGACATGACTTGACTACTGAACAGCCAGAGGGACAAGAAACAAAGTCCTATCTATCACCTGTGAGATTTCTTCCAGGCATTGTATCAGATGCCTCCATGTGCTATCTCATTTAATTTTCACAGAAATCCTGTGACAAACAGTTCATTATGTTTTCATAGATGATGAAATAGTAGTTCAGAGAGGTTAATTGACTTGACCAAGGTCACAGGTATCTAACTGCTAAACTCAGTTCCCAAACAGAACTGTCTCACCGCTCCCTCCTTCTGCAATTAGGAAAGCCACATGGAGGACAGTGTACCCTCTGGCACTTTATTTGAAGTTCTCTCCCAGCAATTATTTCATCCTACTTTCTAATGCAATGCTGTGTCCCAGACTGTTTTGTAGAAGACCAGATGCCAGTAGGTGTTTGTGGTTAAAAACATTGAGGAGATACTGAGTTAAATAGGTTTAGGAGGGAACTCTTTCATGCCTTCAGTATACCCCCAAATATTGTGAAACTCAAGGAGAAATTGCAGTAGGTGTAGACGAACACTGGAGAAGGCAATGGCACCCCACTCCAGGACTCTTGCCTGGAGAATCCCATGGACGGGGTAGCCTGGTGGTCTTCAGTCCATGGGGTCTCGAAGAGTCGGACACAACTGAGCGACTTCACTTTCACTTTTCACTTTCATGCATTGGAGAAGGAAATGGCAATCCACTCCAATGTTCTTGCCTGGAGAATCCCAGGGATGAGGGAGCCTGGTGGGCTGCCATCTATGGGGTCGCACAGAGTCAGACATGACTGAAGTGACTTAGCAGTAGCAGTAGACAAACAAACAGTGCCTCAGGGCACTGATGTCCTGTGGAAGCCAGTTTGGGAAGTATTGTTCATTTAACAAGCATCTGATGAGCTGCTGCTCTGAGAATGGCCTGTGGTCCATGCTCTTGCCTCCCTCTGGATATAAACAGAGACTGTGTTGTGTTCCTCTCACCAGTGCCCACTGACTTGTCATGGTTAGAACTTAATTAGTGTCTGAGGAACTGAGGAAAGGAGTGAATGGGCTTTGATCTTGACCCTGAAGGAGGTCATAGAAATAGTTGTAGACTGAGAAGTGGGCTTCCAGGAAAAAGTCATAGGAACTGACAAGTAAATTCTTTCTCGGAAGAGACCCATTGGTCATGCCTCCCTTTTTCTTGTGTTGTAATGACAGTCTGCTGAGCTCCTCCCGATTCATATAAGAAGGGAGAATCTATACACTCAAGTGTCAGGATTTCTCCAGCCCCAGGTGGGACTTTTTCTAAGAGCATTGCTAACAGTCCCCTTGTCATCAGTGGCACTTTGAAAATTGTAAGTCACAGCGAAGCTCTTAGCACTTCTTCTTCATCTCTTTGAAAACTTTTTCCAAGGAAGTTATTTCTGCATGACCTGAGAAAGGAGAGCTTGTGACAGGCTCGTGAGGCAGCCTCCTACAAGAAGTTTCTTTGTGTCCTGGGCAACGCTGTGCCTCCCCACTGCCCTTCATTTCAAGCAGGCTAGACTGAGGAGTAGCCAGTGTATTAATCTGCTCAGGCTGCCGTCACACGACACCATAGACCAAGTGGCTTGGACATTTATTTTCTCACAGTTCTAGAGGCTGGGAATGCACGTGCATTCATACTCAGTCGCTCAGTCGTGTCTGACTCTTTGCGACCCCATGGACTGTAGCCCATAGGCTTCTCTGTCCATTGGATTCTCTAGGCAAGAATACTGGGGTGGGTTGCCATTACCTACTTTGGGGGATCTTCCTGACCCAGGGATCGAATCTATGTCTCTTGTATCCCCTGGGACTCTGCATTGGCAGGCAGATTCTTGCCAATCTGAGCTACCTGGGAAGTGCAGAGGCTAGGAAGTCCAAGATCAAAGTGCTAACGAGGTAGGTTTCATTAGGAGGCCTCTTCCCTTGGTGTTATAGGTGGCTTCCATCTCACTCTGGGTTCACACAGCCTCTTCTCTGTGTCCATGGAGCAGTGGAGTGTGGGGCGGGGAGCACATGCTCTCTGATGTCTCTTCTTAAAAAGTTATTATAAGAGCACTAACCCCATCAGACCCGGACCTGCCATCATGACCTCCTCTAACCTGAATTACCTCCCAAAGTCCCCCTCTATAAATCCCATCTCTTTGAGTTACAGGCTTCACTAAAAGAATCTTGGAAGGAAGTAAACTTTCAGTTCCTAACAGCAAGATATCACCTTGCATTTAGGAGTCCTGTCACTGAATTTTGTTGTGCATAAATAAAGAAAAATCCTATGTTATCCACACCCCAATGCAGCCATTCTGGTCTTTGATTCTTCTCCTTATTGTTCGTGACCTTGCCATGCATTTAGGGCCTGCATAATGAATACTCAGTTATTCCCTGAGGTGTAGGTATGGAACAGAATAGGAATGAAATGTTACTTTGTTTAAATGACAGCCTTCTCTAATTGTTCCTATTCAAGCTATGGTTTCTGAACAGTGTGTTGGTGGTGGTAATATGATTTAAAAGAATGCCTACTTGTTCAGTGCATTAATTATATCTTAATAAAACTGTAAATAAAAGATAAATGATGGATAACTGATACTGAATATCCAGAATAAAGCAGGAACTGGACAAAACATTTTCTCTGCATGTTCTCCTTCAGTTTTCTTCAGAACAACCTCTGTGGTATAAATTCTGTTATTAAAGAAATCAACCCTGAATATTCACTGGAAGGATTGATGCTGAAGCTCCAATACTTTGGCCACCTGATGCGAAGAGCTGACTCATTAGAAAAGACCCTTATGCTGGGAAAAATTGAGGGCACAAGGAAAAGGGGACAACCAAGGACAAGATGGTTGGCTGGCATTACAGACTCAATGGACACGAGTCTGAGTGAGCTCCGGGAGATAGTGAAGGGCAGGGAAGCTTGACATGCTACAATCCATGGGGTCACAAAGAGTTGGACATGACTGAGTGACTGAACAACAAATCATCCTTACCAAATAAGGCAGCCAATTCTTTATTAGTCAACTTGGCTTTGACTGATAGGGTTATGGAAGAAGGAAAGGATTAAATAGGAATTTGAACCCTAGTGGTCCAACCCCAGAACCCACATTCGATTTTGGATCAGGCAAGATTTTGGAGAAAAAAAAACTTATTCTAAATGCACTGTTTTACATCCAAAGCTCTATGCCAGTGAGTTGACTCCCTATCCCCTTTCCAAAATTCAGGTCTTCTGTCTGTGCCTTGTTGCCAGGGTCCAGCCCCGGTGGATCCAGGTAATTCAAAGGGGAGACGGCTTCGGCGATCAGGATAGGATAGAATTAAAGATATAAAGAGTGGTTAAATAAGGATAGCTCAGAGAGAAAATACAGTGGAGAAAAGAGGCTGAATAACTTGGTTTACGTGGAAAGCTAATAAAATTCCAAAATAAGGAATTTGCATCACCTACGTAGGCCGCAGGCATCCTCCCGTTCTCCCGACATCCTCCCGTTCTCCCGAAGGAGAGGAGACACTAAGGCCTACCCGGTCAGATCTTAGAAGCCCAGGCATAGTTAGTAGGCTTGACGAGCCTCCACGCTCCAATTCAGCCAGAAGGTGAGAGAAAGAACGACATGGGGAGACCAAGTTTCGGTGAACAAGGCCCACACTTTATTTTCCAAAGTAGTTTTTATACCTTAAGTTGTGCATAGAGGATAATGGGGGAAGGGGTAGAGTCAGCATTAAGCCAGGCTTTCTTCCTGCAAACTTATCATATGCAAAAGTTTAAGTGAATTACATCATCTTCTGGCCAAGAGGCCTTGTTAACGTTTTAAGATCCTTTCTTCAGAAAACTTATTTTTCTCCAAAGGTGATTATTCTAAAGTCAGGCACCACCCTCCAAAAGCATTAGATAAAGTTGCATTCCTATAGGGCAAAGGTGTGGTGGGCTATAACAAGAAAAGAATTAACTCAAGGGCCCAAGGTTACAAACATTAAAGCTACTACTTACATTCCTATACACCAATTATATTAATCAATACACTCCCAAGGACACAGCAGGTAAGGGATATGGAAACTTAGCAGCAAACATTGGCCCAACAAGTGCAAAACCCTTCACCAATACAATTTCTAATCAATTTTTTAACTGCTCAAAGGAATCTGTATTTAGACAGTTTAGAACATCTCATGCCTCTCACAGTTGGGAGGCTCTGAACAATCACATGTGGCCGGAAGAACCTATTCAGGCAGGCTAGAGGACTTCCAAGGGAGTTTGTAGGTTGAAACACTCTTGTCATGCCCAGGAACTTTATTAACTGGAGCTGTAAGTTAACACTTTTTCAGAGAGAGGTGGTAGGGGACAGCCCCCCATAAAGTCAGAGGTGTAGGTGAGATCACAAAGCCGAAAGTAGGCAGACTCTGGTTTTGGGGGTAGATGCTCGAGAATTTCCAGGGGGACTCCTGAGGCTCAATCCTGCCTTTGCATATGCTGAGCCTCCTTCCTCATGACGTTTGCCACAGGCGGAGCTCCTCACACTGGCTCCCGGCACCTTGTCATACTGCTTATAGGGTTCCCAAAGATGGTTGCATATAGAGGTGTGGCTCAACCTAATAGGCCATGCTGCTAAGTCACTTCAGTCATGTCTGACTCTGTGCGACCCCATAGACAGAAGCCCACCAGGCTCCCTGGTCCCTGGGATTCTCCAGGCAAGAACACTGGAGTGGGTTGCCATTTCCTTCTCCAATGCATGAAAGTGAAAAATGAAAGTGAAGTCTCTCAGTGGTGTCTGACTCTTAGCAACCCCATGAACTGCAGCCCACCAGGCTCCTCCATCCATGGGATTTTCCAAGCAAGAGTACTGGTGTGGGTTGCCATTAAGAGGCCATGCTGCTGCTGCTGCTAAGTCGCTTCAGTCGTGTCCGACTCTGTGTGACCCCAGAGATGGCAGCCCACCAGGCACCCCAGTCCCTGGGATTCTCCAGGCAAGAACACTGGAGTGGGTTGCCATTTCCTTCTCCAATGCATGAAAGTGAAAAGTGAAAGTGAAGTTGCTCAGTCATGTCCGACTCCTAGCGACCCTATGGACTACAGCCATGAGGTCTTGTTAAATCCTGACATTTCAGAAGCAGATGCTCTTGGCTTCTCACTTCCATTCGTCTGTCTTCTTTTGCAAACAATTCTCCCTTAAACAAAATTGCTTCAAGATTGCAGATGAGCAGCTGTGCTTTGGGTATAGGCACTTTCACATTTTGCTGACAGCTGAGTTTCCTCTGGGGACATCAGCCCACCAACAGCACCCTGCTCCTGTTCTGCCTGCCTTTATTTTCCTGAGAGCTTTGGTCGGCTTCCTCTTGTGACCACAGCTTAATTTCACAGAGAACCGTTTTTTAGTTAATACTCATTATCTCAAAGCAGATGTTCAAGGTGAGACTCAAGATCACATATCCAAAATATAGAAGGTATTTGTGTCTCCAAGTCACAGAGCATGCACTCAGACTCATATGTATGCAGGCAGAAGGGAGGTCATGTCAGTGCACAGAGCTTTCCAAATGCAGGTTGGGAGGCATTCTGTCTCAGGAATCATAACTGAGTGTGTCACCTGTCGAGTTATATTGCCTCTTAAAGGGCAGGCTATACACAGGGGCCACAAATACATGTCTGAGACCCTTTGAGTGAAAAAGATTCTTCCATTTGAATGATTTTGAGGTTCCAGTGAAAGTCCATGATCCTGTGATGATATGATTTCTTTGTGGAAGTTGAGTCAACCTATTTGCCACTGAAAAAAATGTGCTGAGGAGCAACTTTGCATTCAACTGTAATACTGTGTATGAGATGTCATCACGTTACAGGGTGGTCAGAAGGTGCACCTTCATATAAGCCACACATTTCTAGAAAGGAGCATGAATGGGGGTAAAATTTGTGTAACTGAAAAAATGCCCTCCTCTCTCTCTTTTTTTTTTTTTTTTCTCTCATCTCTCATTCATTTAATGATATTTTTTCAGCACTTTCCATGTGCAGGTACTAGGGGAAACATGGAAACAGTGAGAAAGACTTAATTTTTTTGGGGGGGGTGGGGAGGTCTCCAAAATCACTGCTGATGGTGACTGCAGCCATGAAATTAAAACACGCTTGTGCCTTGGAATAAAAGCTATGACCAACCTAGACAGCATATTAAAAAGCAGAGACATTACTTTGCCAACAAAGATCCATCTAGTTAAATCCTCTATGTATGGAGGGTATAAAGGAAAAGAGGTGATATGATTTTGAAAGTATATTTTGGGGGGAGGGGGATTTTGTTTTTCTTTGGTGGGTTTTTTTCCCCCTTTGGCCACATCACATGGCATGTGAGTTCTTAGTTCCATGAATCAAGGCAAATTGGAAGTGGTCAAACAAGAGATGGCAAGAGTGAATGTCGACATTCTAGGAATCAGCGAACTAAAATGGACTAGAATGGGTGAATTTAACTCAGATGACCATTATATCCACTACTGTGGGCAGGAATCCCTTAAGAAATGGAGTAGCCATCATGATCAACAAAAGAGTCCGAAATGCAGTACTTGGATGCAATCTCAAAAACGACAGAATGATCTCTGTTCGTTTCCAAGGCAAACCATTCAATATCACAGTAATCCAAGTCTATGCCCCAACCAGTAATGCTGAAGAAGCTGAAGTTGAATGGTTCTATGAAGACCTACAAGACCTTTTAGAACTAACACCCAAAAAAGATGTCCTTTTCATTATAGGGTACTGGAATGCAAAAGTAGGAAGTCAAGAAACACCTGGAGTAACAGGCAAATTTGCCCTTGGAATACAGAATGAAGCAGGGCAAAGACTAATAGAGTTTTGCCAAGAGAATGCACTGGTCATAGCAAACACCCTCTTCCAACAACACAAGAGAAGACTCTACACATGGACATCACCAGATGGTCAACACCAAAATCAGATTGATTATATTCTTTGCAGCCAAAGATGGAAAAGCTCTATACAGTCAGCAGAAACAAGACCAGGAGCTGACTGTGGCTCAGATCATGAGTTCCTTATTGCCAAATTCAGACTTAAATTGAAGAAAGTAGGGAAAACCACTAGACCATTCATGTATGACCTAAATCAAATCCCTTACAGTGGAAGTGAGAAATAGATTTAAGGGCCTAGATCTGATAGATAGAGTGCCTGATGAACTATGGAATGAGGTTCATGACATTGTACAGGAGACAGGGATCAAGACAATCCCCATGAAAAAGAAATTCAAGAAAGCAAAATGGCTGTCTGGGGAGGCCTTACAAATAGCTGTGAAAAGAAGGGAAGTGAAAAGCAAAGGAGAAAAGGAAAGATATAAGCATCTGAATGCAGAGTTCCAAAGAACAGCAAGAATAGATAAGAAAGCCTTCTTCAGCGATCAATGCAAAGAAATAGAGGAAAACAACAGAATGGGAAAGACTAGGGATCTCTTCAAGAAAATTAGAGATACCAAAGGAACATTTCATGCAAAGATGAGCTCGATAAAGGACAGAAATGGTATGGACCTAACAGAAGCAGAAGATATTAAGAAGAGTTGGCAAGAATACACAGAAGAACTGTACAAAAAAGATCTTCGCGACCCAGATAATCACAATGGTGTGATCACTGACCTAGAGCCAGACATCCTGGAATGTAAAATCAAGTGGGCCTTAGAAAGCATCACTACGAACAAAGCTAGTGGAGGTGATGGAATTCCAGTTGAGCTATTTCAAATCCTGAAAGATGATGCTTTGAAAGTACTGTACTCAATATGCCAGCAAATTTGGAAAACTCAGCAGTGGCCACAGGACTGGAAAAGGTCAGTTTTCATTCCAATCCCAAAGAAAGGCAATGCCAAAGAATGCTCAAACTACCACACAATTGCACTCATCTCACATGGTAGTAAAGTAATGCTCAAAATTCTCCAAGCCAGGCTTCAGCAATATGTGAACCATGAACTTCCTGATGTTCAAGCTTGTTTTAGAAAAGGCAGAGGAACCAGAGATCAAATTGCCAACAGCTGCTGGATCATGGAAAAAGCAAGAGAGT
>NW_011494899.1:1033524-1042390 GCF_000754665.1 Bison bison bison
GAGATGAGAATACCAGATCACCTGACCTGCCTCTTGAGAAATCTGTATGCAGGTCAGGAAGCAACAGTTAGAACTGGACATGGAACAACAGACTGGTTCCAAATAGGAAAAGGAGTACGTCAAGGCTGTATATTATCACCCTGCTTATTTAACTTCTATGCAGAGTACATCATGAGAAACTCTGGACTGGAAGAAGCACAAGCTGGAATCAAGATTGCCAGGAGAAATATCAATAACCTCAGATATGCAGATGACACCACCTTTATGGCAGAACATAAAGAGGAACTAAAATGCCTCTTGATGAAAGTGAAAGTGGAGAGTGAAAAAGTTGGCTTAAAGCTCAACATTCAGAAAACGAAGATCATGGCATCCGGTCCCATCACTTCATGGGAAATAGATGGGGAAACAGTGGAAACAGTGTCAGACTTTATTTTTCTGGGCTCCAAAATCACTGCATGTGGTAACTGCAGCCATGAAATTAAAAGACGCTTCCTCCTTGGAAGGAAAGTTATGACCAACCTAGATAGCATATTCAAAAGCAGAGACATTACTTTGCCAACAAAGGTCCATCTAGTCAAGGCTATGGTTTTTCCTGTGGTCATGTATGGATGTGAGAGTTGGACTCTGAAGAAGGCGGAGCACCGAAGAATTGATGCTTTTGAACTGTGGTGTTGGAGAAGACTCTTGAGAGTCCCTTGGACTGCAAGGAGATCCAACCAGTCCTTTCTGAAGGGGATCAGTCCTGGGATTTCTTTGGAGGGAATGATGCTGAAGCTGAAACTCCAGTACTTTGGCCACCTCATGAGAAGAGTTGACTCATTGGAAAAGACTCTGATGCTGGGAGGGATTGGGGGCAGGAGGAGAAGGGGACGACAGAGGATGAGATGGCTGGATGGCATCACTGACTCCATGGACGTGAGTCTGAGTGAACTCCAGGAGTTGGTGATGGACAGGGACGCCTCTCGTGCTGCAATTCAGGGGGTCGCGAAGAGTCGGACACGACTGAGCGACTGAACTGAACTGAATTGAACTGAACCAGGGATTGAACCCACAACCCCTGCATTGGCAGTACAGAGTCTTAATCACCCAGTTAGTCTGGACCACCCAGCGTATTTTTAAATGTTCCTGTTAATAGGCTGTCCAGCTCATCCCACTTTGCCTGAAACTTTCCTGATTTAGCATGAGAAGTCCTACATCCAGGAACCCCATCAGGACAATTAGTCACCCTAACGCTCAGAGTGACCACTCAAGAAGAAATGCTGGGGGCATCACAGGCAAGCATCAACATGTAGCATTCCTGTGCGTGTGACAGCCATACATGCAGAAGGTGCGAGGGTGGCTGTGTTGGTGACTCGGGGACTCCAACCAGCACTGCTGTTGTTGCCATTATCTTACAAAAAGATGAACAACTCTTGGTAAAATTCCAAACAAAACAGAGTCAGTCTTCCCTCAATTTCCACAACTGTACATTGCTAGAAAATCCAGCATATATCAACAGGTGCATAAACCCTGGGATAGCATCAACAACTCAATGGGCATGAATCTGAGCAAACTCCAGGAAATAGTGAAGGACAGGGAAGCCAGGCATGCTCTAACCATGGGGTCACAAAGAGTCAGACATGACTTAGTAACTGAACGATGACAAAACCCTCGAAGCTTGAGTGTAAAACATGACTTAGATTTTATACACAGATGATTATTGACATCTTTTTCACTTAAATGAATATCTTTTGAAAGCCATGAGAAGCAAGGGACAATTCTTTGTTGTGTAGAATTGTCCCATATATTGCAGAATATTGATATCCCTTGACTTTGTTTCTCCATTTGGCCAATGGCATCCTTCAGTCAAAGCAACAACAAACCATATGCTTCAACTTCCGAAATATCCACTGAACAGCAGTCTTTTTTCCTTGGAAACCACTCTACTAGATATTTGAGAAGAAATAAGTATTTAAGAAAAGATAAAGTATTAGCTGAATCCTTTGACTGTCCTTTTCTCTTTATTCTTTTTCCCCCTCCTTCATCAACTATAAACTGTTCACATTTTCTTTATGTACAACATCCTGCAAAGTGCTTCCTGAAAAGTCTACATATAGGTACCATCTTTGTCCACAAATGGCTTAAAAGTATGCTTGGATATACGAGCAATCTGAATGTCCATCAGCAGATGAATAAATAAAGAAGACGTGGTATCTATAGACAAGAGACTATTCACTTCAGTTCAGTTGCTCAGTCTTGTCTGACTCTGCAACCCCATGAATCGCAACACGCCAGGCCTCCCTGTCCATCACCAACTCCCGAAGTTCACTCAGGCTCACATCCATCAAGTCAGTGATGCCATCCAGCCATCTCATCCTCTGTCATCCCCTTCTCCTCCTGCCCCCAATCCGTCCCAGCATCAGAGTCTTTTCCAATGAGTCAACTCTTCGCATGAGGTGGCCAAAGTATTGGAGTTTCAGCTTTAGCATCATTCCTTCCAAAGAACACCCAGGACTGATCTCCTTTAGAATGGACTGGTTGGATCTCCTTGCAGTCCAAGGGACTCTCAAGAGTCTTCTCCAACACCACAGTTTAAAAGCATCAATTCTTCGGCACTCAGCTTTCTTCACAGTCCAATTCTCACACCCATACATGACCACTGGAAAAACCATAGCCTTGACTAGACGGACCTTTGTCGGCAAAGTAATGTCTCTGCTTTTGAATATGCTATCTAGGTTGGTCATAACTTTCTTTCCAAGGAGTAAGCGTCTTTTAATTTCATGGCTGCAGTCACCATCTGCAGTGATTCTTGGAGCCCAGAAAAATAAAGTCTGACACTGTTTCCACTGTTTCCCCATCTATTTCCCATGAAGTGATTACGCAATCATAAAAAGAATGAAATAATGCCATTTGCAGCACCATGGATTGACCTAGAGATTATCATACTAAGTATGTAAAACAGACAATTATCATGTATCACTTGTATGTGGGATCTAAAATATGATAGATGAACGTATTTACAAAACATAAACAGACTCATATAGAAAACAAATTTATCATTACCAAAGGGGAAAGAGGAGGCATAAATTAGGAGTTTGAGATTAGCAGACAGATACAAACTATGTAAAATAGATAAACAGCAAGGTCCTACTGTATAACATAGGGAACTATATTCAATACCTTATAATAAATTATGACAGAAAAGAATGTGTGTATAACTGAATCACTTTGCTATGTAGCAGAAACTGACATTGTAAATTAACTGTGCTCTGCTGTGCTTGGTGCTGTGCTTGTGTCTGACTCTTTGCAACCCCATGGACTGTAGCCCACCAGGCTCCTCTGTCCATGGGGATTCTCCAGGCAAGAATACTGGAGTGGGTTGCCATGCCCTTCTCCAGGGCATCTTCCCAACCCAGGGATCGACCCAGGTCTCCTGCACTGCAGGCAGGTTCTTTACTGTCTGAGCCAGCAGGGAAGCCCAAAATTTCCATTTAAAAAAATAAGTAAATAAAAACGAACAAAAGTTGGATCATCTGTAAGATGACCCACAGCACTGACTCAGGGATATCTGCTCACCTCCAACTGTAGCTAGTAGACTGGAGGGTGGGCTTTCCATCCCTTCCCTGACTTTCATCCAAGTCTCCACTTCTCTTCTGTTCTTGTTTTCAGTCGCTAAGTTGTATCTGACTCTTTGCAACCCCATGGACTGCAGCACGCCAGACTTCTCTGTCCTTCACTATCTCCCAAAGTTTGCTCAAATTCATGTCCATTGAGCCGATGATGCCATCCAACCATTGTATCCTCTGTAGCCCTCTTCTCCTCTTGCCCTCAATCTTTCCCAGCATTAGGGTCTTTTCCAATGAGTTGGCTCTTCACATCAGGTGGCTGAAGTATTGGAGCTTCAACTTCAGATCCACTTCTCTTTTATGGGTCATAAAATCAGCCCAGTGTCTCCAGCCTCTTTTTGTCTCCTAGCTTGGCAGTGAGAGGGAAGGAAGGAGCTACGACCCATACCTGCTAGAGTAGAATATCCTGGATGGTCTTATATTTGCTCTCAACCAGTTATTCAACATATTACATATTGGCATTTTTTTCAAGTGGGGTGAGGTTCAGTGGTGAGAAATAAGATGGATAAGACATACAAAATTAGAGATGAATGAGAAAAGAGACCTGAAAGAAATTAGAGAAGCACATTGAGAATGTGAGCAGATGTTTCCTACTGCTCGAGAAGCAGCAGTAATAACAGCAATAATAATGTAGAACAATAAAAATATAATAATTGTTTTCATACTTCATGGGCTTCTTTTGGACTTTTTCAAAATCCACATTTCAGGGCTAGAAGAACAACTCGGATGTTGAATCTCACTGCATTTATAAGTCACTTTTAGAAACATTATCATATAAACAGTCATCCCTTGGTATCCATGGGGATTGGTTCCAAGACTCCCTGCAGATACCAAAATCTGCAGATGCTCGCCTCCCTTCTATAAAATGATGCAGTATTTGCATGTAACCTACGCATCCTCTGTATACTTTAAACCATCTCTAGATTACTTATAATACCTAAAACAATATAAATGCCATGTAAATAGTTGTAAATGCAATGTAAATGTTATGTAAATAGTTCCCTGGGCATGGAAGATTCCAATTTTGCTTTTCAGAACTTTCTGGAATTTTTTTCCAAATAGTTTCCATCCAACATTGGTTGAATCCACAGAGGCAAGCCAACTGGGCTCAGGAGAACCTACTTCCTGTCCCCAGTTTACAGAAGTGTAACCTGAGGCTCAGTGAGAATGGGTGATTTGGCGAAGGTCTCACAACCAGAAAGTAATTGGCTCCTATCACTGGTGTGGTTTCTGTAACACCACACTGGTCTTTACATAATGGGTGTTTGTGGAACAAATCTACATGAAGCATGAGATGTGTGGGCTATACAAGAGGGATGGCAGGGCCTGCTCTCCCTAATGGAAGAACTGAAATTCAAACTAGGTCTAGAAATGGGGGGAAGATTTCTGAAGGGAGTGAGGGGCTCTTCCTGGGAGATGAGGGAGAGGGGCGTGCCTGCAAGAGAGCCCAGAGGCTTCATAGTGAAACCAGGATTATTGGGCCAGTAGGTGCTTGTGTGTGTGTTGACAGGGAGGGGAATGTGGAACAAAAGGAACAGATTTTGAGGTCTTTAAGGCCAAAGTCTGCCTATTCATGTTTATCTCCCCAGGCTACGGAATATAGATGCCTGAAACAGAAGTAGGTGCCTAAAAAATGTGCACTTGAAGGTTGTGTGGGCAGGTTGAAGTCAAGCTTTTTTTTTTTTTTTTTTTTTGTTAGATTTCTTACATATTAGGACAGACTTTTTTATTTGATTTTTTTTTATTGAAGGATAACTGCTTTACAATATTATATTGGTTTCTACCACACATCAACATGAATCAGTCACAGGTATACATATGTCCCTTCCCTCCTGAACCCCACTCCCAACTCCCTCCCCCTCCCAGGGCTCTGGGTTGTCACAGAGCACTGGGTGGAGCTCCCTGTGTCACACAGCGAATGCCCACTTTCTGTCTCTCTTTCATATGGCGGGGCTTATGTTCTCATGCTATTCTCTCAATTCGCCCCACCCTTGGCTTTACCCACCGTGCCCACAAGTCCATTCTCTGTGTCTGCGTCTCCGTTGCTACCTGCACGTAGGTTCATCGATACCATTTTTTAATGTGGACTGTTTTTCAAAGTCTTTATTTAAAATGTTACAATTTTGCTTCTGTTTTATGTTTTGTTTTTGACCATAAGGCACATGGGATCTTAGTTCCCTTCAAGGATCAGATCTTTACCCCCTACATAGAAAGGTGAAGTCTTCACCCTTGGACCACCAGGGAAGTCCCCAACCAAGGAGTTTAGACTTAAAGATGTCAGCAAGAGAGAACCTGTCTCCAGCAAGGGAGAACCTATCAGTCCATTAATAATATTGTGGTTTCTAATTACTAATGAAACTCACAGCTCTCAGGTAATGATTAATGGTGGACATGGTGTTATAGGAAGAGTAATCTGGTGGTGTGAAATGGAGGAAGATTCGGATAGAGGTCTGGGCTCATGAGCAATCCAGATGGGAAGAGCTGAGAGGCTATGAGACCCTCCAGGAGACAGGCCTGGGTAATTGAAAGAACAAAATTTTGTGGTCTCGCAACCGTGAGTTTGAATCCTGGCTCTACCAGTGTCTAACCATCTGCCCCAGACAGGAAGCCTCAGACATCAACCTCAGTTTCCTCATCTATAAAAAATGAGGTACATACCTCAGAAAGCTACTGGGAAAAAATAAAGCAGAGAGTACTTGTGAAGTTCCTGTGCCTAGGAAATAATCAACAAATGTTGTGCCTTTTTGTCTTTGTTTTTTTTTTTCCCCAAAGGAATGATTGATCAGAAGTTGATAACCAGTTGAGTTCAAGGCCCCAGATGTGTTGCCTAAAAAAATACTGACCATGTTAGAAAATGTAGGAGTTTGAGTTTTTGATGTGTTGAATTTGAGTGAGAGCCTAGGTGGACGTCTGGTGTGATGTTGGTGACATGAAACTCAGAAGAGATTTGATAAGAGTGAGTAGCTCTGGGAATGTTGATGTGGAATGAAAAGTGAAAATGTTAGTCATCAGTCATGTCTAATGCTTTGTGACCCCTGGCCTGTAGCCCACCAGGCTTCTCTCTCCACAGAATTCTCCAGGCAAGAATACTGGAGTGGGTAGTCCTTAGCAAATAGATCCTTCCTGCTGAGAGGGTGACAGGATCAGAGTAGAGACTGGGGTCTTTGTGTTCAGTAGCATCACCATGTTTTAGAAAACAGGCTGCTTAATTCCATTCAACAGGATACTTCTCAGATGTTACTGTCAGATTCCTCATGGGGCCACCCCTCAGAGCCCCATCACGATAGGAGAGAAACTCAAGCTGGAACTTCATAGCATTCTGGAGAGGCTGAGCTCTGCCCATCCCCACAGATGAGTGAACCAATGAGCAAGGCTTCAGGTGGCTTGGGACTCAACCAAAGCCACTCCAGATGTTAGAATCAGAGCACCCTGCTCTGTTGCTTTTCTCCCGTGTAGCATTGAAATTATCCAGAGCGCGAGTGCCAAGTAATGAAGTCTGGGTCATTCCCCGTCTGTCTCAGTAAATGCCACTTGGAGCCAGAGCCTTCTCATTTGACAATAAAATCAATGACTGAGATATTGCAGGGTTGCCTGCAACGCTGTGCAGAATTCATTACGGGCGGTGCTGTGTTCAGGGAATGGAAAGGCTTGGCCCACTGTACTTTACTTTCCGGAAACATCAACACATCTACTTAATGAAACTTGAACCTTCTGTTAATCCTTCACCTTATTTGCTTTTTAAACTTGACTCCTTTGAACAAAACTCAGAAGTCCTTCTCTTTGGATTCTGCCTCGTTATGAATGAGCTGTAATGAAAAAAATGGAATATTCATCAGTTAAGGCAAAAAGGGACTATTTAATTAGGAAAATAGTTGATGAGATTAGAGGGCTTTTTCTGGTAATCACCAGGTCCAGAAATAGCGCATGAACACTATTTCTTTTGGAATTGTTCTTTCCTTCCAGGGATCATCTCAATACTGAGTACACTGAACTGAGTATTAGGATTTGTATAGATTCAGAGATAGCCATGGGGTCAGTGGGCAAAGAAGGATGACCAAGGGAAGGGAGGGTTTCTCTAGGCTTTTCTTTGGAGTTGGCCCTGCCCCTTGGAGAGTATAAGAGACTATTGAAACAATAATATCATTCCTTCAGAAGTGATGAGAAGATAGGATTAGGGTGGGAAAACAACCTCTTAAGCTGTGTATGTGGCAGAGTGGGGAGAACAGGAAAATCAGGGAAAAGTGAAGCAAGGGCTGGTTGTTCTGCTGCCCTTTTGTTACAAGGAAGTGTTCTTTCCTTAAGAAAGCAGGTGTTAAGTGAGGGATCAGGAAAGAGGAAGAACATCTGGGATCACAGTTAATGGCTCATCTAAGGAATACCTTCAATTGTAATCCAGGCTACCACTTTTTTTTTTTCCCACCTTCAACAGATAGTGGACTTTCCTGGTGAGTCAGTGGTTAGGAATCCACCTGCCAATGTGGGGGACATGGGTTCATCCCTGCTCTGGGAAGATTTCACATGCCGTGGGGCAATTAAGCCCATGCTCTGCAACAAGAAAAGCCACCACAATGAGAAGCCCTTGCACAGCAACTAGAGAGTAGGCCCCGCTTGCCAAACCTAGAGAAAGCCCACACACAGCAACGAAGACCCAGCACAGCCAAAAAATTAAAATTAAGAAAAAAAAATTATTGAGCACTTACTATATTCCAGACCCTACTGGCTCTAGATATTTATATATAATAGCAACAACTCATAGCCTTTACTAAGAGGCTCACGTCCAAGTATGGAAGAGAGGCAAGAGAAATGTATCAATGGGAGCTATGAGAATAAGGGCCTAGGAGCTACTTTGGAGGGAGGGTTGTGAAGGAAGGCCTCAGAGTTGCTGATACTGAAGAGGAGAGAAAGTGGAGGAAAGCATTCCAGCTTGTGTGGACCCTGGGGTAGGAAAGAGCTGATAGCCTTGGAGGAACAGGAAGTCCCCTGTAGCTGGACGAGTGAGTGGGAGGCACTGTTGGGAGGGACAGGAGATGAACAGGGGCTTGTTCCTAAAGGGACCCGGAGGCCATGAGAGTGAGTTTGCTTTTTATGTTTATAAATAGAGTTTTGTAGTGGGGGGCTAAGAGCTGTAGTGATATGTGATTTGCATTCCAAAAGCCCTGCCGGTGTGCTGTGGATAATGGACTGGAGGAGACAAGCATGCAAGCAGGGTGACCGGTACACAGCAGCATTTGCAGAGAGGAGATTGGACCTCGCATGCATTT
>NW_011494899.1:1042490-1084197 GCF_000754665.1 Bison bison bison
GCATGCATTTGAGATGTGCTATTTTGGGATGCTAGGATGTGGTTGATGAGGGAGGGGGAGGAATCAGTGTTGACTTTTAGCTTTCTGGCTTAAGCAACAGAAGGAGGATGTGGTCACCACAAGTGCTGGTGGCCCGTTAACAATGTGCTCTGTACCTCCCCAGCCAGGGCTAAGGAAATGGACTCAAGTGGACTACAGGCCCTGCCCTCTCTGGGTTCACAGTTGAAACAGAAAGACACTTAATAGAATGTAATAGAACCTGTAGGTACAAACTTGCAGCTGGAGGTTTTATTAGAGTCCCCCTGTTCGTTTGTTCTCCCCACTCTGGTTTATATTTATTTTGTAACAATTGTTGTCATTTTTGGTCTTGCTTAGATATTTAAAATATATATTGGGGGAGCATGGATACATGTATAGGTATGGCTGAGTCCCTTCACTGTTTACCTGAAACTATCACAACATCGTCAGTCAGCTATACCCCAATACAAAATAAAAAGGTAAAAAAAAAAAATTATAACAAATGCCTATGAATATAATGAGTAATTAGAAACAACTCAAATTCCTCCAGATAGGAGCAACAGTAAAAATGAAAAAACGCTGTGTTTCAAAATTCCTCATGGGTGGTCAGCGTTTACATTGAATGTGCCAGGCAGCAGTAGAGCCATGTGGAATGCTTTACATGCATTAAATTGAAGCCAAGGAGAGGATGGAAATATAAGTAATTGTAGCTTTGGGCTTATTTTCAGTTTTTATGTGCATTTCCTAAATGTTTCCTAAAAACTATCATCTAAAAATAAGTACATCAACATCATTGTAATACGTGAGAAAGTGCTAATTACCTTAAAATGTTCAAGATTAAAGAATAAGGACATTGTAGTCTATATGGCTGGAAAAAATTTCCTTCTAACCTGTGATTTTGGAATAAAAACAATTAGTGTTCCAACAAAAAATAAAATGTATGATACATACTCTACATGGATAGGAATATATATTTACATTTTGTTTAAGTAATAAGAACTCCAACATCCATATATCTACCACCAAGCCAAACAAGTCAACCTTCATCAAACCCTTTGAAGCCCTATGTACACTATGACTCAGAGTTAAATATTATTCTGTATTTTGGATTTATCAATTCCATGATCTTCTTGGTAGTCAAATTCCCATGTTCCCAAACAGTATTTGCCTGTTTTAACTTTATGTAAATGGGAGCATTCTATATACACACTTCTATGACTTCCTTTTTTGGCTCATTGTTGTAACATGTTAATTGAGCTCATTCATTTTCATGCCATGTATGAATAAGTCACAGTATATCAATTCTTTTGTCACAGATCACTTAGACTATTCACAATAATACTTCTGTGAATGTTATTTTAAAATCTGCTGGAGTTTTCCTGAGAACTTTGGGTTATAAAGTATATATGCTCAACTTTGTTTATAATTGACAATGGTTTTGCAAAGTGGTAATTACAGCTTACATTCCCATCCTAGTGATGAACAGTTCCCACAGCTACCCATCTTCAGCAGTATTTGCTCATTACTTTCCCTTTTTAATCTTTACCAACCTAGTAGATGAAGTATTATATGTTAATGGCATATTAGTTCACATTTTTATTACTAATGAGGTTGTACATTTTTAATATGTTTATTGGCTGGTTGAATTTTCTATTCTAGAAGTATTTGTCCATGTCTTTTGCACATTTTTAGTTGAGTTGCTCATCTTTCCCTTATTGATTTGTGGCCATTCCTTATACGTTCTGGATGCCAAGCCTTTGCCAATTTTATATGCTGCAATTATCATCCCTGGGTTTACTGTGTGTCTTTCCACTTTTTTATGGTGTCAATTTCAGTTGATATACTGAAGTTCTTAATTGTAGTGTAGTTGAATTTATCAGGTTTTCCTTTATGGATAGCATGTTTTTATATTTGGTTTTAAAAAATAATTGATACTCTGAGGTTGTGAAAGTATTTTCCTTAGAGTTTTGCCTTCCATTTAATTCTTTCATTCATGTGGGAGTGATTCCTATCTGAAGTATGGATTAAGTTTTTTGTTTATTTTTTGTGTAGTAACCAGTTGTTCCAAGATAATTTTTCAGATAATCTTTCCCTCATTTATCTGCCATATATCAAGTTCCTACATATGTATTATTTTGTTGCATTGCATATCCCTGTCAATATCATATTATCTTTATATAATTATACCTTTATAATAAATCTTAACATCTGGTAGCTCTAGTCCCCTCACTTGTTCTCCTTCCTTTTTAAAAACTTTAAAAAATTGAACTGTAACAAAAATACTGTGTTTACACATTAATAAGTATGTAACATAATGAATTATCACAGTCTTGGCTAATCTCAAATATACATGTTTTAGAATAGACTTGTCAAGTTCTGTGCATGTGCATACATACACACACATATAGACACACAATGGAATTTTGATTGAAATTTTATTGACTCTCTATCCATAAATCACTTTGAGAATTGTTATCTTTATGGTAATGAGTCTTCCTGTCTATAAAATTGATTTGTTATTCTTTTGGTTTGTTCTTCTTTCATATCTTCCAATAACATTTTACAGTGTTCCCCATATGAGTTTCACACATCTCTTGGTAGCGGTATTTCTGGATATCTAATATAGTTTGTTGACATGGCCAGTGATATTTTAGTGTATTTTTTTACCTATTGCTAGTATATGAAAAGGCAATTAATGTGTGTTATTCAGAACCTACTAAACTCTCTTGCTGATTCCAATAATTTATCAATAGAGTTCAAGTTTTCTATAATGTAAACACGTCCTGTAATAATGTCTTCTTATTAATAGCCATATTTCATATTTGCCTTTTGGATATTTTTTCATCTTTTTATGTTCAGTTTCTTTGTTTTCAATGATATAAAGCTGCAGTTTTAAAATTTTTGTGTAAGTATCTTTCTCTCAGGAAGTTTAGTTTATTAAGCCAGGTAGCTGTTACCAATATGGTTGCTGTTGTTTCTGCCAGTTGATTTTTTGCTTCCTGTGTGTCTCATATTTCTTCAATTCTCCTTTCTTATCTTCTGTGAACTGATTATGGATTTTTATTACTCATTCAAAATTTAACATCTACTGGTTGAAAGTTACACAGAAGGGATCTTAACATGAATACTTAATGTTTGAAATTAGTATCTTCCCTTTTCTAAACAATGTGAGACCTTTAGAATACTTTGTCTATAATTACCTCCTCCTGAATTATATGCCTGTTATTTAAAGTATGCTTATTTATTTTCTGGTTGTTCCAATTTCTTTCATCACATGGTATTGTTGATTTTCACTTGGTGCCTAAGTGCATGCTCAGTCACTCAGTTTTGTCCAACTCTTTGCAACTCCACAAAATGTTGCCCACCAGGCTCCTCTGTCCATGGAATTCTCCAGACAAGAATACTGGAGTGGGTTGCCATTTCACTTTGTACATTTTAAGAATTTCATCTATAAATTGGCTGTTTTCTTTTTTCACTCTCCTTTCTCACATTTTAGACTTCCTTCTGGAATCATTTTTCTTCCTCCTGAAATATATCTTTTAAAATTTCCCGTAGTGAGTGTCTGCTACGAGTAAAATCTGTTTTTGATTCTCTGAGAAAAAAGTCTTTATTTTGCCATCCTGAAGGATGTTTTCACTGGATCTATAATTCTTGGTTGACAGTTATTCCTCTTGGCACACCAAAGATGTTATTCCACTCTCCTGGGCTTACATTGTTGCTGTTGATAAGTCAGCTGTCAGTTATTTTTCATTTCTATACCTTTTGCTTGGTTCATTTTCAAATATGCTGGGTCATTTTTTGACAGTTTTCATGTTCTTTGTTGTACTTTTTATAGTCTGTATAGTTGTCTATTCATGTATAACAAGTTACAATAAAACGTAGTAAGTTCAAACAAGTTGCTTTATTAGGTTGTATGGTTTCTGTTAGACAGAAATTCAGCAATGTCTCAGCTAGGCGCCTCTCTTTTGGCAGCTCTCATGCAGTTATAGTCATGTGTCAGCTTGGGCTGGATAATTGATTTTTTTTAATTAAAAAATGATATTGTGTTATGGTGTTTGTATTTTGGGTTTTGTTTGTTTTGTTTTCGGTTTTATTGAGATATGATTGGCTTATTGTATATATATTAAAGTCTACACTTCGTTGATTTGATACACTTAAACACTGCAAAATGATTACCACCGTAGTGATAGGTAATAATCTCCATTATGTCATATTACCACTTCTTTTCTTGGTGATAAGAACATTTAAGATCTAGTCTCTTAACAACTTTCAAGTATATAATATGCTATTATTAACTTTAATCATCGTGTTCTATATTATTTCCTCAGAACTTAACTCATAACTGGAATTGTATACCTTTAACCAACATCTCCCAAATTCCCTCACCTTCCAGCTACTGGCAGCCACCATTTTCGTCTCTGTCTTCTAGGAGTTTGACTTTCATATTTCATATATAAATGATATCATACAGCATATATTTTTCTTTTTCTGATTTATTTCATTTAGCATAATGCCCTCATGGTCCATCTGTACTGACCCAAATGACAATATATCCCTGTTTTTATGGCTGAATAGTACACCCTTTGGCAGGGGACATTTTCCTTATCCATTTATCCATAGATATACACTGAGGCTTTTCATCTCTTGGCTATTGTGAATAATGCTACAATAAATGTGAGTGTGCAGAGATCTCTTTGAGATCTGTTTTCAGTTCTTCTGGATATGCACCAAGAGGTGGGATTACTGGATCATGTGATAGTCTGTTGTTGGTTTTTTAAGGAGCCTCCATGCTGTTTTCCATAGTGGCTGCACCAATTTACATTCCCACTAACAGGGCACAAGTATTCCCGTTTCTCTACATTGCTGCTAATGCTTATTATCGCTTATCTTTTTGATCATAGCCATTCTTTTTCTTAAATTGGAGTACTGCCACCCCGTTCTAACTAGACGGGAAGTGATGTCTCAGGGTGGTTTTCATTTGCATTTTCCCGATGATTCATGATGATAAGGTACTTTTTGTGTATCTTATATATCTTTGAAAAAATGTCTTTTCAGTCCTCTGCTCATTTTTTTTTTTCATCAGACTTGACTTTTTTGCTGTGGAACTGTTAAGAATTCTTTTGGACATTAACCCTTATCGTATACACTATTGGCAATATTTCTCCCATTTCATAGGTTTTGTTTTCATTTTGTTGATTATTTCCCTGTGCAGAAACTCTTTGACAATCCCACTGATTAATTTTTGCTTTTGATTCCTATGTTTCTTTTAATTTAATTGGAAAAGAATTGCTTTACAATGTTGCGTTGGTTTCTGCCATATAATAGCATGAATCAGCCATAAGTACACATATGCTCCCTCCCTCTTGAATTTCCCCCTCCCACCTCTCTAGGTTGTCCTGTTTTTTGTGTCATATCTAAAGTATATTTGCCAAGATCAGTGTCAAAGAGCTTTTTCGCTGTTTTCTTCTAGATGTTTTATAGTTTCAGTTATCTTTAAGTTCGTAATCTATTTTGAATTAATTTTTGTGACTGGTATAAGATAGGGGTCTAATTTCATTCTCCTACATGTGGTTATCCAACTTTTCCAATATCATTTATTGAAGAGGCTAGAGAATTGACTTAAGATACACTGACATAGCTGGCAGATTGATGACCGCTATAGGCCAGGGCCTTTCTTTTCCTTCCTTGGGAGCCTCTTCACAGTACATCCTGAGTATCCCATGACATGGAGACTGACCTCTCTCAAAGTGAGTAAACGGCGAGAGAGAGAAGGACAGAGAGAATAAGAATAAACAGGCAGATAGATAAGGAGGGTGAGGCAACAGAGGCGGTATCCTTTTCATCACCTGAATTCAAGGGTCGTATATAGTATCATATATAGTCATATATAGTATCACATCTGTCACATTCTGTTCATCAGAAAAGAGTCACTGAAATGAAGCATTTAATGGGAAGGGGTTTTGTTGTTGTTCAGTCTCTCAGTTGTGTCCGACTCTTTGTGACCCCATGGCCAGGTTTCCCTGTCCTTCACCATGTCCCAGAGGTTGCTCAAACTCAAGTCCATCGAGTCAGTGATGCTATCCAACCAATCTAGTCTTCTGTCATCCCCTTCTCCTCCTACCGTCAATCTTTCCTAGCATCAGGGTCTTTTCCAATTAGTTCTTCACATCAGGTGGCCAAAGTATTGGCGCTTCAGCATCGGTGCTTCCAATGAATATTCAGGATTGATTTCCTTTAGGATTGACCGATTTGATCTCCTTGCAGTTCAAGGGACTCTCAAGAGTCTTTTCCAATACCACAGTTCAAAAGCATCCATTCTTCGGCACTCAGCCTTCTGTATGGTCCAACTCTCACATCCATACACGACTACTGGTGAAAACATAGCTTTGACTATTCAAAAATACTTTGTTGGCAAGGTAATGTCTCTCCTTTTTAATATGCTGTCTAGGTTTGTCATAGCTTTTCTGCCAAGGAGCAAACATCTTTTAATTCTATAAGACCAAGGAGGGGGTTTAGGCTCTGTCTTTTCATGCAAAAAGAATGAAAGAATCTGGCGATATATTGTAAAACCACCACCTATTTCTTGTTACTTCTTTAAATATACTAAACAGATCTGCCTTGTCTTCTACATATATTAATTTCAATCAGTCTTTTGGAGTTAAATTCACTGTTACATCTGCAGCGTTTGTTTCCTGATAGATTTTGTGTGTGTGTTTGTGTGTCAGTTCATTTTCCTCGAATATTTATCTGTGGAAATTGAGACCAGGTTTTAAAATACAGTCCTCTAGAGAGAATCTGTATTTACTTCCCCCAAACAACAGTTTGCACCATGGCCGTGAGACCAAAAAGATAGCTATGAGTTCTGGCCCTCAAACTACCTAACTCTGGGCCTAGAGTGAAGCATTCTCAGTAGTGACCCCTTGATCATTGCCTTTCACCCAGATCCAAGACTAAGATGAGTTTTTTACCCTCTTCTGCTATGGTGCTGGCTTTCTACCACTTCACCCTCCGAGGGTCTGACTTTTGGGAGACTGGATGTATACCTTGTTCTCCAGGCTGCTTTCACACAGAGCTATGTTTGGCTCATTTAAAATAGTGCTTCATGATGCCAGGGATGGGCAGGTTCTCCAGCTTACATCCTGCCGTCAGCCCGCTTCCCTGTCTGAACTATGCTCTCTTACAATTTTCATTACTGAATCTGAAGAATTACCTTATTTTCTTGCCTATTCATTTTTTTTCTTACATTCACATGTGCATTGATACATACATATATTACTTTTTATTGATTCAGCATTTTTAGATTGTTCTCTACCATGGTTTTATTTTTCAGGATATATTGCCTTCCATGGTATTGGATACTCATGGACCTAGAAAGCACTTTAAAAATACAAATTCCCTGGCCCAACCCAGACTTAGCAAATTAGAATCTCCTGAGATGGAGCCAAGTGCATATTTATATTTTTAAAAAGTCTCCCCAGAGGAACCTGATGCCCACTACTGCTAAGAGATAATTATTCTAGTGAAGACATGGTCCAGAAGCAACAGAAGTGCAGCAGGAGAGCTAAATTTGGCCCACAAAGTTCGGAAGGTTTTATAGAGGAGGAAATTGCTTTTTTTCTAAACACTCTCTTTTATCCTTTAACTGCTGCAGTTAGCTTTATGGTGTGTGAGCACCCCCACATCAGCATCACTCCATGTATCCGAACACCCCTGGGGGATGTCCCCAGGCAGCCATCTTCTCACTGCGTGTGTATCAGGATCACATGACCTGACCTACGTTGTGGTATAAGGCTCCCAGCACTTGCTAATGCCTATCCACATGTCTGCCCGTTGTGTGGGCTCAGAGCTACCAGGAGTCCAGCTTACAGAGCAGGAACCCACTGGCATTGGTCTCTGGTCCAATTGAGGGTATGCAGTGGACTTTCTGAATTGACAGGTAGAGCATGAAAGTCAAAGAATTTCAACTATATTGCCTGGGCAAGGAGGATTCTGCCAAGAAGACAACTCTCAGAAGGTCAGATCCCATTCTTACACAATCCTGAGCTGTACCAAACCCTATGATGTCAATAGAGCTTTGTTTAACCTTACTCTTCACTATTGTGTAAAGGCTTTCACATCTAGTCGATCTAGTGAACCATACCCCTAGATCCACTTTGAAAGGAGATGCTGAACAGTTCAAGAGGCTTCCATACCTAGGGTCAGGAAGACCTAGTTTTGAATCCCAGCTCTACAACTTACTAGCAGCATAACCAGAGGCAGAGGACTTCAATCTTTCTGAGCTTCAGAATTTTTCCATTTCTGTTACATGGAAGATAATGATATCTGTCTTATAAGGTTGTCAGAAAACTTAAGTACCCAGTATAGTGGGTACTGGGTGCTTCTGTTTGTTACTTTTGCTGTTGCTCTTGATTCTTAAAAACCCTGAGAGATAAATAGGACAAGGATTATTTTCATGTTCTTCTCCTATTTAGAAAATTGAATATGCACTTTTCTCTCCAAAGAGGTTGAGACCAGCCTTCTGTCTTCACATGCTGACTGAAGTCTGCTAAAATTTCCCAACTTCAGTGTGCAAGTAAAAGAAATTCCCTCTGTCCGAGTCGCATATGATGTGGAAATGGTGGCTGGATCGAATCTCCTGTTCCCAGTCCACGTCTTTCTCTCCAGCCCCCTTTGGCATCTCAGTTCTCACCTGGCATGGTATTCCAAGTCTGCAGAAGGTGACTGGACAGAATGTCAAGTTCTCTCCGATCAGAGCTGCAGCTGCCACCATGTACAGGCTCTTTAAAGTGATTCACCATGACGAGCCTTACACACGAGTTCCTGGGTCAGCATCAGTCAAAAATTGCATAAATGGAGTGGAATTAGAATCTCTCCAGGGCCAAGAGGTTGCATTTGTAACAGGTTCTTCCATTTCTCTGATGTCTTTCATTCAATGACATCTCAGTGGAAAGTTAATTGAAATGGAAAACATCAAGCACAAAGGCAAAAAGGACTTGATAAGATGTTCAGGATTAGTCTACACTTGGATTTAGGTACAGATGCAAAAGTCACAGGCAAACCGAAAACTGTATTTTGAAAACTGTTAAGACAGTGATATTTCCAAAACCTTCCTTTCTCTAAAATTCAAAACACCCAAAATGGGGAGCATTGAGTCAGCAAATAATGTAAGGTGGGGTTCTTAGATCATATGGGAGATTTTTTGGTACAGATGGACTAGTGATTGGGTCTAGATCTTAAACAGCCATGGAATGATTGACAGCCATAGAATCCTAGACTATGAGAACCCAGCAGAGCCTTTGGGGTTATTTTTTGGAAATCTTTCGCAAAAGTGGAGGTCAAGGTCTCAGAACAGTTGGGCCTGGCCTAGAACTCAAGGTCTCTCGTTGCTTTTTTCTAATACCGACTGTAGCAATGACTCAGACTATCACAAAGCTGGCCACAACATAGGAAGAAAATGTATAAACAAATCATCACTGTGTGATAGGAGAATTGCTCCAAGTGAAGGTGATTTTACAGCCACAGATATTTCTTTGAGTTAGAGTCCATTTATTAGACTTTTGTGGCATTTTTCTTACATAGCCTATACCTGTAATGTTATTTCCAATTCCAGTTATTTAAAGCAGAGTTAATATTTAAAGGCATGCTTCAAGCACTGAAATCCAGAATCCAGCTAGATTCTTACTACCTTTCTGAGTTGTCTAGTACAATAGTATTTTTTTAAGTACTCATCCTTATCAAATCTTTTTCAAGAATTCAATTTAGTTTTCAGAGAAACAACTCTCTTTTCACACTTGTAATTAATCCATTTACATAATATTTACTTAGCATACTTAATTGCAACAATAAAAACTGATATAAAAAGGTTTGAGAACAACCACAACTCACTGTTGGTAAACACACAACCCGATGGGTGTGGGGACAGGGACAGTCCACATGCTGAGAGCTGCTCCCACTGAGCTTTGTTCTGTGTGCCGTGTGCTCCCATCCATATAAAAATACTCCTGGGAAAGAAGGAAAGGGCTGGTAGCAGGCCCTCAGTGTATTGCAACCCAGTCCCTCCCTTTATTGGAGAAGACAATAGCAACCCATTCCAGTATTCTTGCCTGGGCAGTCTCATGGACAGAGGAGCCTAGTGGGCTACATACAGTCCATGGGGTCACAAGAATCGGACATGACTTGGCAATTAAACCACCACCCCTCCCTTTATGGACCTAGGAAAGAAAGAAAGAAAGGTGACTTGGTATGTATCAGCATGTCATGATGGAACTTCCATCACTCACTTGTAGTACTTATTGGGAGGGAATTCGTATCTATCATCTATTTATCTGTCTCTTTATCTCCATCTCTCTACCTCTCTGGCTGGCTGGCTGGCTAGTTAGCTAGCTGTGCCAGGTCTTATTTGTGGCACACAGAATCTCTAGCTGCAGCATATGAACTCTTAGTTGCAGCATGTCAGATCTAGTTCCCTGACCAGGGATCAAACCCGGGCCCCCTACATTGGGAGTGTGGAGTCTTAGCTGCTGGACCACCAGGGAAGTCACTGGGAGGGAGTTCTTATCTGTGGGTCTCTTCTAGCAGGCTGTACTAGGATTAATATGGTGTGTTAGTCTCTTTGGACTGTGGTAACAACCCCACTCCAGTACTCTTGCCTGGAAAATCCCATGGACGGAGGAGCCTAGTAGGCTGCAGTCCATGGGGTTGCGAAGAGTCGGACACGACTGAGCGATTTCACTTTCACTTTTCACTTTCATGCATTGGAGAAGGAAATGGCAACCCACTCCAGTGTTCTTGCCTGGAGAATCCCAGGGACGGGGGAGCCTGGTGGGCAGCCGTCTATGGGGTCGCACAGAGTCGGACACAACTGAAGCGACTTAGCAGCAGCAGCAACAGCATACCATAGACTACGGGACTTAGAAACAACACGCATTCATCCTCAGGGTTCTGGAGGCTGGGAAGTTCAAGATCAAGTCACCAACAGATTCGCAGTCTGGTGAGAACCTCCATCCTGATTCACGAATGGCCATCTCGCTGTGTCCTCAAGTGGAGAAAGGGGCAGGGGATCTCTCTGGGGATCCTTTCTAAGAACACTTATCCCTTTTAGGAGAGCTTTACCTTTATGACATAATTATCTGCGAAATGCCCCACCTCCACATAGCACATTGGGGGTGAGATTTTTACATGTGAATTTTGGAATACATAAATACTCAGTCTGTATGTGTGCTCAGTAGCGTCTGACTCTTGTGACCCCATGGACTGTAGCCCTCCAAGCTCCTCTGTCCATGGAATTTTCCAGGCAAGAATACTGGAGTGGGTTGCCATGCCCTCCTCCAGGGGATCTTCCCGACCCAGGGACTGAACCTGCGTCTCTTGTGTCTCCTGCATTGGCAGGGGGACTCTTTTCCACTGACACCACCTGGGAAGCCCATTCAGTCTGTAGCGTATGGTAAACAAAGCTAATCAGTGGATTTATGGGACAGGGCTCCATGGACAGTAGCACATAAACGGTGTAACTGTTGGAATATAAAATAGGGATGTTTCATGGCTGACATGTTCCCTTAGTGTAAGTGATGGCAGGATACATAACACAGCTCAGAGACCTCATATGTTTCATCTGGGCCAGAGCACTTGCCAGTGAGGAGAGGAATCAGGGCGTGACACTGGCCGTCGTGGCTTCTCTCTGCCTGGCTCATGCCTCGGGATTACTTGATTTTAGGAAGGAGCTCCAACCATTGTAGATCGGACCCTCGATGTCATTTCAGTTGCTTCATCCAGTACGTAGATTAAATGTGCTTCAGTGAAGAGCACCTCTGATGTATGTTCAAAATGTTCTGGGTAAAGTATAAAATGAGGGGTTTTCCCATTTTTCAGTTTTCTGAGAAAACTTTGAGAGAACCCAGGCAAGTAGTGGAAAACACAGGAAGTAAAACAATCATAGGAAGTGGAGATCAGTGCAGAGTTACTACTGTGTGAATTTAGCCAGAACCAATTATTTAAAAAAAAAGAAAAACAGAATCCAGGAGAGAGAGGGAGACAGAGTCAGATGGAGTCAGAATGAGGAGGAACTTGCCCCAGTCAGCTGTTGGCTGTGCGCCAGGTCAAGGTTCGTGTTCAGGGCCAGGTCCCTTGGTCATGGGTGAACCTCTCTCTCCTTGACTGTAACTGACTCTCTGGGCATAAGATGTAGCTTGTAAACCCCACCCACTGCGGGTGGGACGAGTGGCTTGCTGTGTGGGATACTAGACTGTGTGTATGGAGTTGTCCACATTTGGAAGCCAGCAAAAGGACAGCATCTCAAAGTCTTAGCTCTAAGACAGTCCTAAGTTTTTATATGGTGACAATGAAGTCACTTCGTCCCTGGCCCACCATTAGAAACTGGAAAATGGGAAACAGGTTTTGAAAACTCACGTACAGCAAGTCACAGAGACCATGGAAGACGTTTAAACAAAGAGGAATCTAACAGGCACTGTGTGTGTGCAAATGTTCTGTTTTATTTATTACTCATTTATAGCCTGCTTTCTTTTACAAAAGGTTTTAGGCAACTTGGAAGAAGAGACACAGGAATTTATGGACAAGCATCATTGTGTGTGCTAAGTTGGTTCAGTTGTGTCTGACTCTTTGGTACCCTAGGGACTGTAGCCCACCAGGCTCCTCTGTCTGTGGGATTCTCCAAGAATAATGGAGTGGGTTGCCATGTCCTTCTCCAGGGGATCTTTCCAACTGAGGGACTAACCTCACATCTCTAAATCTCCTGCACAGACAGGCGGGTTCTTTACCACTAGCGCCACCTGGTTATATCTGACTCTATTTTGAAAGTTGAACTCTGAGCCTCTTGGCAGTCTGCTTAGTCAGTTAGAGGATTCTTGCTCCAAAAGAATATATATCATTTATTTTCAGTGGATTTGAGTTAACCCCATTGTTTAGTTTTGAAAGGAATTTCTTACCTTGGATTTCCCAAAAGGAATACTGACCTAGAACCATGGTAGACAGTGTCCTCAACAGTATCCCTGCCATAAATGCAACAGAAAGTTTTATAAAGCCCTTCTGTTCCGTGTCCAGCATCCCATTTTCCCCTAAGGCACTAGCCTTCCGTGCAGACCCTGGCAGTGTGGGTCAGGCATGCAGGATTCTACGATTCCACTACTGGCCTTCTGAGAGTCAACCACTGTGTCTTCTCTCTGCTGGGCCTTTGGCAGACCTACATAGCAGATTATCCAGTATTAATTTCTGGCACAGAAAAAAAAAAAAACAGGCCATTTTTTAAACTATAATGTAAATTAATTGAAGTAGTCCTCACTTTGGCTTAGGAAAGAGGATGGGAAAACTGCAACCATCTGCAAGGGAGTCACACTAGAACTTCTAAACCTGTGGGCTGAAGGGAGTGTGTCATTTTTCTGCAGTTTTCAGTCTTTACCCAAGTTGGGCATCTTCCCCTCCTTGGATGTCTCTGGAGTGTTATTCTGACATATCCACCATGCAGCCAGATCCCTTGCTGACCTATTCATTGTCAAACACTCCTGAGCCCTAAATAAGGAACAAATGTCATCCCAGGCATATTTTCACCTGCCACTTGCTACAAAGTCGGTGACCTTTTCCAAATCGAGCCTGTGACAACAGCTTTTTACGCAGTCAGCTCACCTGGGACAGACACGTGGGAGCTGCCCCCAGCATGCCTTTTCTGGAGGCCTCAGCACTGGAGCCTCGCTGTTCACCTGCAGCTCTTTCTGCTTCCCCTGGCAATGCTCTGAGCAGGGAACATGTCCTTTCTCCTCAAATATCAGCTCAGCTCTGCTTTCAACCCTGCCCTCTGTCTTCTCTAGCAGATATCCCTCCCCGTCACTCTCCATGCCTTCATCTATGTTACTTTCATAGTATCTCTTAGCATCACTCGGAGTTTTATCATATATCTATTTGTCCAGCTTCCCTGCTGCAATGAACATACCCAAGAGACAGAGACCTTGGGATTCAGGCTTTGTTTTTGTTGTTGTTTATGACTCAGAGCCCAGAACAGTGCCTGGCACATAATTGGCACTTGGATGGAGGATGGATGGATGGATGGATGGACGGACAGATGGATGGGGGGGTGGACAGACAGATGGATAGGTGGATGGATGAGTGGGTGAGCGGGCGAACTTGGATTGAAGTGCAGTCTCTGGCTCCATATTCAAAGTGACTGCTTAGTGCTCATCGCAGGCATCCTCCCCTTTTGCTCTCCCAGCCACTGCCCAACCATGGCTGTGACTTTACCAGACAAAAATGTTCTACCCTAAACTTGGAAGCCTGCACTTAGTTTCTATCAGAAAGGATTTCAGAACTATGAAGGGCAAGGTTCTGCTCCTTGTTATTGTTGGTGATTCGGTGCCATTCCAGGGGAAGGCCATTAGCTCACTCCTCTGAGCATGTTGCCCTTGGCTTGCTAAGAGGACTCTCTCCCAGAAGGGCAGCAAGGTGCAGGCTTATAGAGGGGGCCTTCTCTAGCTGAATCCCCAGGGGCCATGTGGCATGCTTGCTGCTCAGCATTCAGGGATGTTGGGTGGGAATAGTCTGTGTCAGGGCCTGAAAGAAGCTATGCTTCATCTATGCACCCAGTTCTAGCTGTTCATTTCAGCAGCCTTCATTTCCAAGTTGATATGGAGTGGCTGAGAGGCTCAGTTTTGTTAAGAAACAAGGGTTCTGGTCCCTACTCAGCTGTGTGATCTTGAGAATATCATTTCCCCTGGCTACAACTCAATTTCATCTGGTATACTGTGGAAAAAGTTAGACTACATGATTACTAAGGTTTTTGCCAGGTGTAATGTTTTTAATTATGTTAAGATCTCCTATTTGTATGGTCTTCAAATTTCCTCTTAAAGTCTGCCTTTTGTTAGCATATCTCCATAACACGTATTAATAGTTCAGTCTATCTGGTCATGTGTGCTTTGTCCCACAGCCTTTTCAAGGGGGAGAACCCCATCTCATCTACAGACTTGGCACCCAGAGACTGACACAGTGCCCCAGTACTCGTGCATTCAGTGAGCAGTACAACCCACCTCTTCCTTCTGCATTTGCATACTCATTGGTTGAGTTATAAATGTGCGTGAAGCATCCCCAAAGACAGGTAACTTGTGCAGAATTCATAAATCATCCGTGCATAGGTTCTCAGAATCTTATCACCCATGCATGCCCTCTCTGACACCTCTTGGAAATGGAAACTTCTTTCTAATCCTTCTCCTTTAACTTCATCCCAGTGAAACAACACCAAGGCTTTGGGATCACACTCAGATCCCAGCTCCATCATTTGCTACCTAGTTGTGTGAAACTGTGCTGGTTACTTTGCATCTTTGAGCTTCAGGTTTCTTCATTGTAAATAAGGATAATAATACTAACCTTGCAGGGTTGGTTGCAGGATCAAAGTAGCCTCTAGCACAGTACCTAAGATGTACTCAGTGATTTTAGTTGTTCCCTCCTGGGTTTAGTGCAAGACACCCTTTCCCCTCAGAGCTTTCCCAGCCAACCTTTGGCAGTTGTTCTCTAGGCGTCTTAGTCTATGACACCTTTATTGTTATCTGTCTTGAAACATCTGAACTGACTTCTGAAAAAGGACCGTAGGGTGCTACGAGCCAGGGCACACCGTGGTACCTACGGAAGTGTTTCCTCCTTTCATAGCCCAGTGTCCTGAAAACAACGGGTGCTCAGTTCATGTTGCTCGATGGCAAAGGCGACAGCACAGTGTGCAGGAGCGGAGCATCTTCACCATGTGGCCTTGCTCAGGTCGCGGGCCCTCTTTCTGCTTTAGTTCTCATCATTCAAAAGAAAAGTCTGGATCAAAATATTCCCCAGGCCCTTGCAGTTTTGATATCCTGTGCTGTGACGCTGTATCAGGTTTTAACAAAAGTACAAAAACCTCCTCTTGGGTGCAGGAGTTTCCCTCGACACAGAGAGGCCTCCTGCATATGGGAGCGCAGACTTCTTGCGTGAGCAGCTGCCCTCAGGTCGTTGACAAAGAGGAATGTGTTTGGGGCTCAGCTTTCCTTCAGAAGTAGGCTGGCTTGGCCATCCCATTGTTCTAGGGGGAAGGACCGGCACTGGTTTCTCTCCCGGAAGAATGTGCATCATGACACATGGGTACCAGGTGTTTCCAGCTGAAGCAGAAGCGAGGAAGAGACCTTGATTTTTCACTAAGAATGCTGAGGACGTCTATTACAGATCTCAGGATCTCACAGAGCATCTTGTGAAGGAAAGGTGGGGACAGCTATAATTAAATGGTGGTAAATATGAGCTTTGGGATCAAGACTGCTTGTTGGCAGATTTCAGATCTAGAAAGATCTCACACAGGGACCGTCTAGAATCTCGACCCTTAGATCCCCATTGGCTCCTCTTGACACAACACCGCATGGAGTCGCTGGGGGAGGAGGGGGACATGCACAACCTCTTTCAGGAAGACTTCTTTTCTGGCTTCTCTTCCTCTTTTGCTCAACAGCAGCTAAGCATTGCGGGGGAGGGGTAGCCCTCCACCTTGGTCTTCTTTTCCACTAACCTCTCCTATACATGAGCTTATGTTTTTAAATATCATTTAAGGTCAAAATCTGCAGTTTGGATCTCAGGCATAACTTAGGAAAAACAGAACTCCTGATTCCACCCAAATGGTTCTGTCGCCATACTTTGGAAGACCACTCAGTAATGAAAAGGAATGTGATAATAATACAAGTGACAACTTGGGTGAATTTCAAAAACATTATGCTGAGTACAGGGAGTCAATCACACAAAACTGCACACTCTGTGGTTTTGTGATTCTTTTCATGTGCAATTCTAGGAAAGGTTAAACTGTGGTAACAGGAAGGAGATCAGGGGTTACCTGGAGCTGAGTTTCAGGGAAGTGGATTAATTGCAAAAGGGCCATAAAAAAACTTAGGCTGCTGGAATAGTTCTGTATCCTGATGGTGATGATGGTTATGTGACTGTACACAACTGCCACCGTTTGTCAAAGCTGCACTTACTTAACATGGATGAACTTATTGAGTTTTATTGTACTTCAGTAAAGCTTAGGGGAAAAGAATGACTCCATAGTTTCTGGCCTAAGCAACTGGGCAGCTGGAGAGAGTGAGCAGCTCTTTCCTGACCTGGGTGACACTGGTTAGAGCAAGTGCAGAGGAGAAAAGTCAAGATTTCAATTTGGGATTTTAAATCTGAGATGCCTCTTAGCTGTCCAGAGTAGAGGCGTCAGGTGGGCAGTTGAATTTATGATTCTTGAAGTCAGTATAGAGGTCAGACTAGAGACATAAATTTTGGAGTTATCGACATATAGGTGGTATTTGAAGCAGTGGCCTGGAGGAGATGACCGAGGGTGCAGGGCGGGAATGGAAAAGAGAAGAGCTTGGGGAGGTGGGGGTTGGGGTCAGGAGTGAGGGCGTCCCAGGCACAACAGCCTTTGTAGTGAAGATGCAACAGGACAAACTGTGTAAAAGTACTATTGGCCTACTGCAGTTGTTCCTGCCATGCTAGCTGACCATTCTCATTTGTTTTATTAAGTTGAAATTCACATGATTTATAAATAGCCATTTTTTAAATGTGCCGTTCAGTGGTGCTTAGTTACTTACAGCATTATGAGGTGATCTCCTCTGTCTAGTTTCAGGACTTTTTCATCACCCCAGATAAGCACTGTGTACTCATCAAATAATCACTCCACATCCCCTCTCCCCTGTCCTCTGCTAACCACTGATCTGCTATCTTTATGGATCTGCCTTTTCTGGATACATCCTATAAGAGGAATCATAGACTATACGGCCTTTTGTGTCTCGCTGTTTTCATTGAGCGTGATGTGTCTGAGGTTCGTCCAAGTTGCAGCGTGTATCAGTACTTTGTTCCTTTTTATGGCTGAATACATTATTTTATTTTATTATTCTTCTACTTCTGTCCCCACACTGACTCCTAAGGATGCATGCGTGATTGAGTGTTCTTGCCCGAAAACTTTTCTCCAGTTCTCTGAAAACTCAAGTGGGTGTCCTACAGTTCATTTCAATTCCGGTAGTGGTGTGAGCAACAGACCCCACGGGTTTAGGGCTCAGACCCACAAGACTGCCTATACTTCAGATACCAGTGAAATGAGGTCATTAGGGTGGGCCCTGATCTAATCTGATTAGTGTTCTTATAAGAGGGGATGAGGACATAGACCCACAGAGGAATGACCACACAAGGACCCAGGGAGAAGATGACCCTTTTGTGGGCCCAGGAGAGAGACCTCAGAAGAAACAACTTGTCAAAACCTCAATCTCAAACTTCTAGCCTCCAGAACTGTCAAGGTGTTAGTCACTCAGTAGTGTCCAACTCTTTGCAACCCCATGGACTGAAGCCAGCTGGGCTGTTCATTTCATGGTATTCTCCAGGCAAGAATACTAAAGTGGGTAGCCATTCCCTTCTCCATGGGATCTTCCTGACCCAGGGATCGAACCCAGGTCTTCCTCACTGCAGGCAGATTCTTTACCATCTGAGCCTTAATTATCCACTGTTTAAGCTACCCAGTCTCTGGTACTTTGTTACAGCAGCCTAATACACACTATAAGGATGTAAGCTCCACCAAGGGGAGGAACCATCTCAGGGTCCACCCATCTTTGCATCAACGCAACTCATCTTGACTCTGATGTATATTCATTAGCTGTTTGGTGAATGTATGAATTACTTACCTCAAGGTGAAGATAGAGATCTTTGAAATATGGATATTCTGTTAACCCTGTACAGAGTGGTCCCTGGGCAATGCTCCTTTATCCTTTCAGTTTCTCTGTTTTGAATTTCCTGCCTGTCCTTCTTCACAGAAGGAGCATAACTACAGCTTGATAATCTGCCCAAGGACCAGCCTTAAGAATATAGAGAGATTTTTGTGCTCAAGCTTCCTGAGTGCTTCTCACACACAGGGGCCTCTCTGGATAACTCCCACCTGCTAGGCTGTGTGTCAAAGAATAAAGTTTGCTCAGTATCTGTATTTTGCAGAAATAGAATACCAGTGAATAATAATGTTATAATTTCAGAAACACTGCTATTGAGGGAAAAAAATCAGGTAATAGCTACATAAGATTCAGAAAGGCTTGGTCATAATGATAAGACTGAAAGTTAAGCAGTATTTTATAGTTTACAACCTTTCATTTCACCCTTAAAACAACCTTATGACGGCATAAAGGTGAATTTTATCATCATCCATTTTGTAAAATGAAAATAACAAAATGATAAAAACTAAAGCTCAAAAGTGGAGTCTTTTGGGCCCAGGTTGTGTACAGTAAGTAACTGGAAAAGCCAGAAGTTTAAATGTTGCCCTTTGAATCCTGCAAGCAAGTACTTCTTATGGAACCCCAGTGGGGAAAGTTAGAGGGTTTCTCCTAGGCCCTTTTATTAGTGATTCAAGGAGTGTCTGTGAGTGAAGGATCTGAAAGATGCCAACCCACTGTGTTTTTAAAGAGAGACTGACCCAAGGAGTTCACGGATAGAAGTGGTAGTAGCTGGACTCAGGCCAGCTCTGTGCCCCAGCTGAGGCCCCGTCTGAGAGGTGACAGCAGCCGAGTGTCCTGGGAGTTGGTGTGATAAAAGCAGCCTTGGAAGAGAGCCCAGCGGCTGGCTCCACGTCCCTTTTTCATTTTTCCCATTTCCAAAGACCAGAGATCACGGAAGGAAGAAGAGAGAGATCATTATTTGAGATCGAGCAGGAGTTTTCAAACCATAAATTAAGTTAAAGTGGGCTCACTTGGGACTGACTCGAGGGATGGGAACTTGTCCTTGTAACTTGGCAGACGAAATCGTCATCTGGACCTTTATTGGATTGCAGGCTCTTCTCTGTGTCTCAGCCCTGCCTTTTTTATTCTCCCTAGATGCTCCTGGGTAGGATGTGCTCTTAGCTCAGCACCCTGGGATTACCGCTAAAAGAGATTAGACTCAGAGTGCCCTGATGGGGACCAAAGGACTCTTTAGAGCCCCCTAACCCTAACCTCTGCCTGTAGTCCCAGGAGGTACCATGAGCAGAAACAGTGGGCTTATCACATATTCCTTGACCAGCCTTTTCCCCCATCTTCTCTAGGTCCTTTGGAGCTTTTTGCCCACAGCTGTGCCAGCTGCAGCCCTTCCCCTGGGGAGAGGAATACCTTACAGCTGGTTCCCAACCATGAGTGTAGCTATAAAACATGGGTTTTTTGCAACAAGGAGACCTGAACACAAGCCCCAGCTCTCTGGTCCTTAGTCACACATCTTTGACACATGACTTTCCCTCTCAATCTCAGTTTCCCTTCTGTGCTCACCTCACTGGCTTATTGTAAGGCACTCTGAAATGATGCAAGACAAGCACATTGTCTTGTGCCTGGGCGAAGTGCTCATGGAGCAGGGACTGCCCTGGGAACACAGCCTTCAGCTGTGCATACACACACAGGAAGAACGTGTCTGAGGACAGTCCAGCATGAGGAGAAAGGCTTTGCTTGCCTAGAATAAAGAGATCTCACGACCAGGTTGGAAGGGAGCTTCGAGCTCCTCAAATCTAGTGTTCTGCTTGATGTAGGTGAGCCCTCTCCCACCTGCAGCCTGCTGGGTGACCTCCCACTCCCAAAGGTCCCCAGGCCCGCTTTGCATCAGAATTCATGCTGCTGTCCTTTGCAGAGAAACTCCTTGGCCTCACCCTGGGAGAATCTGCTTCAGTAAGATTTGGGCAGGGCCTGGCAGACCACAGCCAAAAGGCTTGAGAAGCTTTTTGTAGAGATCACATAACCCAGAAGGTTATGTTCTGGGTCTGTTCCTTTACCACTGTGTCTCCAGCAGTTGGCAGGGTCCCCGGTGCACAGTAGGAATGTGATGAACACCTGCCAGGTAGGTGTTCAATCATGCAGCCTCATCTAGAACTGTCCCAGTGCCCAGAAGCTTCTCCCTGAAAATGCAGCTCACTTCTGTCTGGGCAAACTCCGGTGGTACTTACAGTCTGGCCCATAAGAAGCAAAATCTATCTTCCTTCAATCTTAACTCATGCAGCCTAATTCTACCTTCTAGAGTGACACTGATTCTAATTCCTCTTAGAAGGGATTATCCCTCAGCTATAGAGGTCAGTAAGGGTGAAGTATTTTTGTCCAAATGAAATCAGGGTTGGCTGAACCAAGGTATAAACTGGAGCCAGGGGTGCTTCAACAAGCAGCCCAAAGGAAACAAAAGGATGGACGATGGGACCTTTTTAATTAGAGCATGTGGACTCCATCTCAAGGACAAAAACGTGGGGTATAGAAACCTGGTTAAGGATCTCAGTGCACCCTCGTGAAATAGAATCCTTTGCCATTTTAGAGAGGCAGAACCTGAGAAGCTAAGAACTTGCCCAGGATTACCATTCAGGCATAGAAGAGCTTGAAATTTGAACCAGATGAGAATTAAAATTCAAGGAAAGAAGAGGAGGCCAAGTTGGAGAAGCTTAAACATAGGGGAAAAACAAACCACGTGGTGTAGAGTTGGTGGTGGAGTCCCAGCTCTTGTGTTGATGGTGTAACATCTCCCTCCCTTTCTGTGGGCTTCATCTGTCAGAGTAGGCGATTCGAGGGGAATTACTAAGCCCTCCTCAGCCCCTGTGAACCTCTGTGATCCGAGAGTGCATTTAGCTGGAGCTGAACGGAAGAAGTTGGAGCTGTGAAACCTGCAAGTTCAGAAACAATCCTTTCAAGCCTTTCAGGGTTGTTTAAATACCCTTTTGTGTCGCATCTTCTCAGGAGATGTTTTATTGTTCGGCACCCACTCGTAGTGGGGGGGTGGGGGTGCACCTGTGGCTGTGAAGGATTCTGTCAGATGTTTAGTAAATGACAATGTGATACTCTTGTGTTTTCCTTATTGCAGCCATCCTGCACTCACACATGCATGCAATGGTGCTATTAAAGCCTTTCTCTTTTAAAATAGCTTAGTAGAATATGTAAGAGGTTGGAAGTGCATTGTTAACTTTCTCTGCTGATACTCAGGACAGTTTTCATATTCACCTGCTGCCTTAAGCACAGCTGGTTTGGTGTGCAGCAGTGATTGGCAGACTCCCTCTGTGTACCCAGGAGCTTCCCAGGGGGTGAGGAAAGAGAGCTCTGGAAGCATCCATGATCAGGACGAGAGCTACTGCTCCTGGTGTTTACCTGAAGAGGTTAACTAGTGCCCACCTAATTCCATGCCATTCACATAGAGCCCACCAGTTCCAGGCTAGGTTTATGGGTAACAGATAGTATTTACTTTTCATTTATCCATTCATCTGTCCCTCCATCCACACTATACTAGGCCCCAGGAGCATTAACTTTTTCAGTCAAGAAAGCAAAATCATTAAATTTGACTTCTAAATATTTCTCTGGCCAAGTAAAGCAAAATATTGGGTTGGCCCAAAAGTTCATTTGAGTTTTTCCTTAACAGCATACTAAAACCCAAACAAACTTTTTGGCCAACCCAATAGAGTAGCAAGGGGCTTCCCTGAGGGAAAGGCGACCAAGTATGAATCTGCTAAGGTGTCAGGGAAACAGAGGTGATGAGGATGGAGCCAGGAAGGGGATGAGTTTGAAAAATAAAAGATAAAACCTGTAGGAGCTGCTTATAGCAGTGATGTGAGAGGTGAGGGGGGCAGGGTGTCTTGGTTGACTCAAAGGTCCTGGCTTTGGTGACAAGTTGGGTCTTGATGCTACCAACCAACAGAATAGGCAGGAATCAGGCTGTTATTTATGAAGAGAAAATTATGGATCTGATTTTGATCAGTTTGAGTTGAAGGTCTCTGTGAAAGAGCCAAATGAACCCGTGAGCAGGTAGTTGGATTTAAGAGTAAGAAGCTCTGGAAAGCAGTCTGAGATGGAGATGGGTAACGATCTTCCTTTTGGTAGTATTTGAAGCCACTGGAGTAGATTCCATCACCCAGGGATAAAATGTAGAGCAAAGAGAGGGGCCGAGGATGGGCGTTGGGGAGCCCAGCTTTGAAGGGGAGGCAGAGGGAGGGGAGCCCCTGAAGGAGGCAGGGAAGGAGTTTTCAGAGGGAAGAAAACAGCCCAGAGACTAGTGCCACAGAAGTTAAAGGCTTCAGTGGGGCGGGGGAGAGGCCAGTAGGGCGGCAGGTAGGGGAGCCGTTGGCCAAATTTCCTAGAGTCCTGCCTATGTAGCTAGTGTCAGTGCTTCAAGCAGAAAACCTAGACTTCACGAACAATGACGATCACAAAAGAGAAGTCGAAAAATGCCTCTAGTTGAGCACCTACCAAGGCCCGGGTGCTTTATTTATGCATATTATTTATCTGCACATTTATTTTTGGAGGCAAGTGGGGAAATTCTATTCTTGTCCTTTTACTGATAAGGAACTTGAGGCCCAGAGAAATTATGCCTTGGTCAAGCCATAGATAACTGGGGCTAGAACTCTGTTTTGCCTCGTTCTAAAACCCTTTGTCTTTCTAATTTACACCTGGTGGATGAATGCCCCACCTGTCCTTGCCACATCCAGGGTGCCCCCTGGAAGCATCACCATGCCCTGCTCCCTTGGGCCCTCACCTCCTGAATGGCAGGAGCCTTGCCTGGAGCCAAAAGCTGCGGAAGGAGGGAGCCAGGGGAGCTCCCAGTCTGGAGTCATTCGTCTGCTGGCTGGTGACACCAACACCAGGGCCCCACCAGAAGAGCAAGCTTGTTCGCTCTTGTCTGGCTGTTCATGGTGATGTATGAATAAGCAAAGAAGACAGCTTCATTTTCATAAGTTAACTTGTGCCTAGAGTAAGGAAGACGGGAAACAGTGCACTTAATCATAACCACAGGGCCAGCACAGAAAACAATGACAAAGCCTTTTCTGTTTGCCATGGTGTTTTATGATAATAACTCCTAAGGAGAGGAGACAGACGGTGTGGGATGCTGAGGGAGGCGGCACACCAGCCACCTGAGTCATCTCCCTGAGAGGATTCCCTGGGATTTTTCCTCTTAATGGAATGGCAAGCCCAGGATGTGTTTGCATCATCAAGATTAAGGTTTTAGACTTTGACGTCCAGAGACCACACCCTGATTGCAGATGCCGCCTGGCTGGTGAGCTGGGATTGGCGAAGCTGTGAAGGATAATCTGTCTCACATGTGCTGTCACTGGGGACCTGGGGGGACCTGATGTCTAGGAGGGTGTGACAGAATAGCAGTGTCATCCGAGAAGCTTTGGGGGAAGCCCAGGAGCTTGGAGGTTGGGTGGAAGGGGCAAGTGTGGCTGCGGTTCGGCAGGGGCTGTGGTAGATGCTCCAGGAGAGATGGGAAGTAGACTTCATCCACCCTGCCCATAGAATCCACTACTCCCTGCCCTCCACTCCTCTGACTTATCAGCATTTCTGTCATTGCAAGCATCTTGCTAAGTCATAATTGTTTATCTTTCTCCTTCTAACTGCCTCTAGGGTGCAGACTGTATTTTATTTGTCTTTGATTCCTTAGTACTTTGTGTGGTATCTGACACAAAGCAAACCCTCAGTCAGTATTAAACTTAACCAAAGCCTAGGCAGAGTAAGGGTGGTGTCAGCTAAGGAAGCAAGGAAATGGCTGAGACCACAGATGCCTGAATCCAGGTAGAGGGGAAAGAATATAGGGCTGGGGGACTCTGGGTATAATGTTAAGTGTAGATACCTACTGAACATTTTACTGTTTTCTGGACATTGTTTACTGGCGATCTGTGAATAAGCAAAGAACACAGCTTCATTTTCACAAATTAACTTGTGCCTGTGTGTGTGTACTCAGTCGTGTCTGACTCTTTGCAACCCCAAGAACTGTAGCCCACCAGGCTCCTCTGTCCATGAGATTTCCCAGACGAGAAAGGTGGAGTGCGTTGCCATTCCCTACCCAGGGATCGAACCCACGTCTCTCGAGTCTGCTGCATTGGCAGTCAGGTTCTTTACCACTAGCGCCACCTGGAAAGCCCTAACTTGTACCTAGAGAAAAGAAAATGTTTAAAGTATGTACTTTTTGTCCACACCGTGTTATAAATGAATGGAAAAAAAAAAAAAAAAAAGGCACAGAGAGATTAAGTAACTAGTCAAAGGTCACACAGCTATCAGCTGGGCAGGGAGCCAGGATTGGAGCCCAGGGAGTCTGGCTCTGTTATTCGCTTTCGTCACCACTGTACTACACTCGGGAAGTGTAGCACTAGAGGAGGCCGCTGGACTCTGCTGGTCGATGAACTGGATTTATACACCACATGAGTTGATTGTGTGCTAGTGGCTCTTCAGGGGAACCTTGCCATTGACTAAAGCAGAGACAGAGCTCCCAGACCTTGATGAATAATTCTCAAATTTTAATATACATCCAAATTACCTGGGGAATTTTTGAATGCATATTACCAGACTCAATGGCCAGAATTCTTATTTAGATGAGTGTTAGGTGACAAGGTAATTAATATGTAATATTATACCCACACTCCCAGACCTTAGAGATAAAATAGAAAAATGAGAACAAAATGTCACCTGATTTTGCTGGTAACAGTAAGTTTGGAGGATTTAACTTAATGTGCATCTACAGTGGATATTCACTTTGCAGACAAAGGTCCATATAGTCATAGTTATAGTTTTTCCAGTAGTCATGTAGGGACGTGAGATTTGGACCATAAAGAAGACTGAGAACCAAAGAATTGATGCTTTTGAACTGTGGTGCTGGAGAAGACTCTTGAGAGTCCCTTGGGCAGCAAAGAGATCAAATTAGTCATTCCTAAAGGAAATCAACCCTGAATATTCATTGGAAGGACTAATGCTGAAGTTGAAGCTCCAATACTTTGGCCACCTAATGCAAAGAACCAACTCATTGGAAAAGACACTGATGCTGGGAAAGACTGAGGGCAGAAGGGCCATCAGAGGATGAGATGGGTTGGATGGCATCATCAACTCAGTGGACATGAATTTGAGCAAACTCCGGGAGATAGTGAAGGATAGGGAAGCCTGGTGTGCTGCAGTCCATGCGGTCACAAAGAGTTGGATACATCTGAGTGAGTGAACGACAACAGCAGTGGATATTCAGAATACCAACCCCAGAGCTGGAATGGCCCAGCTTGTCACAGGAAGCATGCGGTGACTGCAGCCTGGTTCAGAGGGGGCCTGCCCTGTGAGACTCATCCAAGGCTACCCTCTGCTGGCAGGCTGGCTCCTGGGAGCCAGGAGGAAGGAGGGCGGGGCTGAGCTACCTGAACTCAGGTCTCTCTGAAACTCATGGGAGCAGGTAATTCCTTCCACATGCCCTTAATGAGAAATGGGAAGCAGCCTTCCAGTCACAATGAATTTCACAGCTGAGGCCCAGAAATCTGTCTTAACAAGAAGCTCTGGTGTTTCTTGATCTTCCCCACCCAGGGATTGAACCCAGGTCTCCTGCATTGCAGGCAGATTCTTTACCATCTGAGCCACCAGGGAAGCCCTAATTGGTCCTCGGACCACACTTAAAGAAACAAAGTTCTAGCAACTTTCCTGGCAGTCCAGTGGCTAAGACTTTGCCTTCCAATGCAGGGTGTGTGGGTTCAGTCCCTTTTTGGGGAGCTAAGATCCCGCATGCCTCATGGCCAAAAAGTCAGAACATAAACAACAGAAGCAATACTGTAACAAAGTCAACAAAGACTTGAAAAATGGTCCATGTCAAAAAAAAAAAATCTTAAAAAAATAATATTCTAGAAAGTCTTTGTTCTAGAAACAAAGTGCTAGCTGACCTCCAAAAAGAAAACCATGTGGATGGACTTGCTGTCTTTCAGAAGCTGACAGATGAGCTTGAATGATGGTATTTCAAAAGAGCTGTTACATTACTTACATGGTGTTTCACATGGCCCAGCCCCTGTGGTTAGCTTTAACATATGTGAAGTCATTTAAACCCGTGAAGTCACAATAGTTAGATATTAGGGCAGAGAGAGGTTAAGTAATTTTCTCCAAGCTGCACAGCTGAAACGTGGCAGGGCTCGAAATTGGAACCAGGATGTCTGGCTCCAGTCTTGCCCTCTGGCTACACTGCTACAAGTGGTTCCGTATCCACTGACACAGATTTCTGCAGGGGTGAAGGCACCAAGCAGTCCGCCCAGGGTGTTCCCAAACCCACTGGCAAACCCAGCTATCAATTTACTCATTGACAGAGCAGCTAATGAATTCATCTAAAAAAGCAAAATGAAGTCTTAGTAGCTGTTTATTATTTTGCCTTCCCAACCAGTGGATATTAAAATGCTAACTATCATGTTGCTAATTAAGGATTTTGTTTTCTTCACCTTGAAGAGGACTGGCATAACGTGAAAGGGCTGTATGCCACCATCATAAGAAATGCAGCCCGGGCGCAAAACGAGAGAAGGAGCACTTGGATGTTATTCTTTGAGATCACATGTTTTAAGGTTAACAATGCAAATTACTCCTTCTCTGGAGATGAAGACCTTCAGTTGAAGACTCCAGTAGAGCAACCCATATAAAAAATGCTTCAGGAGCTGTCACCCCATGTTGGCAGTTTTCCACGCAGCTGAGGATAATGCCAGGGTTCCCAGAGCCGAGTGGGAGAATGTGTTGATTTTGGCAAATGGAGAAAGGATGAAATGCTTTGCAGTGTCAGAAATGTGGGGACGCTAATATACTAACATAAGTGGTCTCCAATCAGGAGAGATTTATGTACCAGACATCATTTATTTAGCAGACATTTATTAATGCGTTAGTGTGTTAGCTATTACACAGTCCTTGCCCTTGGTCAAATGGAGAGATGGACATTTACAGATGAGATGTGTATGTGAATATTATCCACTGTGTCCTTGGCAGGACGTAAGTCAGCAGACGGCAGAAATACCCAGGAGTGCTAGGTAGAAATGTCCCCCATCACAGGCATCTTCTGGCTAGAGATGAGCCTGAAAGGAATACTGTTGAGGGTTGGCAGGTGGGCAGGCCTAGCGAGAGCTGTATGAGCAAGACAGATGTGAGGACACAAGCAGCAGAACTGTGCACTTTCGTGTGGCTATTAGAGAATTCACCTGTAGAAGTAGATTGAGGCAGAATACAGTTCACGGAATTCCAGAAAGTGGAATTTGGACTTCCAGACAGCTGAAGATTGTCTTTTGTGAAATTCAGATGGCCATCCTAGATTCAATGAAACCTCATTCCCTTTTGTCATTTCTGAGCAGGTGACACTCTTCCTTCATCGTACCAAAAAGCCATGATGGTGCCAACTAGGGTCATTAGTAATGATGAACAAGCTCCCCCAAAGACCCCATATCCCCTTTGCATTCTAACCTCAGAGCGAGATTATTTAGTAGGCTCTCTAACAAGGTCACAGCATCGGGACTCGGCACGCAGCTTGCTTGACTGAGGGCACCGCGCCTTTCAGTTCTGTTTTACACAAACGTCCCAAGCTTGTTGCGTGTGAAATTGATTGGCTCTTGCACTTGCTGAATTGGTGATCTGTTTTTCTGAGGGATTCTACATGTATTGGATATGATCATATACAATGACAAAGTGGGTGGTAGTATTTTTCCTATGCCTCTAATTTATGTATTTGTGCTGGGGTGATGATTTAGATGGGAGCTCGATAAATTGATCAAGTAAATTACACCAAACCCACACACCATCATTTCAAGGAGCTGTCATCACACCAAGGAGGTTTTATTTCACCCAGCATGGTATTCTCGGAGAACCACTGTTTTCTTCACGTGCTGCTGGGCTTTCATTTGGTCAGAAACGGCTTTATTTCTCAGACTGGCCAACAATATAAGAATTTTAGCTCCAGAAGGCATTGGTTAGCTGTGACAGACAGTGCCTGTTCATCTCCTGTGACCTTTAGCAAGTTATTTAAACTTTCTGAGTCTCAGTTTCTTATCCTATAAAATGTAGATTCATCATTTCTACCTCAAACATTTGTCCTAAAGGTAAGCAATAATGCACTGACAGTGGAAAGAATCCGGACGTTAGACGACTATGGATGCATATCTTAGCTCTGCTGCTACTTGTGCAAATCATGATCCCATGTGAGCCCACAGTTTCTTAGTCTATAAAAGCTGTTGATCATAGTTGCATGGAGGAATGGCTTCTGCACGTGGCAGGATAGGGTTGTCTAAGAGAAGACAGCTGATTCTGATGCCTACCTGCCCCACCTAGAAGACCTGAGTCCAGAAACATTAACACACAAGGAAGTTGGGGTGAGTGGCGGACTCACCTGAGGTGCTAAAGCTGCTAAGAAATTGCCTGAGAGACCTGACTCACCTTTGATCCTATGTGATTCTCATTATACTCACAAGCAATGCCAACGTCAGAGCCAAGCTCTGGGGACAGAGAAGCAGTTGTTCCTCTAGAAAACACTCCTGCCTTGCTGACACAAGACAGACTGGATGTGATAGTCAAAATGCTGTGAGAGGGAGGCTCTTCTCTGGGATATCCTTTCTCATTAGCCAAGGGTCCTTTCTTCCTTTCTGAGTGAGAAAATTAGCTCATGCCCTGAAAGCCAGTACATTAATATACCTTGAGAAAGAACTGGAACATTTAAAGAAGAGTATAGCAGTAAATAATACATGTTGCATGAGTTAAGGGATGGATGGATGGATAGATGAATGATTGGGGATTCTGGCTTTATCACAGACTAACTGAATGACCTTGCATACTGTCAGTTCAGTCCTGTCCGACTCTTTTCGACCCCATGGACTGCACCCTGCCAGGCTCCTCTGTCCATGGGATTCTCCAGGCAAGAATACTGGAGTGGGTTGCTGTGCACTCCTGCAGGGGATCTTCCTGACCCAGGGAGCAAACCCACATCTCCTGCATTGGCAGGCAAATTCTTTGCTACTAGTGGCACCTGGGAAACCATGAATGACCTTGGGCAAGTTAATTAGCTATTGTGGGTGACCTCCATTTCTTTTCTATAAAATAGGGATGATGAAAATGGCTAAGCTGCCTAAGTGTGAGAATTAAATACGTTAATAGAAGTTAAGCACTTACATCAGGTCTCGGTACCTCATAAACGAAAGCTGCATTACGATGATTTGCTGCTGTTCCCTGTTCTGTACTCACATGGCTCGGCTTCTTTTATGACTTTTGCATTCTCTGTACTTTGCAGGTCAGCAGGTCCTGGGCCTGGTAGAGAACCAGAGTGATTGGTACCTTGGAAACCTGTGGAAAAATCACCGTCCTTGGCCTGCCCTTGGAAGAGGCTACAACACAGGTAAACTCAGGAGGGTGACATGCTGGGCACTGGAGGGTGGGGTGCGATGTGATGTGAGGACTTTCTCAGGAAGAGGAGGTAAGTCAAAGCACGGAGAAGCCACCTGGTTGCCTGAGCTCGGCAGCAGACTGTACTCGAGTTGGCCCTCTGGTGCTTGCTTAGGGCTGCAGCTACAGGCAGTGTCAGTGGCAGTCGGTGGCATTCTCTCCTGACCTCCAGTCCCTGATCCAGCTGGCATCTTTATGAGTGTCACCTGTAGGATTCATTGTCTTTGTATGGGGATCAAAGTAGCTGATTTTTTTTTTTTTTTTTTTTGCTACAACCTGTCATAGTTGCAGCATGTAGGATCTAGTTCCCTGTGTGTGTACTAAGTTACTTCAGTCACGTCTGACTCTTTGCAACCCCATGGACTATAGCCCACCAGGCTCCTCTGTCCATGGAATTTTCCAGGCAAGAATACTGGAGTGGGGTGCCATTTCCTCCTCCAGGGGATCTTCCCAACCCAGGGATCGAACCCACATCTCTTACGTCTCCTGAATTGGCAGGAGAGTTCTTTACCACTAGCGCCACCTTGGAAGGCCTTAATTCCCTGACTAGGAATCAAACCCAAGCACCCTGCATTGGGAGTGTAGAGTCTTAGTCACTGTACCCCTGGGGAAGTCCCCTGATGTCTTACTGACTCTTAAAGTTTCTGATTAAAAGTGACATAAATTTTTTTGCAATTTTTTTTAACTCGAAGTATAGTTGATTTATAATGTGTTAGTTTCAGATGTATGGCAGTGATTCAGCTATACATACATATTTTTTTTCAGATTCTTTTCCCTTATAGGTTTTTACAAAATATTGAATATAGTTCCCTGTGCTATACAGTAGGTCCTTGCTGGCTATCTATTTTTTATATAGTAGTATGTATATGCTAATCTCAAACTCCTAATTTATCCCTCCCCCCTTCCACCTTGGTAACCATCAGTTTGTTTTCTATGTCTATGTGTCTATTTCTGCTTTGTATATAAGTTCATTTGTACCTTTTTCTTTCAGATTCCACATATAAGTGATGCATATGATGCTTGTCTTTCTCTGAATGGCTTCCTTCGCTTAGTATGATCATCTCTAGTTGCATTCATGTTGCTGCAAGTGGTATTATTTCATCCTTTTGTGGCTGAGTAATATTCCATCATGTGTATATACCACATCTTCTTTATCCTTTCATCTAACAAGGAACTTTCACGTTGCTTTCATGTTTTGGCTATTGTAAATAATGCTGCAGTGAACACTGAGGTGCATGTGTCTTTTCCAAGAAGTGACATTTCCAACAACATTAAATTGGCTAAAGGATACCATGTGGTTGTGCCCACCTTCAGTGGGTGTGGCCAAGTGTAACACAGCCATGTGCCTGGAAGGAGAAAAGGCACATATATTTGTTAATTGGTAGTTAAAAGGAGCATAGCCCCTAAACACCCTGTGTCAGAAATCAAATCCATTTTCTGTCTTGCTGCTAACCCCACACACGGGTCTCTTCTCTTCTTTGTCTCTATTAGTAGTGTCATTCATTCATTCATTCATTCTTCATTCACCTCCTGTCTGTCTAACACTTACTGTGTGCTGGGCCCTGTGCTAGTGTACCAGACATAGCCCATGACCTTGTGGAGCTTATAAAGAAGGAAACTAGAGTAATCTCCGCTCTTTAGGCTCTGGTCCTGCCACTGTCTACCTTCAGAATGCCTCCGGAGATCCTCTTTGCTTTGACACCCAGTTCTCAAGGGTGAAGACCTGTGTTGTGGGTCAGGATGAGAACTTGGAGCTCAGGGAGAGCAGTAGGTCAGACCAAGATGGGCTGGGACTCAGAACCTAGACCAGCTCTACTGAGTTAGGGCAGGGGTCTGGGGGTGGTGCCCCCGAAGGTGATATGTGGTAGACGATCCTGGAGACTCAGGTGAGTCTGTAGTGGGAGGAGTCAGTCAGCTTTGAGTGCTGAGGGTCAGATGCAAATATGAGACCCCGGCGGCCACAGGATGAAGGATGAGAGTTGAGCATCCAGATGTGCACATTCAGAGATCGGGTCAGAGTGGGGTCAAAGCTGGAATAAGACAAGGAAAGAAAGGTCCAGGCTGAATGTCCTGGGCAGCCAGAGGTCAGGGATGCCTGTATTGAAGGCCGTCCTGAGTGGGGAGACATTCCTTAGCTGACATTTGCCAGAAGGTCCAGGCGTCCCTCACAGGATGTCATTTTCCTCTGTAACACCTACCAGGCATCACAACCTGTGGGGGCTGCAGTTGACAAATTTTAACCTCCAGCACTTCCCTGCTGTACAGGGTATTAACCCTTGAGTCACAGAATGGTGGGGGATTCTGGCCATCCCTGAGAGAGGCCAGGTTCAGGATGGTTGTTGTTCGGTCGCTCAGTTGTGTCTGACTCTTTGCAATCCCATGGACTGCAGCACTCCAGGCTTCCCTGTCCTTCACCATCTCCCGGAGCTTGCTCAAACTCATGTCCATTGAGTCAGTGATACCATCCAGCCATCTTGTCCTCTGTCATCCTCTTCTCCTCCTGCCTTCAGTCCTTCCTAGCATCAGAGTCTTTTTCCAGTGAGTTGGCGCTTCACATCAGTTGGCCAAAGTATTGAAGCTTCAGCTTCAGCATCAGTCCTTCCAATGAATATTCAAGGTTGATTTCTTTTAGAATTGACTGGTTTGATCTCCTTGCTGTCCAAAGGACTCTCAGGAGTCTTTTCCAACACCACAGTTCAAAAGCATCAATTCTTCAGGTTCAGGGAGGGGGCCCCAAAATGGGCTCAAATCAGCAGCTCTGATTAGCTGGTGTGGAGGTATTTCTGTTATGGTAATGGGCAAGGCGATGTCTCTGCATCCCAGCTAAGTACTGGCCAAGTGCTGTGCCCGGTGTGTTCTAGGTGTTACTCTCATCTGATCCTCACACTAACCTCATGGGGCAGGAACTATTCTCATCTCTATTTTATACCTAGGAAACTCAAGCTTAGAGAGTTAAAGGTTGGAATCTGATAAGTAAGGAGCCTGCTGTTGACCACTAACCTTCCTAGCTTGAATTTTAGTGGCCTCAGAATCAAGAATCCTTTTTTAAAAGGTAACCCTGTCTCAGTAAATCACTTTCAGTTGGGACTGTCCGCTGGTCACCTGGCTCTGTGTCAAAGATCTGGGGACAGGTGAGATTTGACTACTTAAATCTATGAGCGTATTAGATCATTTTAGCTGCTAGAAAGTTCTGAACGAAGTGACTTTGGTCTTTGTAAAGCCTTTTTATGTGAAATTCCTGGACCGTGCAGGTTATACAAAGTGAGGAAAGAGAACTGCAAAATTGTTTAAATCATTTCTCTACCTTAACTACAAAGTTAACAATGCATGGAGAGAAATTTGATCTGATCAAGAAGAGAAAGCATGAAAATAATTTCTTCTTTCTGTGACTTCGGAATCATTGCAATATTTTAGGCAAACAATAATGTAAGAACTCTTGATGCTTTTGTTATCTTATTCAACAAATCACAAAATACAACAGAATAATACTGTTTTTAAAAAATGTGGGATCTTGACTCTGCACCTTGAAAGGTCTGGAGGAGCCCAGGGTTCTACATTATACAAAGTCTCCAAGATGTTTCTGGAGCAGAAGGTGCAAGGATCTGCACTGATTAAACATGATACCTTGTTTCCCCTTCCCCTCCAAGGGACGGTTTTATCAGTGCGTTTGAGGCTGGACCCTTTAGAGACCCACAGTGGGCCAGTGAGAGGGCTTCCCCTGCTTCTTTTGCTCAGAGAATGATCACCTCATGTTGATCTCCTGTGCCTGGATTTCTACACCTTCACTCCAGGCTTTCTTAAAGCTGGAGACACCCATGCTTCTCTGAAGGGTGAAGGGGCATTGCAGGTAAACCCCGGTGTGTGTTTAGTCCCTGCCTTCCACAGCATGGAATAATAGAAAATGTCACATGGAGATAAACTATAGTGCCTCCAGGGCACAGGATCAGGGCCGTGATTATCCACATCAAACAAAAACCACCGGTTATCAATCTGGGTTTGCAAGGGGAAAGAAAAATGTAGCACACTGGGGAATTTATTATGACCAAAATGGCATGTCCCCTCCTGCTCCTCCTGGTCTATCTCTGCCTGTGAGGTTAGGAGACAGACAGGTACCTAAACCCTCTCAGCTCCTACTTGGTATGCCAAGACAGTGACTTCCTTCCCTTCTTGCTGCTTTTGAAAGGGCAGAGCAGATGGGGGAAAACCCTGGTAGAAGTGATGTGTCCATTTAAATCAGCCAGTGACATCAAGTGATCATTAGAAAAGGATTTATGGGACATCAAAATGCATTGACGTTCATGACGGGATTTGTTATTTTAAGACTGAGGATTGTGCCACACATCAGTGGATGAGTCATCCAGGCCAGTCATTTAGATTCTCTTGGAAATTGTGAGGACTCCACTTGAGGGAACCTGTCTCCCTGAATCCAAGTGCATCTCAGGCATCCAGACAGGGTGTCTTCAGCCAAGCCCTGTGCTGAGCCTTCAGCCTGGTGCTGGGAAACTAAGGCAGTTTCGGGTTAGGCTGGAATTCAGCTGCTTAGTCTCTGGGAGCTTAGCCAAGTTGCCTCCTTAAACCTTAGTTCTCTCCCTGGTAAAATACGATAAATAACAACAGTACCTAGTGTGTGAATATTAATGAGGTTAGTTGTTTAATCAGCTTTTAGTCTATGGCCTGTTGTATTTTTCTACCACTTATTCCATTAGATGAATGAGATCCACCTGCTTTGTTGTTTTTTAACATCTTTTTTTAAAAGATTTTATTCACTTATTTTTGGCTGCACTGGGTCTTTGTTGCTGCACGTGAGCTTTCTCTAGTTTTGGTAAACAGGAGCTGCTTTCTAGTTGCCGTGTGCAGGCTTCTCACTGTGGTGGCTTCTCTTGTTGCAAAGCACAGGCTGTAGGTGTGCAGGCTCAGTCGTTGTGGCACGAGGGCTTAGTTGCCTCGAGGCACATGGGAACCTCCCAGTTCAGTTCAGTTCAGTCGCTCAGTCGTGTCCGACTCTCTGCAGCCCCATGAACCGCAGCACGCAGGCCTCCCTGTCCATCACCAACTCCCGGAGTTCACTCAGACTCATGTCCATCAAGCCAGTGATACCATCCAGCCATCTCATCCTTTGTCGTCCCCTTTTCCTCCTGCCCCTAATCCGTCCCAGCATCAGAGTCTTTTCCAATGAGTCAACTCTTCGCATGAGGTGGCCAAAGTACTGGAGTTTCAGCTTTAGCATCATTCCTTCCAAAGAAATCCCAGGGCTGATCTCCTTCAGAATGGACTGGTTGGATCTCCTTGCAGTCCAAGGGACTCTCAAGAGTCTCTTCTCCGACACCACAGTTCAAAAGCATCAATTCTTTGGCGCTCAGCCTTCTTCACAGTCCAACTCTCACATCCATACATGACCACAGGAAAAACCATAGCCTTGACTAGATGGACCTTCGTTGGCAGAGTAAAGTCTCTGCTTTTGAATATGCTATCTAGGTTGGTCATAACTTTCTTTCCAAGGAGTAAGCGTCTTTTAATTTCATGGCTGCCGTCACCATCTGCAGTGATTTTGGAGCCCAGAAAAATAAAGTCTGACACTGTTTCCACTGTTTCTCCATCTGTTTCCCATGAAGTGATGGGACCGGATGCCATGATCAAACCCATGTCCCCTGCATTAACAGGTGAATTCTTAACCACTTTACCACCAGGGAAGCCACCACTTGCTTTAAAAATGGGGATTAACTGATTGCCTAGGGTTTGCTAAGGTTTCCTAAGCCCTTGGGTCAGAAAAAGTCCTTTTTTTGCCTTTCCCCAAGTATGACATAATCACCTTGCAGATTTTAATCTCTCCACTGCCTAGAAAAGGTTAACTTTTTCATATTATTTTAGAAAAAAATGACAACTTATATGTATCAGCTGTGTTCTGCTTGGAAGATCCCCAGAAAATGCATGAAATGTTAGAGTTAGAAGATGGGCCTTCAAGACTTGACCTTGTTGCTTTGTGCCTTTGGAAAGCTGCTCAGGTTCGATCCCTGGTTTGGGAAGATCCCCTGGAGAAGGGAATGGCTACCCACCTCAGTATTCTGGCCTGGAGTATTCCATGGGGTCGCAAAGAGTCAGACAGGACTAAGTGACTTCCACTTTCACTTTCAGGCTCTCCAAGCCTTGAGTTCTTTGTCGGTGATCTGAGAATGATAGTCCTACCCAGAGCCATCAGAGAGGCTCTGAGGTCGTGGTATAGCTTCAGGCAGGGCTGGTAAATCCAAGTGATTTTGGAATTTGGTTGTTTTTCTTTCTCTTCTTGACCGTAGCCTAGCCGAGTACCTGTTTTCAAGGAATTCAGGTTTCAGCCATGTTGATCAAATTCAGCTGTGTTCACCAGGCATCCTACAGAGCACCATAACCACGTGTTGTCTTTGTTAGATCTTAGAATTATCTTCTCGGAGAAGGCAATGGCACCCCACTCCAGTACTCTTGCCTGGAAAATCCCAGGGACAGGGGAGCCTGGTGGGCTGCAGTCTATGGGGTCGCACAGAGTCAGACACGACTGAAGCGACTTAGCAGCAGCAGCAGCAGCAGAATTATCTTTTGTGATAGACATTCACCTTTGAAGAGCCAGCCAGATCCCCTTCCTCTTTGTTTCCCTTTCCAGTCAGCTGTACAGAACCCACAGGCCCCTAAAATAGGAGGGAAGATCTGCCTACCTCTCCCATTTAGCCCCCTCCCTCCTTATTAAAGCAATTTATGATTTAACTCACTACTGACCAGGGGATTTTTGTAGACACTAATGACTATGGCTTGGCGGTTTTTCTTTTGGCTGCCCCAAAACTAATTAATTCTGGTATTTCACTAGCAATGGGTTATAATAGTCAATAGTTACACTTGACATACCTATAAAGTCTTCTAACTTTCGTGAAATGTCTTCAACCCACTCTTTTATAGAAGCTAAGGAGTGTTTTCCAGCGCCCTGAGTTTCATGTTCACTGAATGTATCAGAATCAATCACTAAAGTTGTTGGTCTTATTGTTGATCCAATATTCACGTCTTCTGAATCAGAACTATATTCTGAAGAGCTATCATCTTCTGAGACACTAGTATATGTGTTGCTCGGATAATAAGAGAAAATGTCTACATAAAATTCACCTAAAACTTCCTCTTCACTCAAAATTTCACGATGGGCCATTTTTTAAAATTTTGCATTTATAATATATGCAAGATTGGAACAAAAACATAATGGAGCAAAATGTGAATGATAACAATCCTAAGCTGTATAATGAACTCTTGATCAACTTTAAGTTCTAACAACTTCCCATGGTGATGTTTATTGCATCACTCTCTAAAAATGTATTGATATGTCTCCAGTCAATAACGTTCAGGTAACAAAGATGTATTAATATGTCTCTGGTGATGACAATATGCCATGACCAAATGTCTGTAGTCAATAATGTGTTAATTCTGTATTAAGGGAGCCCCTAAAGCATAGCAGCTGTGGATGACTAGATAGACACCAGCACAGGGTCCTTGCTGCAGCTGCCCAGGTGGAATAAAGGGGAACTCCCACATCCTTGCACAGAGATGTTTTCACTCCCAACTGTTCTATCTATTCATCATCTCTTCTGTGCAAGCAGCTGTCATTCACCCAGCACTCAGCTGTCTGTAGAACTTTAAAAACAAATAAAACTAAGATGATGATAGTCTCATAAAGATTCAACCCACTTCAGTTCATATGCTGTTAGTGAGTATCTTAAAAACAAACACCAGCAAAAAAGAGAAGGGGAAGACAACTCAAAGTAGCAGGTGATTGGAGAAGGAGTGGAGGAAGGCAGGCCAGCTGAGAGAAGATGGCAAGTTTATAGGAGGCTTATTTGCACAGGATCCCAGACATTGCTTACAGAGAGGACGTGTTCTTCTGTATTAAGGACATAACATTAACCAGAAGATGTGCTTTAAGGAACAATTTAAAAGTAAACTGCATCCTGTTCCTTTCAGTCTCCAAATTAGGCCAGAGACAGGCAGATGGAGACCTGGCTCTCTAGGGAGGGAGGAAGAATTTCTCTAGGAATCCTTATCTGCAGAACAGCAAAATTGGGATATTCAAGGACTGACTCACCTCTGAGTTTGGATCAAACTGGGTCATGAACAAGTAAGGGAAAGGTAATTGATGGCAAAGTTGGACACCGTGGTAAATTTCATGGTGGTGATTAAGGAAACCAACATTTGACAACTTGCTAAATAACCGTGAAAGAGATACTTTGAGTGGGATGACTGGCAGTATGAGATGTAGGTCAACCCTCTGCTCTGGCCTCTGATACAGGGCGTTCTACAACCCTAGGCAAGTCTTCATTTCCCTGAGCCTTCCTTGGGTCAGGAACCAAGATCTCTTCATGCTGGAAAGCAATATTGTGTTTGGATGATTTCTGTATATAATAATTCCATCCAAAGAAACCAGATTTAAATGTAGCTTGTTCATTCAGCACATGCTGAATACCTGTTATTTGAGACAGAAAATTATTTTTTAAATGTGATACCAAGAGCCTTCCTTCAGGAAGATGATTGTCTAGTAGAGGAGAGTTTGCATATCTACAAATAAATTCAGTGTGACTTGAGCCTGTAGCCTGGTTGAGATTCACATTTGAACATCAGCCCTGCAGTAACCCTGGACTGGCATTTTCTAGACTAATTCTGGGAGATATTGCAGGAGACGGTAATATGTGCTCAGAAACTGTGGACGGAGAGGTTGAGAAATCCGCATATTCTACCCCTCCCTTGGACGTTCAGATTACATGCTGGCATATTAGAAATGCTGGGAAGTCCAGAAGTAAAGCTGTTAAACCCACTAGCATTCCCCACTCCTACTTGATCCTAAAAACATGGAAACAGGTTTGGGAAAAACCACCTTTACATGAACTCAGGACAGAGATTATCACTTTTTGAGCTCTGTAGTCCTTGGTCACCTCTCCATAGCCCGATTTCTCTGCTTGAGTCCTTGGCATACAAGTATTTAAATGGAGTGTGTAGAATAGTCCCTATGAACGATGCTTGCTGTTCTAGGAACCATTCATCTGATACCACACTTAGTAGAAATGTTTATTATCTTTCATACTATAGGATCTCATTCATTTTCCTACTGTAAGGACATAGACACCATATTATTACACCTTTTCTTATGAATTTTTGTTGAAGAATAGTTGATTTGCAATGTTGTGTTGTTTTCTACTACATAGCAAAGTGAATCATATACATATATCCCCTCTTTTTTTAATTTCCTTCCCCTTTTAGATCACCACAGAACACTGAGTAGAGTTCCCTGAGCTATACAGTAGGTTCTCATTGGTTATCTATTTTATATGTAGTATCAATAGTGTATACATTGGACCTTCTTAACAACATGTGTGCAGTTGCATATCTGAAATAGTCATCAGACAACAGCCCTCTAGAACTTTCCATATGAAAGAATGGGGTGTGAGATGGCTTTAATCTTGATTGGTAGGTCACCTCTCCATAGCCTGGTTTCTCTGCTTGAGGGTGACATTCTAATTCTGATGGCATCCTCTGGCTCTTATCAGACTATCGGAGGCTCACACCTCTGCCTGTACACTTTCACACACTTTTCTGAATCATTTAACATGCCTGTTTAAGGTGTCGCTTTTTAGGCCCTAACCTGGAGAAACTGATAAGAACTTAAATCCTTGTGTTTTTTATTTGGCTGCATTTTAGTTCTTAACTTAGGGTCCATCAAAAAAATAATGAAAATGGCTTCTTTTCATTCAGCCCATGGTCTTGCCCTGTTTTTTGTGACACATATTTTGAGCACCTCTTTTACAATCCTGGAGTAAAATTCAAAGATTGCCTATATTACACTGTCTACAAGTGTAATTTCAATAAAATCAATACAATGCCTTAGCTGTGATATAAAGACAAAAGAAATTAATTAACTATAAAATAATATTGACTGCAACATGTAATTGTTGAGGCTTGGCTACAAAGTACATAATGAAGTACTAAATGCTTCTTCATTTGGAGTAGAGTTGTCTTCAGCATGACTGCACAGCAAGATGATTCTGATGGGAGACTGGTGATCCAGGTTCCTTGAGTGGGGTTTGAGTGGGGTATCTGAGGGAGAGAAGATGAATAATACATTGTAGTCTCCTCTTCTGGGGACTCATCACCCCTGGTTCCCTGCAGGTACTGATTCTCTGAGCCCCAGTTTATTCGGAGTAAGATGCACATGGCTGGTCCTTCTACCTCACAGAGGATTGTTGTAGGCCAGTGAGATCACAGAGTACATTTAAGATGATAAGGCAAGATGGGCTTATCAGGGCTAATTAAGTCAAGGCTCAGTAAATGTATGTTGCATGTTGTCATCAGTTACAAGGTAGAAAAAGAGACTGCAGGATGTCTGACCTCTAACCGTGTTGATCACCCTATGCTTCTTGAGCTCCTATTTCATTTTTCCTATTAAAAGATAGTATTGCTTATGTCCTGGAGAAGAACTATCCTGAGGTAGTCTTGCCTCCATGATTTGGGGCAATGGCCAGTTTCTTTCTTTAGTTATCATATCAGGACAAGAAGAGTTCCCACCTAACAAGGCTGCTTTGAGGAAGAAATGAGATCATATTTGAAAAGTGCTTAGGATGATGTTTGGATCAATAAATTGTCAGATATTAGTATTACTTGCCCCTTCCTTTTCTATTTGAGATCCACAGGCAGGACAGACAAGTGTGACTCTTCAGCATCTTTTGATATTAGCTGTCTTTTGTCCAGTGAAGACAATTGGGGCTGAGCTCTCCCTCCCCAGAGCTGACCATCCATGTGTCCATTCATTAGGAACATTCATCAGGCACCTTTCAAGGCCCTGGAGATGCCACTGACTGAGACAAACAGGAGCCCTATTCATAGGAGATCTCTTGTCATCATGGGAGAGATGCAGTCTTCCCCTGGTGTCCTTTGATGTTGTCATCTCCTGGGCTCCCACACCCACCCAACTCCAGCCCTTCTGCCTTTCCTGCTGTCCCTTGAACATCCCTATTTAACCCTGTGAGCCTCTCCATCCACCTCCAGACTGCAGCCTCACTCTAACCCTTGCCTGCCTCATTCTTCTCCATAGTGTTCATTGCCATCTGGTCTGTGATCATTTTGTCTATTTTCTTCATAATTATCTGTCTCTTTTCTTTTCCATGGGGATGGTCTTGATCCCTGTCTCCTGTACAATGTCACAAACCTCATTCCATAGTTCATCAGGCACTCTGTCTATCAGATCTAGGCCCTTAAATCTATTTCTCACTCCCACTATATAATCATAAGGGATTTTATGTAGGTCATACCTGAATGGTCTAGTGGTTTTCCCCACTTTCTTCAATTTAAGTCTGAATTTGGCAATAAGGAGTTCATGATCTGAGCCACAGTCAGCTCCTGGTCTTGTTTTTGCTGACTGTATAGAGCTTCTCCATCTTTGGCTACAAATAGGCCTTACAAATAGCTGTGAAAAGAAGAGAAGTGAAAAGCAAAGGAGAAAAGGAAAGATATAAGCATCTGAATGCAGAGTTCCAAAGAATAGCAAGAAGAAATAAGAAAGCCTT
>NW_011494899.1:1084679-1096321 GCF_000754665.1 Bison bison bison
GCTGGGCTGGAAGAAACACAAGCTGGAATCAAGATTGCCGGGAGAAATATCAATAACCTCAGATATGCAGATGACACCACCCTTATGGCAGAAAAGCCTCTTGATGAAAGTGATAGAAGAGAGGGAAAAAGTTGGCTTAAAGCTCAACATTCAGAAAACTAAGATCATGGCATCCAGTCCCATCACTTCATGGGAAATAGATGGGGAAACAGTGGAAACAGTGTCAGACTTTATTTTTCTGGGCTCCAAAATCACTGCAGATGGTGACTCCAGCCATGAAATTAAAAGACGCTTACTCCTTGGAAGAAAAGTTACGACCAACCTAAATAGTATATTCAAAAGCAGAGACTACTTTGCCAACAAATGTCCATCTAGTCAAGGCTATGGTTTTTCCTGTGGTCATGTATGGATGTGAGAGTTGGACTGTGAAGAAGGCTGAGTGCCGAAGAATTGATGCTTTTGAACTGTGGTGTTGGAGAAGAGACTCTTGAGAGTCCCTTGGACTGCAAGGAGATCCAACCAGTCCATTCTGAAGGAGATCAGCCCTGGGATTTCTTTGGAAGGAATGATGCTAAAGCTGAAACTCCAGTACTTTGGCCACCTCATGCGAAGAGATGACTCATTGGAAAAGACTCTGATACTGGGACGGATTAGGGGCAGGAGGAGAAGGGGACGACAGAGGATGAGATGGCTGGATGGCATCACTGACTCGATGGATGTGAGTCTGAGTGAACTCCGGGAGTTGGTGATGGACAGGGAGGCCTGGCGTGCTGCGATTCATGGAGTCGCGGAGAGTCGGACACGACTGAGCGACTGAACTGAACTGAACTGAACTGTCTGTCTCTCTATGAGGATGTAAGCTCCTCAAGGGTTGTAATCATGTCTGTTAACTTCACTACTTTATCTCCTGTCCCTAGAATTATACCTGGCATATAGTATACTACTTACATATTGAGTAAGTAAGTTTTTGTTGTTGAATGAAATAATTTTGGAAGATGGTGTTTTGAAGACTAACATAGAACAGTGGTCATCAAAGGATGTTGGTGGCACATTTGATGTCCTAGGGGACAACTGAAAGTGTCCAGAGACATTTCTAGTTATCACAACTGGGGAGATACTGATGGCATTTAGTGGATAAAGGCCAAGAGGCTGCTACACATCTTGCACTAAACAGGAGGGTCTCCTACAACAAAGAGTTATCCAACTTAAAAAGTCATAGTTCTGAGTCTGGAAAACCCTGACATAGTGTGATGGCTGAGAAGCACGGGAGGGAATTGGATTCTTCTAGAAAGAACCTTCTTTTACAGAAGGGTTCTCTGAGAAAGTAATATTTGAGCTAAAGATCTGAGGAAGGGAAGTTGGCAGAGATCTAGAATAATAATATTCTAGGCAGAGGCCTCTCTTGACGGCAGAGACTTCTGAGTGGAAGTGGACCTGGATGTATCTGTTTCTTTCACATCATCATGCCTCACACCCCCTGGTCAGAGACATCAAGCAGGCAGGAGTTCACCAGGCTCCAGATGAGTAGCCCATGTCCAGGCCATTCCTGTCCCCCTCGCCTACACTCTAGTGATACTCTAGTGAATCAGATTCTGCAAGTTCTCAGACTGAGAATGCTGTCAATTCTTCCTTCCATGCTCTTTGAGCTCCCTGAATTAATTAACATGCTTTAGAGCTGTGCATTTGATCCTGTTTTCCTGCCTTAGCTTTAGAGTTTGTAAAGAACACCAGCAGCCCAGAGTGAATTGTGTCAAAGCCCAGCATCTGGGCAAGGGTCTTCCTGGGCTGGTCTTGGCTAGCTCTCCAGACACATGGCCTCTTCTCTTCCCTGGGCACTCCTGTTGAGCCCTGCTGGCCTCTGATTGTTGCCCAAATGCATTCCCATCCCTGCCTCAGCCCTCTGCCTGGACTGTTGTTCCACCAGCCCCCCACACTCCCACTCACCCCATTACTTCCTTCAGGCCTCTTGGGTGTCATCTCCTCATGGTGGGCCTCCCTGTCTTATCCAAAGTATCAATAGCACCTCTAGTGCCCTCACTCAGATTCATTCTACATTGTACTTTCTAGCAACATTATAAAATATATAAATCAAATACAAATATCAACTACAAAAATCAAATAACATTTTGATTATTCCCCTGCCGCTTTGGTAGGCAGAATGCCTACCCACCCAAAGATGTCCATGCCCTAATCCCTGGACCTGTGGTTGTTATGTTACATGGCAAAGAGATTTTGCAGCTGTAATTATGGAGCTTAAAATAGGGAGATTATCCTGGATTATCTGAGAGGCCCAGTCTAATCATGGGAGTCCTTAAAAGCAGAAAACTTCCTCCACTGGGGAGCAGAACAGATGTTGCAGAAGGGAATTCAGATTTGAACCACAAGGAAGACTCATTGTGCCTTAACTAGTTTGAAGATAGAGGGGACAAAGTGACAAGGAATGTAAGTAACCTTTAGGAGCCAATAAAGTGTCCCAGCTCACAGTCAGCAAGTAATAGGGAAGCTCAGTCCTACAACCATAAGAAACTGAATTCTGCCAACAACCTGATTAGCTTGGAATAGACTTTCTCCCAGAACCTCCAGGTAAGATTCAGAGGGCTAACACATTGATTGTGACTTTGTGGGAGTTCAAGGGAAGAACGCAGCCCACGCCCTAGATTTCTGACCTGTACAACTGTGAAATAACAAACTGATATGTTTGAAATCACTAAGATTCTTTGTTATGGCAGCAAGAGGAAACTCATGTCCCTGACTTTGCCTGTAAAAATGAAAGTTCCTTGAGAGAAAGGATTTTGTTTTGTTTACTCCTGTGTCCTTATCTGGAGCATGAAAAGTTCTCAATAAATATTTGTTGAATGAAGAAGCGAATTCTAGCTTTCTGTACTCACGCCTTTCTGGTCATGGGAGAGAGCATGGAAAACTGTTGATGGGAAACATTCTGTATTCCCAGGTCTTACCATGTTTCCCATTCAATAGGCAGAGCCCTCAGCAGGTACTGGCTAGCTGGCATTGGATCTTGCACCAGGAGTTTAAATTAGAAATAAGATAGTAGTCTCCACAAAGAGGACTGAGCACCAAAGAATTGACAGTTTTGAATTGTAGTGCTAGAGAAGATTCTTGAGAGTCCTTTGGACTGCAAGGAGATCAAACCAGTCAATCCTAAAGAAAATCAACCCTGAATGTTCATCAGAAGGACTGACATTGAAGTTGAAGCTCTAATACTTTGGTCACCTAATGCAAAGAGCCTATTCATTGAGAAAGACCCTGATGCTGGGAGAGATTGAAGGCAAAAAGATAAGTGGGCAGCAGAGGATGAGATGGTTAAATAACATCACCTACTCAATGGACATGACATTGAGCAAACTCTGGGAGATAGTGGAGGACAGGGAGGGCTGGCACGCTGCAGTCCGCAGAGTCACAAAGTCAGACACGACTTAGCAACTGAACAATAACAGAGTCTCTGCTTACACCGTCATGACCCCCTGCCCCCTACAGTTGGTCCACCATATAATTAAAGGTCAGCAGGTTAAGGACAGCTAAATGCCACGTGGTTGGGTGCTGTGATGGAGGAGCACATCCATGGTATAAAGAGCTAGGTTGGAGGTGGGCTTGGCTACATTGAGAAGGGTGTCAGAGCCAGAAGGGCTGTAGGTGGGGAATATGGAGTAGATGTTCCAGGCCAACAGAAGAGCAAGTGTGGAAATACTTGGCAGGGTTAGGGAACAACACATAGTTTGTCTATTTAATCACTTGTGTAATCTGCCCAGTACACAGGGTATGCTGAAGTGCCCAAACTCTGTCTCCATCCTTATTAGTAGAACAACCTTGGGTACATTCCTTCATCTTTTTTTGTCTTGGGTTTTGTTTGTTGGTCAGACTTTTCTCATCTGTATAGTAAGGGTATCGGTACAGACTCACAGGATTGCTGGAAAGGTGTTTTTAAAATTTTATTTGTTTTATTTTATGTATTTAAATGCACCGCTCTGCATTTGGGATCTTAGTTCCCCAACCAGGGATTGAACCTGTGCCCCCTGTAGTAGAAACACAGAGTCTTAACCACTGGACCACCAGGGAAGTGCCACGGGAAAGATGAAGTGAATGGAAATACTTAGCAAACAGGAAGCACTCTGAACAGGATTACTGGAACTCCTAGTCCCACCATGGAGCTAGATGGGAAGTACAGGCAGGGTAGGCAGGGAGGCTGGGAGCTGAGTGGGTCAAAGGTCTGAATGCTAAAGAGGCAGTTCAGCTTTATCCACTGGCTTCAGGAAGGGTGTCAGTTAACAACGCAGTTTCACTCCAGGCCCCAGGGAGAAACCACCCTCACCCACCATCTTCTTCTCTTTATATGGTCTCCATTTATGTCTTGTCCCTGAGCCGAGTTTTCATCTCCTAACCCAGGGGCTCAGCCTGTTCAAACACTATGCAAAAGTTCCCATCAGCAAGCCCCGGGCACTTAACCCACCGCATCGCCTTCAGTGGCGCTGGGTCCTCTGAAGTACCCTCTGGAGGCAGCCAAGTGGGAGCGCTGCTCCCCGCCTTATTGGGCTTGGTGGGGGGCCTCTTATTAAGCTGAACTGCTGAAGAGTTCTCCCAGCTGCATCCTGGAAAGATGGGAAGATTTCCCATCACCCGCCCTCCTGAGCCAAAGCCACTGTTATAGAAGAGTTACTCTGCCATTGCTTCCCCCTTCCGGTTGCACAGCCTCTTGGTGGGGATAGAATGTGTATTTAATTTGAGGCTTCCAGAATCTGACCTTAAGTGCAAGAAGACTGCCCCAACTTCTCCTCTCCCTCTACCAAACCTTTTCGCCTGAACTATTTTCCTTATAAATGATTCTATTTCCTGAGTGGTTCTGACAGTATGGTTTTCCTCCCTCTTTGCTAAGTAAATCGCAAGGCTTCTGCATGCTGGATAATGAGAACAAAACAAAAAGAAACCAAAACCTTTCCACTAAACTGGGCCTCACCTGCCATTGTCCACATGAGCTAAAAGGGCTGCATCTGTCAGGCTGTAGAACTGGACACAGGGCGCTCCCTCCTGGGGTTGTAACTTACTGCTTATGCTTCTGAACTTAAGGCATCTCCAAGCCCCAGTGTCCTCTTCTGTGAATTGAGACTAATGATGCTCTCTTAGTCTTTTCAGGCTTCTGTAGCAGAATACCGTAAGCTGGGGGCTTATAAATGACAGATGTTTATTCCTCCCGGTTCTGGGGACCTGGAGGTCCAAAATCAAGGCAGCTGGTAGATTCTGTGACTGGCGAGAGCTCACTTCCTGGTTCATAGTCGGCTGCCTTCCTAGTGGAAGGGGTGAGGGAGTTTTGTGGGGTCTCTTCCATAAGGGCACTAATTCCATCCCTGAGGGCTCCAACCCAATGACCTTTTGTTGTTGTTTACTCGCTAAGTTTTTTCGATTCTTTGCAACCCCATGGACAGCAGCACACCAGGCTTCCCTGTCCTTCACCATCTCCTGGAGTTCACTCAAACTCATGTCCATTGAGTAAATGATGCCTCATCCTCTGTTGCCCCCTTCTCCTCCTGCCTTCAATCTTCCCCACCATCAGGGTCTTTTCCAATGAGTCGGCTGTTTGCATCAGGTGGCCAAAGTATTGGAACTTCAGCATCAGTCCTCCCAATGAATATTCAGGGTTAATTTCCCTTAGGATTAACTGGTTTGATGTCCTTGCTGTCCAAGGGACACTCAAGAGTCTTCTCCAGCACCGTAATTCAAAAGCATCAATTATTCAGTACTCAGCCTTCTTTATGGTCCAAATGCTCAAAACTCTTTACTTTCTAATCATTTTACTGTTACCTAGGCTCTGGCACCCCACTCCAGTACTCTTGCCTGGCAAATCCCATGGATGGAGGAGCCTGGTAGGCTGCAGTCCATGGGGTCGCAAAGAGTCGGACACCACCATCGGACACGACTGAGCTACTTTGCTTTCACTTTTCACTTTCATGCATTGGAGAAGGAAATGGCAACCCACTCCAGTGTTCTTGCCTGGAGAATCCTAGGGACGGGGGAGCCTGGTGGACTGCTGTCTATGGGGTCACACAGAGTCGGACATGACTGAAGTGACTTAGCAGCAGGCTCTTAAAGTTATTTACATCTGCTCTGTCTATATGGTATTAATAGAAACACTGCATGTCCTACTGCACATAGCTTCCCAGTTCTGGTTAGTAGCCTGAAATCTGCCATGGCAGGAGTATTTACACCATGGGAATGAGCAAGCAGTACAAATCAGGGCTTTTCTTTCTGTCTGTCCGTCTGTCTCTCTCTCTCTCCCCCCGCCCCTGTCCTCTTCCCCTCCTCTCTTCCTCCCTCCCCTCCTCTCTTCCTCCCTCCCCTCCTCCCTCCCTTCCTTCCTCACTTCCTCCCTTCTTGTCACACCTTTACCAACTGCCAATGAAGTAGATGAATATACAAAATCCCCTCTCCTCATCATGTTCTCTAGAATTAAACCCTGTTAGAAGTTTGCAGTATATTCTTCTCTTTCCACTTGTGTAATTATCTATTTCTCTCTGTATATGCATTTCCTTTTTAATTATTAAATGCTCAATTTACTTAAAAACAAAATGCTGGTTATCTTTCTATGTTGATACTTAAAGTATTTTTTTGAGAACAACATAGTTTTTCCATTTGATGAAGGTACCATAATTTATCTCATTTCCTCTTAATTGGTATTTTAGTTCCTAGATTCTCCATGCCCCCAGTTATAAGCAGCAGCACGCACAAACATCCTTTATATTCATCTTTGTTTGCTGATACAGTGGATTCTCTGAAATGGTACTGCTGTAGTATAGATATTTTAAATTTTTATGCTGGTAAAATGTCAAATGTGTCAGAGGTCAGATAGGTAAAAATAGAAGTAATATTTGTAAGTAAACCATTTTAAAATTAAAAATGTGTGTGTGTGTGTGTGTGTTTGTCTTTTGCTTGTTTGGTTTCTGTGCTGGGAATACAGTGTGTGTGTTGTAGAAGAATTGGTATTTTGCAGAGTAGCTGCTTTAGAAGAACCTGCTTTGGACTAAATTGTGTCCCCCACCCAAAATTTATGTGTTGAAGCCTTAAACCCCAATGTGAGTTATTTGAAAATAGAGTCTTTGGGAGGTAATTAGGTTCAGATAAAGTCAAGAGGGTGGGACCGTCAGGGTGGAATTAGTGCCCTTTTAAGAGGAGACCAGAGAGCTTGCTTTCTCTGTCGTCTGATCACACAGTGAAACAGTTCTCTTCTGCAAGCCACGAGGAGAACCCTCATTGTACCAGCACCTGGGTCTGAGACTTCCAGCCTCCAGAACTCTGAGAAAATTCTGTTGCATAAGCTACAGACTCCATGGTATTTTGCTGCAGCATCTCAAGTCACCCAACAGAGAACCTAATTTCAGCTTTTGTCAACGTGGGCAATGGTCTCTTAACTAAAAGGGTCAGCCAGGCTTTTGAAGCCATAAATGATGGATGTTTCCTTGCTGTGGATAACTTTACCTGGCTCTGATATTTCAGTAAATTGTTGTGGCCTGTGAGTGGACACAGAGGGTGGCCATTTCCTGAAAGTGTTTCTGCCCTGCTCTGCTGACCCATGCAAGGTCAGTGGTTCTGTGTCACTCACTCAGGTCTTGGCATAGTAAGCACTAACAGGAGCTGTGCCCTAGCCACCCTGACGCTGTGTTGTTCAGTTTGCAGTGCAAGGGAGAGAAGGGAAGATGTGATCCTGAATCCTCCTGCCATAAAAAAAGTAATTGTGTGTTTATTCAGTGCACAGTTTCCATGAAGGCATATTTATGATGAGAAAAGGCATCTGATTTCCTGGAGGTCTCTCAAGTTCACAGTCCCCAGCCCTTCGATTTGACTCATGCATTCATGTGCATTAGCTCACGTAATCCCCATTACAGAGGAGCCAGTGGAGGTGCAGAGAGACTAATCAACTCCACAAGTTGGCAGCTAGTAGACCACAGAGCCCAGTGCCTCAGCCTACCTTCCAGTCTCTTCTTGGTGCTTCAGTACTTCAGGTTGGTGGAGCATTTGCTCAGAAGAGACCCTTCCTCAATACACAGGACTAGACAGCTGAGAACCATCTTGTAGACCTGGTGCCATCTTTTAATTGAGAACCCATATATACACACACACACACACACACATATTCATATTCATATCACCAACTAACATTCACTGAGCATTGACTTTGTGCCAAGTCTATGCTAAGTGCTTTTCATGCTTTATTTCATTCAGTTCTCAGTATATTCTTTGCAAGGTTTACATGCTTATTCAAAAGTCATTCTTTAGACCATCCTTCAGAATCATGGCTATACATGGAAATCACCTGAGGAAATTTTAAAAAGCTCTGAATCCAAGGCTCTCCTTAAATCATCAGGACCTCTGATATGGGACCCCTCCATTAGTAGTTTCTAAAACCATGCAATTTTTTGTTGTTGTTGTTTAATCTCTAAGTCATATCTGACTCTTCATGAGTCCATGGGCTGAGCCCACCAGGCTCCTCTGTCCATGGGATTCTCCAGGCAAGAATACTGGAGTGGGTTGCCATTTCCTTCTCTAGAGGATCTTCCCAACCCAGGGGTGAAACCCACATCTCCTGCATTGCAGGCGAATTCTTTACCCCTGAGCCTGTGGGAAACCCAAAACCATGCAGGTATACATCTATAACTAATATAATACTCTAAGTCAATTATACTTCAACAAAAAAAGTAAAACCATGCAGGTGATTCCTATCTACTAGATAGAAATGCTTGCTTATCTTTGCAAATATTGCATTAGAAAAACACATTAGTACCATTTTTTTGTAACCTTCTTTCCCTCTTCTTTATTCTGTTTGTCCTGTTTTCCTAACCATCACCAGACTCTGGGACTCCATAGCTGTTTGAATTTCTGTATATTCATTCAGGAGAGATATTTTGAGTATTAGCTATGAATAATAACATTCCCCCAACTAGGCTATGGGGATGCTTAAGTGACACCAGAATCCTGACCTTGAAAGGCTACTGTCAGGAAGGATGTAGGACAATGAAATGCCCTTCAGATTCATCCCTGGTATTACAAATGGCAGGATTGCTTTTTTTTTTTTAAGGCTAAGTAATTTTCCAGTGTTTGTTTGTGTGTGTGTGTGTGCATGTGTACACATTGTTTATACCCACACTGAGGAAACATTTCATTTTTAATCTTCGTATATACACACACACACACACATATATATATATATATATTTTTTTTCCTTTATCCATTCATCCTCGAGGGACATGTAGGTTTTTCCATATCTTGGCTATAATGTTGCAGTGAAATGGTGTGTGGATGTCTTTTCAAGATACTGATTTTGGTTCCTTTGGAGAGTTACCTGTGTGAGGTGTTGGATGTGCTAATTGTCTTGATGATCATTCTGCAGTATATACCATATCATCATGATGGACACTTGAAACATACACAGCTATGGGTCAGTTATTCCTCAATAATATTGAAAACCAAAGGAAGACTTAGGAGAAGTTACAAGAGATCATCATGCATAAATGCCCAGATGGAGAAAGCCCTTGGGCTACTTGTAGGGAAAAGGGGGTGCAGGAATGCCCCTTCCAGGGGTTGATCTGCACCTGGTTCTTGTCTGGATTACGATCCTGTGCTTTCTCTGGGACTGATGGAACCTGGCAAAAAATATGAGTGACAGTAGAAAGGGAGAGAGCAGCCTGCTGGTCATTTTCAGCAACCTTTACACTTGAGCATCCCCATTGCCCCACCCCTGCCCTGTCCCCCGAGCCCTCAGCTACTGAATCTCCGCTTAGATCATAGGTGACTTTTTGCCCCAGCAGGTCAGATGTATTTGAATCAGAATGACATGGTTGATCCTGAATTGGTTCCTGGAGCTTTGTGGACCCTGCCACAAGTAAGGGAATCTCAGCTCAAACAATTATCCAAGAGAAATGGCCCATCTCTGGGCCCCTGACACTGCTCTTTCCAGGCAAGCTTTGCTGACTAGACCCACATGTGTTCATTCAGGCTAGACTGTGTGCCCAGCGTGGTGCGGAGGCTCCTTATCATCTCTGTTCAAAGTGAAAATGTTAGTCTCTCAGTCATGTCCACCGCTTTTCGACCCCATGGACTATAGCCTGCCAGGCTCCTCTGTCCTCTGGATTTCTCCAGGAAAAAATACTGGAATGGGTTGCCATTTCCTTCTCCAGGCAATCTTCTTGACTGAGAGATCAAGCCTGGGTCTCCTGTGTTGCAGGCAGATTCTTTACTGTGTGAGCCATCAGGGAAGCTTGTTCAAGGGAGGCAAGAAAAAAAGTAGAAAACATGGCTCTTGGTTCAAAAAATTTTAAAAACCCTAACATCAAGTTGGAGTAGCAGGCAAATATACTGAGGAAACATGTAACTCCTAATCTTATTCAGAGTCGATTTAATATCGTCCTGAAGAATGCTTAACTGTTTACAGCAGGGGTTGGTTCGTGCCAGATTTACCTGCTTTTGTCTGTCTCAAGAGAGGAATGGTTTTCACATTTTTAATAATTGAAGGAAAAATCAAAAGACATGTTATGTTTTGTGGCACATAAAAAAATACATAAAATTCAAATTTCTGTGTCCAGTAATTAAGATTGAGTGATAACACAGTCACACCATTCATTTTTGTGTTGTCTGTGGCTGCTTTGGGGTTGAAATGGCAGAAGTTGGGCTGTTGCTGCAGAGACTTTTTGGCTCACAATGCCAAATATATATATATAGAGAGAGAGAGAGAGAGAGAGAGAGTGAGTCTGGCCCTTTAAGAAAAAGATGACCAGGGAAAGCTTGTAGCTTAGCAGAAAGAGCATAATTTGGGGAATTCAGGCTTGGATCAAGATGTTACCTCTGCCACTCAGTTTTCCACATCAGGAAAATGGGAATAGGAAGATGTCCTTAGTAGGCTATTGTGATGATTAAATAAGCCATTGTAAACATAGCACAGAATCAATGATCTAGAACTAGTGTGTGTGTGTGTGTGTGTGCACGCGTGCGCATGCTCATGCGTATGCACTCGCGCCTGCTTTGTAGCTTCAGTCATGTCCAACAAAGAGTTGTAGCCTACCAGGCATGTCCATGGGATTCTCCAGGCATGAATAGTGAAGTGGATTGCCATGCCCTTCTCCAGGAGATCTTCCCGACCCAGGGATCGAACCAAGTCTCTTGCATTAGCAGGCAGGTGATAACTAGTGTAGATGCTCCATCAATATTGGTTATCTTCTCCTACCTTAATTGTTGTTCAGGTATGATTTCATTTCTAGGCACCGAAAGGAGGACAGAATTGCTTGAGATTTAGTCCTACACTTAACTGGAGAGTTCAGTTCAGTTCAGTCACTCAGTCGTTTCCAATTCTTTGCAACCCCATGGACTGCAGCACACCACAGGCTTCCCTGTCCATCACCATCTCCTGGAGCTTGCTCAAACTCTTGTCTGTTGAGTCAGTGATGCCATCCAACCATCTTGTCCTCTGTTGTCTCCTTCTTCTCCTGCCTTCAATCTTTCCCAGCATCAGGGTTTTTCCAGTGAGTCAGTTCTTTGCATCAGGTGGCCAAAGTATTGGAGTTTCAGCTTCAGCATCAGTCCTGCCAGTGAATATTCAGGACTGGAGAGAGATGTCCCCAAAGGTAAAGAGGAAAGGAATGGGACTC
>NW_011494899.1:1096421-1106200 GCF_000754665.1 Bison bison bison
GAATGGGACTCATGTATGTATGTGATCTGTTGAAATCTTCACTCCCCACCTATAAGGAAGAGACAGAGGGAGGGAAGAAAGACAGGAGTTATAGGTTGTGATTACTCCCTGAAGTAATGAACCAGGACTCTGAGGGTGAGGATATCAGGACAGACTTCTCTTGAGGGGATGGTGTTTGAGCTGAGACCTGAAGGGTGCACTGGAGCCGACCATGGGCCGATCTGGAAACAAGAGCACGACAGCCCTGATGGAAAGTATGCCCTTGCCTCGTTCTGGAACTGACTGCAGGGTGAGGGGCAGGAGAAGCTGGAGGTGAGGCTGGGAGTCACACAATAGCCTCCTGGGCTGTGATGAGATGCTTTGGAGTGTGGATTTTATTCACTAACACGGTGATAAAGAAGCCTCTAGCTGAGAACATCAGTGATCTTTTGTCCATTAGTAATTAGTAATAATGACTATTATAAAATCAATTCCCATTTATCATTACTCATTCAATGCTGATTTTACAGGACATGCCCCCACTTGCATCTCAGTAAGATGTTTATCAGTGTGCTTTGCTTTGCCCGCCATATCTGGTACTCTCTCCAAGTGTTCATACGATTGTAGGACATTGAGGGAGACATTCCCGATTCTGGGTCCCAGCTGTGACTTAAATGACTGGGGTGAAAAGCACTCCCAGTAGCCTTCACTTGCCCTTCAGTGTTTCTTAGCCAGATATTTGCATCATCTCCCCACCTCTGGCCTCCTGTGGCTCCTTCCAGCACTCAGGTGAGATACTCCAGATGGCTCTGGACTGTGGACCATGGCCATTCCAGCACCTTCTACTGCTTTATCTTACCATCCTCTTCCCCTGTTGCCTCCCTTCTTTGGAATTATCACCAAAAGGTATGTTAAAATCTTTGTATAACTGAAGTATAAGTATTGTATTTGAAGGACAGAGCCACAGAAGTAACTGCTCACAGAGTAGAATATCCCCAGAGAGAATCTTGCCTCTGGAGAAAAGAGCTGTATTTGCTGTCCCCATTTCACAGGTGAGAACAGGGACGTTAAGTGACTGTCCCAGCATCACACAACCAGGGAGCATCAGAGACCAGGTTCAGACCCAGGTCTGTCTGACTTCCAACCCTAGCTCTTTCCAAAACCCTCTGCTTTGGCCCAGAGTTAGCAAATGGGCTAAGGAGAGGGCCTGAGGAACTTTATGATGCAAAGTTGTGACACCTTTCACTATGATTGGGAGATACTGACTTCTTGGTCTGATTTGTCCTGGCCACCCTTCCAGGACATGCTTACTATGCTCCACAGGGCTTCTCAGATCTCTGTCTTTAACCAGTTTATTTGCGTGTATCGAAACCCTCTTTACCATTAGCCATTCAGTAGATATTAACTGAACTTCTGTTGGGTACCTCTGGGCAGGTTCTCTATCTTATTTCTGAGCTCATTCATTTGTTTATCAGCTCAGTCGTAAGTGTTCTCTGTGTCTGTCTGCCGGGTCTGCCATAGGGATGGGTTCTCCCTGCCTCAGAGAACTCATCGTCTATAGGGGACCCCAAGAAGTAAGGTGAGTAGTGTAAGGGACTAGCTTATGGGCAGAGAGGTGTGTAGCCAGCTGTGCTGCAGGGTCCAGGAAGGCATTCAAAGAGAAGGCTGGGAAGGGCAAGAAGCAGAGAGAGAAGCGGGTAAAGGAAGACAAGAGGGAGAAGAGCTCAGAATTTCATGATTTTTTTTTCTTCCAGTATTATTGACATATAATTAACATACAGCCCTGTATAAGTTTAAGGCGTACAGCATAATTATTTGACTTACATATGCCATGAAATGATCACCACAGTAAGTTCAGTGAACATCCATTGTCTCATATGGATACAAAATAGGAAGGAAAAAACAACATTTTCCTTGTGATGAGAATTCCTAGAATTTGTTTTGTTAACATTTAGTTTAATTTTATTTATTTTGTTCACATGTAACATATAGCAGTGTTAGTAGTACTTGTGTACTATATCACTAGTACTTACTCTTCTTATAACAGGAAGTTTGTACCTTCTGATCACCTTCATCCAATTCACCCCCCCACACCTGCCACCTCTGTTAACCACAAATATGATCTCGTTTTCCATGAGGTTAGTTGGTTGGTTTTTAAAGTATAGTTCCATGATTTTAAAGAGATTCATCATTGTCTTGAAGAGACCAATTATAAGAGACCTGGGAGGGTTGAGGGTAGAAAGTAAGCATAGCTTAGGGTAACTGCATGCCCTTAAAAGCAAACATCAGGAGGCCAGCAAATTCCTTTATCTTCTGATCCCCAGCCTCCCAATACAGAGTCCATCCATCTGGTATCCCCTTTGGTTACATCATTCCTGAGAATCTCCCTGAACAATTGCTGACTGGTTCAGCTCTCACCACATGCTTCCCCTCCCCCATTTAAGAGAAGCAGAAATTAGTTTCCAGGGTAAAAATCTCACCCTGCATTAAAGAGCTCCTTAAAAGGATGAAGGACTTGGCTCCACCATCTCCCACCTCGCCTTCCTCCTTTCTGTGTTATTGAATGCTAGAAAAATTACCAAGGGAAGGACATTGATCACTCTTACCCAAAAGCTTTAACTAGGGATCATTTTGCACATTCTTTAAAATCATTGACACCACATGACAGCACAACAAAGATGGGTTTATTATTAGTTCTTCCTTCTTTTTCCCTAGCACTCAATGCATGCCCTGCTAATCCAGTTTACAGGAAATCCTCTCCCAGGAACTGGACAGCCCATGGGTTTGCCACATCAGGCTGGCAGAGCGCACATAGTCCATTCATTAGTGAAGGTCCAGACCCCAAAGAGTGACCATGGCCTCCTCACCTACCAGAGTCACTTTCCAGTAAATTGGGGCCTTTATGTGCCCACAGGAATAACATTAATAGTCCTAGCTAACATTTATTGAGCACTTGTTATGAACGTGATATTTAAAATGGATTATTATCTTGTTTAACTTTCACAGCAACCCGGGAGGCAGTCACCCCTCGTTGTTGCTACAGTCAGTCAGTTCGCTCAGGGCCTTTGCACTTGTCGCTGATTCTGCCTGAGTTCTTGCCTTGTATCAGCATGGCATGCTCCCTCGCCTCCTGCAGTTCTTTGCTTGAATCATATCCCTTCTCATAGAAGCCTTTGCCAACCACCCATTGAAAATCTCAGTAGTTCCCCCACCTGAGTCCCCTTGGCTTTCCCTACTCTGTCATTATCATATGTCATCCTGTATGTTTAACCTACTTACCTGTTTAATGTCTGTTCTCTGTTTGCCTGAAGCCTCCATGAGGATAAGTATTTCTATCTGAAGAATGGGTTCTGATATATCTGAGTCTCTCAGCAGGTATCCATTGAGTGAAAAAAATAAATGCAGTATCACCATAACCATTTTACAGGTTAGGTAGGAGAAGTTTACCTAACATTCAAAAAACTAAAATCATGGCATCTGGTCCCATTAGTTCATGGCAAATAGATGGGGAAACAATGGAAACAGTAACAGACTTTATTTTCTTGGGCTCCAAAATCACTACAGATGGTGACTACAGTCATGAAATTAAAAGAGACTTGCTCCTTGAAAGAAAAACTATGACAAATCTACACAGCATATTGAAAAACAGAGATATTGCTTTACCAACGAAGGTCAGCATAGTGAAAGCTATGGTTTTCCCAGTAGTCATGTGTGGATGTGACAGCTGGACTATAAGGAAAGCTGAGCACTGAAGAATTGATGCTTTTGAACTGTGGTGTTGGAGAAGACTCTCAAGAGTCCCTTGGACTGCAAGGAGATCCAACCAGTCCATCTGAAAGGAAATCAGTCCTGAATATTCATTGGAAGGACTGATGCTGAAGCTGAAACTCCAGTATTTTGGCCACCTAATGAAAAGAGCTAACTCATTAAAAAAGACCCTGATGCTGGGAAAGATTGAAAGCAGGAGGAGAAGGGGACGACAGAGGATGAGATGGTTGGATGGCATCACCGACTCAATAGACAAGAGTTTGAGCAAGCTCCAGGAGATGGTGATGGACAGGGAAGCCTGGCCTGCTGCAGTCCATGAAGTCGCAAGAGTCAGACACGACTGAGCAACTGATCAGCAACAACAAAGAGAAGTTTACAGGCATTCACCCACAGGCCCCAGGTTCTATGGAGAACAAGTAATGGATCCAGAATTAACCTGCATCTCTGGCTTCTAAGTCTTTTTGACATTACAGAGCCAGCACTCAGCCAAATCCAAAGCCTTCTCTTGAACTGTGGTTTTGCTGGGAAACAAGGGGACAGAACTACCTGTTCACCGATTGAAATGTCCCATTGAAGTCAGCTTTGGTACAATAGGGATTTACCTTAATAGAAGAACCATCTCAACCCCTCCTCTGCTCTGGGCACTTGCTTATTGAGATCCAACTCCCTGGAGAGTATTCAGTTCCATTCAACATCAGTGCAGGTCATTATGCTTGAATGAGCAGACTGACTGTGTGCTGTAGATAGTGTCGGACGCTGTGGATACAAAGTCAGTAAGATGCATGACTGCCTGTATGTATCTACACTCACTGTGCATTTTAAGGTCACACGTAGACTGGTCACTTAGTGCTTTTCTGCCTCTAGTTTCCTATACTAGTCACATCCTACTTCATGTTATGGGCTTCCCTGGTGGCTCACATGACAAAGAATCTGCCTACAATGTGGGAGACCCAGGTTCAATCCCTGGGTCAGGAAGAACCCCTGGAAAAGGGAATAGTTACCCACTCTGGTATTCTTGCCTGAAGAATTGCATGGACTGATGAGCCTGGTGGGCCACAGTCCACAGGGTTGCAAAGAGTTGGGCACGATTGAGCGACTAACACTTTCATTTTCATTTTATCTTATCAACAGTGGTATTAGAAAATGCATGGGCTTGGGAGCCAGAGGAAATGATGTATGAATCTGGGTTCTTCCTTATTAGCCCCTTACTTACTGAGTATTTCTGGGAGGTTATAAGGAGGAGGGGTGATGCCTGGGGCCTGGTGGGCACCAAGCAGTGGTGTGCTGCCAGCTTTGTTAGCTGTCACTGCCATCATTTATTTTTGGTCAGCTTATGAGTGGTGGCTTTGGTGCCTACAAGAGAATAGGAACTTATTTTGAGTTTTTTAAATATCTGCCCGAGGTAATAACAATAGCTCTTATTTAATTGAGACTAGCCTTTGCATTGGGCTTCCTTGATGGCTCAGTGATAAACAATCCACCTGCCAATGCAGAAGACTAGGGTTCAATACCTGGGTTGGAAAGATCCCCTGGAGAAGGAAATGGCAACCCACTCCGGTATTCTTGCCTTGGGAAATCCTGTGGACAGAGGAGCCTAATGGGCTACAGTCCATGGGATCAAAAAACACTCGGACATGATTTAGCAGCTGAACAGCAACAAAGCCTTTGTATTAGTCACTGTGCTGAGTGGTCTCTTTTATCTTCTTTAATCCTTACCACAGTCCTATGCTTTTGGAGTCTACAGGTGAATAAGAGCTTAGTTTGGGTTTTAAAAAAATCTTCCCCAGGCAGTACCTGTGGCTCTTATTTAATTGAGACTACCCTTTGTATTGAGCTTCCATGGTGGCTTAGATGGCAAAGAATCTGCCTGCAATGCAGGAGACCTGGGTTCAATCCCTGGGTCAGTAAGATCCCCTGGAGAAGGAAATGGCAACCCACTCCAGTATTCTTGCCTGGAAAATCCAATGGACACAGGAGTCTGGTGAGCTACAGTCCATGGGATTGCAAAGGAGACCAACATGATTTAGCAACTAAACAACCACAAAGCCTTTGTATTAGTCACTATGCTAAGTGGTCTGTTTTATTTAAACCTTGCCACAGTCCTATGAGTCATTATTTATACCTATTTTACAGAGGAGTACATAGAGCAGTAATTTGGGCACATAGCCAAGGTCATAGAGCTGGTAAACGGGGAGCTGACATGTGGATGGATGCTGGGACCTTACTCTGATCTTTGTGTCAATTCCCCCAGGTGATCCAAATGTGGGACTTGAGAGGGGACTCTCTTCTTACGATCTTTCTCAAACTAGTCAGGGAAGCAACAAAAAGTACTGAAACTGGAGTCAGAAGACTTACACTCAAATCCTGATTCTGCCACTTGCGTAAGCATCCTGGCTTTAGGACATTGAGCTCACTTCTCTGAGTTTTGATTTCTCTATTTATGGCAAATTAAGAGATTGCCCTGGATGATGTCTGTGAGTCCTTCCTACTCGATGGACTTCTTTATTCAAACTGAGACAGGCTGAAGAATCTTTAATAACTACCTTAACTACAGTAGGTTTGAACTCAACAGAAATGCATACCTATGACACCAAAAGACATGTTCAAGAATATTATGTCAGCTTTCAAAATTGGAAACCACCCACATATCCATTAGCAAAGTAATGTATAACTAGGGTGAGATATATTCATAGCGTGGGTAACAATACAGCATTATTGGCCTTTGATTCATGCCTGTTTGTTCAGCATGCTGCAGGCCTGCAGAGCCAGTCAGCCACACTGCCACTGGGGTCAGGAAGACCTCAGTGGAAATACCAGCTCTGCCACTCATGAGCTGTATGACCTCTCTGAGCCTCAATTTCCTTATCCATAAAATAAGCATTGTTGTTGTTCTTTAGTCAGTAAGTCATGGCAAACTCTTTGCATGAGTTGTAGCCTGCCGGGCTCCTCTGTCCATGGGCTTTCCCAGGCAAGAATATTTGAGTTTCCATTTCCTTCTCCAGGGGATCTTCATGACCCAGGGATCGAACTCATGTCTCCTGCTTTGGCAGGCAGATTCTTTACCACTGAACCACCAAGGAAGCCCAGAATATGCATGATCATTCCAATTTCCACGTGGGCAGTCCAGGGAATTAAATAAAATAACATACGTGTAATAGGAGCCCATCATCTTATCAGATTAATTCCAGTTCTTTTAATGAAAGGACTGTTTATGGAGTGGACAGAGAGCATTGATGTATCAGCAAGCAGGCTGAGGCCCCAGAGACCAGCAGAAGTGGTCACTGTTACCAGCTCTGGGCCAAGAGATATGTGTTAGTTTCCTGAGGCCACTGTCACTAAGGACCACGGACTGGGCGGCTTAGCAGAATTTATTTTCTTACGGTTCTGGAGGCTGAAAGTCCAAGATCAAGGGTTGGTTCTTTCTGAGGCCTCCAGCCTTTACTCACAAGATGGCTGTCTTCTCCTGGTGTGTTCACATGGTCCCCTCTCTGCCTGTCTGTCCAGATGTCCTCCTCTCATAAGGATAACTGTTCCTTCTGAATTAGGGCCCGCATTCATGACTTTAACACTTCTTTGAAGACCCTCCCTCTGAATATAGTCACATCCTGAGGTCCTGGGTGGGGGTTAGGACTCCAGCATATGAATTAGGGGGAGGACATAGTTCAGCCCATAACAGGATGCGAAGGAGGTGATGCTGTCAGACACCAGTTGAGACTTTGAGCTGTGAAGGGTAGCTGCCTGGCAGAAGCTGCAGGGGATGGGAGACAGGCCCTGCTGGAAGCACTGCCCAGACCCAAGAGTGTGCCAAGAGGACCGCCCCCTCCTGCCTCCCTCCCTCTGGTCCATTGCAATGTTTCCAGTGGGAAACCAGCCACCAGGGATCCCAAGTGATTCCGTCTGAAGGCCATGAGCTCTACGTTCTTCACCAGCTGTTCTTTCAGCGCCTACTTTTCCTTCAAGTGTGTGAGCAAGTTAGCAATGAAGATACGTAGGGTGCCCTTCCGTGTGGGTTGACTTTGTTTAAGTTGGAAGTTGCAGAAATTCTCCTTGCCCTTCTGCTGTCCATTAGCTCCGTGTTCAGTCAGGCTCTAGTGCACATTCGGCTGGTCCACACGCTCAGCCTCCCAAGCCGTATCGCCCTTCTTGGTGAGCAAATGAGACATCATCTTGTGCAGCAAAGCATCTAGCCAGACTGGTAGGGAGATGCAGGCTCGTTATTTGTTAAAAATTAAAATCTGCATGCCGACAAGCCAGGCAGCAGATCTGACTTCTCTTCAAAGAGTAGTTATTTTTCTGTTCCTGATAGAAAGTCTGTGGGCCTTAGGACCCCTAGGCAGGCTCGGCACTGTCCTTGGCTTTTGCACCCACTCCTGACTTTTCTAAGCATCATAACATGTCCCGTTTTGCTCAGTGGTCATTTTAAGGTCAAAATCTTGGACACTCTGTATTTTTCCCCTATACAAATCCAAAAAACACTTTCTTCAAACTGAAAGAGATGGGCTGAAGTCTTTAATAACTACCTTAAGTACAGTAGGTTTGCACTCAACAGAAATGCATACCTGTGACACCCAGAGACACATTCCAGAATGTTATATCAGCTTTCAGAACTGAAAACAAGCTACATGTCTGTCAGCAATGTAGTGGAGAAGCAGGGTGAGATATGTTCATAGTGTAGGTAACAATGCAGCGTTAAGTGAACAGACTACAATGACGTGCAGTAACATGAATGGGTTTCACAGATTTAATATTGAGCCAAAAGGCCAGGCATAAAAGGAGTCCATACTGTATGATTCAATTTATGTATAATTCAGAACCTGATGAGGTATCCCAGGTGGCACAGTTGGTAAAGAATCCACTTGTCAATGCAGGAGACACAAGAAACACAGGCTCAATCCCTGCGTCCAGAAGATCCCCTGGAACAGGAAATGGCAACCCCCTCCCCACCCCCACCCCCGCCCCAGAATCCTGGCCTAAAAATTCCGAAGACAGAGGAGTCTGGAGGGAGCTCAGTCCATGGGGTTGCAGAGAGTTGGACATGACTGAGCATGCACTGCTAGCTGGCGGAACCTGATGAAACTGAACTATGGTGTGAGAATTCAGGATCACAGCAGGGCGGTGTGTATGTATGTGACTTTGAGCCCACAGTAAGAGAGATCCTGGTCTGTCTGTGATGTTCTGTTTCTTAGTCCAAGTTCCAGTTAAAACAGTAATTTCACTTTGTGAAAATTCATCAAACTATGTACTTAAGATCTATATACTTTTATGAGTGTATATATTAATAATACTTCAATATAAGTTCACTATAAAAGGAGTGGTTAAAAGGTATTTGCCAACCACACCATCCCCATGGAAAAGAAATGCAAAAAAGCAAAATGGCTATCTGGGAAGCCTTACAAATAGCTGTGAAAAGAAGAGAAGCGAAAAGCAAAGGAGAAAAGGAAAGATATAAGCATCTGAATGCAGAGTTCCAAAGAATAGCAAGAAGAGACAAGAAAGCCTTCCTCAGCGACCAGTGCAAAGAAATAGAGGAAAACAACAGAATGGGAAAGACTAGAGATCTCTTCAAGAAAATTAGAGATACCAAGGGAACATTTCATGCAAAGATGGGCTCGATACAGGACAGAAATGGTATGGACCTAACAGAAGCAGAAGGTATTAAGCAGAGGTGGCAAAAATGCACAGAAGAACTGTACAAAAAAGATCTTCACAACCCAGATAATTACGATGATGTGATCACTGACGGGACATCCTGGAATGTGAAGTCAAGTGGGCCTTAGAAAGCATCACTATGAACAAAGCTAGTGGAGGTGATGGAATTCCAGTTGAGCTGTTTCAAATCCTGAAAGATGATGCTGTGAAAGTGCTGCACTCAATATGCCAGCAAATTTGGAAAACTCAGCAGTGGCCACAGGACTGGAAAAGGTCAGTTTTCATTCCAATCCCAAAGAAAGGCAATGCCAAAGAATGCTCAAACTACCGCACAATTGCACTCGTCTCACACGCTAGTAAAGTAATGCTCAAAATTCTCCAAG
>NW_011494899.1:1106300-1126384 GCF_000754665.1 Bison bison bison
CAAATTGCCAACATCCACTGGATCATAGAAAAAGCAAAAGAGTTCCAGAAAAACATCTATTTCTGCTTTATTGACTATGCCAAAGCCTTTGACTGTGTGGATCACAATAAACTGTGGAAAATTCTGAAAGAGATGGGAATGACCAACCTAGATAGCATATTCAAAAGCAGAGACATTACTTTGCCAACAAAGGTCCATCTAGTCAAGGCTATGGTTTTTCCAGTAGTCATGTATGGATGTGAGAGTTGGACTGTGAAGAAGGCTGAGCACCGAAGAATTGATGCTTTTGAACTGTGGTGTTGGAGAAGACTCTTGAGAGTCCCTTGGACTGCAAGGAGATCCAACCAGTCCATTCTGAAGGAGATCAGCCCTGGGATTTCTTTGGAAGGAATGATGCTAAAACTGAAACTCCAGTACTTTGGCCACCTCATGCGAAGAGTTGACTCATTGGAAAAGACTCTGATGCTGGGAGAGATTGGGGGCAGGAGGAGAAGGGGACGACAGAGGATGAGATGGCTGGATGACATCACTGACTCAATGGACGTGAGTCCGAGTGAACTCTGGGAGTTGGTGATGGACAGGGAGGCCTCTCGTGCTGCGATTCATGGGGTCACGAAGAGTCGGACACACTGAGCGACTGAACTGAACTGAACTGAAACCCTTTATGTTCTTCCTCCTATCACAGCTCTGTTCAGTGAGAAGAAGAGATTATGGTAACATTGTATGCTCTTAAAGGACCACTCCCTATGATGTGAGATCTGAACTCACCTCTTTTTGAACCAACCTTGCTTGCCCAAAACACACCTTTCTTATTTCAGTGCCGCAAACACCTCCAGGCTCTTGAGAGCCGGGACTACTGTGTTGTTCATCTTTGTATACCTAGTGCCTAGCATGTAAAAGTCACTTGATAGACATTTATTGAATGAACAAATAAGTAAGTGAGTGAGTGAATGACCACCAGCCTTTTATAAGATTGAGCTGCTTTTTATACTTCATCCATTCACACTTTCAGAAACCCCAGCAAAGTCAGGGAACGCTTCAGGAGAAAGGATTTCTATATTCTCTCTCTCTCTGATAAAGAATTTTCGAAAAGGAAAACACTTAAAAGCAAAAAGCAGAACCTTTTAATTTATATGATCAAAAGTAAGTCCTAGGTAAAATCAGCAGGGGATTTTAAATTAAGCGAATTTTAATAAATTCACTTTCCATTGGGTCATCATGCATAAGAAGAGAACTCTAGTGCTTCAAAGCAGAAGAGAGGAAAGTCAGAATTATGTGGGACATTGTCATAAACATTTCTAGGATGAGAGCCGGCATCTTCCCCAGAGGCTCCTGCATAGACAACCACTCCATCTCCACTTAAAGTTTTGTTTCTTTGATGAAGCCAGCAAAGCTACAGGAAGGGCTAAAGGAAGGACCAAGGGATAGACTTCCATTTTCTTATATCAGCCCTTAAAGTGCAGGCAGAAAGTTGAGAAAATGCAGACAGAAGCCAGAGAGGACTCAGGCAAAGGGAAAAAGCAATATTCTACCAGTTTCCTGGGGGAGAGATCCTGGTAAATAAATCTAGAAAGTGTCAGATGCAGTAACCACCTTTGAGATTCACCAAGCACATTGATAAAACCACCACAGTTTAACTGTATTTAACCCCCTATCTCCTAAACTTATTTAACATAGCAGACCCTGCTTCCCATAACATCTGTTAGCATCCTGCAGCAAGCCATGGAACATACTGTGGGAAACACTGCCTCTGGGAATAAAAGGTTTAATCTGAAATTTGTTCTCCACTGGTCGAAGGCATCAGGTAGCCACTTTGTACCTCAGTTTCTTCTGATTTAAGTAAGCACGTGATTGGAATTGACCTTTAGTCTGTCCCAGCCGTATTCTTTAGCTTGGCTGAAGCTTGAAAGCAGACTGCATGGAAAGAAAGAAAGAAAACAGAGGCAAAACCTCCTCATTTTTAACTTTTTTTTTAAAAAAGTATTTATTTAACTGTGCCAGGTCTTAGTTGTAGCACAAAGGATCTTTGATCTTCGTTGCAGCATGCATTCTCAGTTGTTAAGTCATGGCCAACCCTTTTCGGTCCTATGGACTATAGTCTGCCAGGCTCCTGTGTCCTTGAGATTTCCCAGATGAGAGTACTGGAGTCGGTTGCCATTTCGTCCTTCAGGGGGTCTTCCCAACCCAGGGATAGAACCTGTGTCTCTTGCATCTCCTACATTACAGGAAGATTCTTTAGCACTGAGTCACGGTGACCTTTTTAGCTGTGGTATGCAATCTTTAGCTGTGGCATGTGGGATCCAGTTCCCTGGCTAAGGATCAAACCCAGACTCCTTGGAGCATGGAGTCTTAACCAGTGAAAAACACCAGGAAAGTCCCAGAACCTCCTCTTAAACAGCAGATTTTCTTTAATACGAGCTTGAGGTCTTCCCTTTGCTGGAAGGGTTTTAAGGGATTCTCCTGGCCTGCAGGAGGTGGTACAGCACAGGCTAAGAGGTTAGTTGTGGACTCAGATACAGAAAGAAGAGAATTTCTGTGCCATGCGGGAGGGGAATTGACATGTTAGCTATAGAACAGCACACTGTTTTAAATTATTCTTGGCTGAAACCCCTGGTCCCTTACACAGGTTCAGACTCCACCTACATGAGCAGCCTCAGTCACACAGGGCTCCCTGCCTCTCCTGGCTTTGTATGCTTGGTTTCTTCCAGGTTCTGACACAAGCAATCTGATTTTGGCCTGTGGTCTTCACAGAATCCTCCAAACATTCCCTAACTGTTCCTCTAGGAGCTCCCTGGCTTGTTTTGGCTTCAGGTCACAGATTCAGCAAAGTCTCGCCATATTTACTATGGTCATGTACACAGACGCACACTACCACAGGTGATCTAGTGTAGCTCAAAAGGCCACAGGGCTAAGAGTGAGAAGAATTTGGTCACCTACCAGCTAGACAAGAGCCTTAGTTTCTTCGTCTCAAAAATGGAAATAATTCCATGAACCTAGCTGGCCCATCATAAGAGTCGGAGGTTATCTAGGTCATGCACCTTGTCTTTCGGATACAGCAGTTGCTTAATAAATGGCACGTGACACTCATCAGCTTGTCACCATTTTTATTCTGCTTCCCTCTTGCAGTTGCAGTGGTTAAAAAAAAAATCAGTATCTGGCTCATTTTTTTTTTTTTTAAGCGTTATATTCTGTCTCTGCATTCACATCCAGCCTCCCCTCCCTGCCATATTGGCTATCAAGCTGTTCCTACATATTCAGTTTGGGAAAAAGAAACATTGTCCTCTGATCCAGAGATGAAACGCCCCACCACTGGACCAGATGTTCACAGGAGAAGCCTTTGATTTTTCATTTATTTATTCATTTATTTATTTAGTGTTAGTCTCTTAAGCTCCCAGCACAGCAGCAGAAGGTAAGGCTGTGCAAGCCCCACGCATACCAGCCAGCTCCATTGGGAGGGCTTTTCAAATTCCAGGCATGCTGCCTCCGTGCAGAGCTCTGGCCTCCGGGGCCAAGGGCTCGCTCTTCGCTCCCAGACCCCAACGGCAAGAATAGAAATGGCAGATCACGTAGCAGCAAATGCCAGGCAAAGGCCAGAGTCAAGCTTTTTGGCACCTCTGTCCCCCTGACAGCAGGAAGCAGTGTCAGTCTCTGTCCTGGGGCCCATATTCCAAAGCCAAAGCTGTGTTGTTTCAGCTTGAAAGGGTCCAATTGCAGAAGGAGCCATTTTCATCATTTTTAACTAGGGTTCACTGAAAAAGCTTCCTCCCACATTGTGTGTGTGCCCATTAATTTGTGTTAATTCGAGTGGGAATCAAGCCAGTTCAATGAGTGATAATTAGGTACCTTAATGAAGAAATGTATAGTTTCTGTAACTGTTATTTACAAGCTTTTATGTACCACTTCATATTTCCAGAGGCCTTCACAATCATTCATCAGGGCAACTCTCAGTACCGTAGGAGTGATGTCAATAAGTACTGAGAGTTGTGGTTCCCTTGGAAATGTTGTTTTTCAGCTCTTGTATAATCTAGGTACAAATTCCCCACCTTTGACAAGACAGAAAGATTATCTTACAAGTACATACCCATGTGATTATATTTAACAGCTTAACAGGCTCCTTAGCTGCTTGAGGACACAATTATATACATGATTGTAAATACTTGGAGTGTATTTTCTTTTTCTTAAATCATTAATTTTTGTTTGTTTTTTTTTTTTTTTTACTATGCTGGGTCTTCACTGCTGAGCAGACTTTTCTCTAGTTGTGGCCAGTGGGATCTACTCTCTAGCTGCGATATGTGAGCTCATTGTTGAGATGGCTTCTGTTGAGGCTCTAGGGTGCGCGGGCTTCTGTAGTTGTGGCTTCCGGACTCCGGAGCACAGGCTCTAGTGGTGCACAGGCTTAGTTGCCCTGCGGCATGTGGGATCTTTCCTGATCAGGAATCCAACTCGTGTCTCCTGCATTGGCAGGTGGATTCTTTACCACTGAGCCATCACGAAGCCCTGGAGTGTATTTTCTTTCCTTCAGTCTTCTTTTTTTTTCATTTTCTGTGGGTTGTATGCCTTGGCAGCTGCTTGCAATATCCCGAAGGGAGATCCTAGTCACAAAAGTGCTTAAGTGATGAGCCCCTAAGCTGTTGCTGTTCAGTAGCTCAGTCGAGTCCGACTCTTTGTGACCCTGTGGACTGCAGCACACCAGGCTTCCATGTCCTTCACCATCTTCTGGAGTTTGCTCAAACTCATGTCCATTGAGTCAGCGATGCCATCCAACCATCTCATCCTCTGTCATCCTATTCTCCTCCTGCCTTCAATCTTTCCCAGCATCAGAGTCTTTTCCAATGAGTCAGTTCTTCGCATTAGGTGGCCAAAGTATTGGAGCTTCAACTTCAGCATCAGTCCTTCCAATGAATATTCAGGACTGATTTCTTTTAGAATTGACTGGTGTGACCTCCTTGTAGTCCAAGGGACTCTCAAGAGTCTTAAGCTACCTATTGACAGAAGACTAAGAAGCAATATGGACCTGGCAATATCTCACAGTTTTTAAGTGTCCAGTGCATTGTACCTGCACAAGGGGATTTTTAGAAAGACCAAATAATTTAGGTTCATAAATGAGTGCGTATAGACATTTATTATCAATATTTCTCAAGTCAGCAGTATTGAGAACAGTTTCTACTGTACTCAGTAACTTTTTTAATGTCATGGAATCTTTATTTCAAGGTAGAAAATCATAAATCATGGCTTATACCAGACACTTTTAAAGTTTTAGAGCTTCAGCGTCAGTCCTTCCCATGAATATTCAGAGTAAATTTCCTGTAGGATTGACTGGTTTGATCTCCTTGTCCAGGAGACTCTCGAGAATCTTCTCCAGCACCACAGTTTAAAGCATCATTTGGTGCTCAGCCTTGCAGCCTTCTTTATGGCCCAACTCGCATATCTGTACATGACTACTGGAAAATCCATAGCTTTGACTATACGGACTTTTGTCACCAACGTGATACCTCTGCTTTTTTAATACTCTATCTAGGTTTGTCATAGCTTTTCTTCCAAAGAGCAAGTGTCTTTTAATTTCATTGCTGCAGGCACCATCCACAGTGATTTTGGAGCCCAAGAAAATAAAATATGTCACTGTTTCCACTTTTTCCCATCTATTTGCCATGAAGTAATGGGACTGGATGCCACGATCTTATTTTTTTGAATGTTGAGTTTTAAGCCAGCTTTTTCACCCTCCTCTTTAACCCTCATCAAGAAGCACTTTAGTTCCTCTTTGCTTTCTGCCATTAGGGTGGTGTCATTCACATATCTGAGGTTGTTTATATTTCTCCTGGCAATCTTGATTCCCACTTGTGATTCATCCAGCCCAACATTTCACATAATGTACTCTGCATATAAGTTAAGTAAGCAGGGTGACAATATACAGTCTTGATGTACTCCTTTCCCAATTTAGAACAAGTCAGTTGTTCCATGTCTGGGTTCTAACTGTTGCTTCTTGACCTTCATACAGATTTTCAGGAGGCAGGACAGGTGGTCTGGTATTCCCATCTCTTTAAGAATTTTCCACAGTTTGTTGTGATCCACACAGTCAAAGGCTTTAGCATAGTCAATGGAGCTGAAGTAGGTCATTTTTTGAAATTCTCTTGCTTTATCTGTGATCCAGCGGATGTTGGCAATTTGATCTCTGGCTCCTCTGTCTTTTCTAACCCAATTTGTACATCTGGAAGTTCTCAGTTTACATACTGCTGAAGCCTAGCTTGAAGGATTTTGAGCATTACCTTGCTAGCATATGAAATGAACACAGTTGTATGGGAATTTGAACATTCTTTGGCATTTCCCTTCTTTGGGATTGGAGTAAAAACTGACCTTTCACAGCCCTGTGGCCACTGCTGAGTTTTCCAAATTTGCTGGCATATTGAGTGCAGCACTTTCACAGCATCATCTTTTGAGGTTTGAAATAGCTCAGCTGGAATTCCATCACCTCCTCTAGCTTTTTTCATAGTAATGTTTCCTAAGGCCCATTTGACTTCACATTCTAGGATGTCTGGCTCTAGGTGAGTGACCACATCATCATGGTTATCCAGGTCCTTAAGACTTTCTTGTATACTTTTCCTATGTATTCTTGCCACTTTTTCTAAATCTCTTCTGTTACAACGAGATGCCAGTCCAGGTTCAATGCACGATACTGGATGCTTGGGGCTGGTGCACTGGGACGACCCAGAGGGATGGTATGGGGAGGGAGGAGGGAGGAGGGTTCAGGATGGGGAACACATGTATACCTGTGGTGGATTCATTTTGATATTTGGCAAAACTAATACAATTATGTAAAGTTTAAAAATAAAATAAAATTAATTAAAAAAAATAAATAAATAAATCTCTTCTGTTAGATCCATATGATTTCTGTCCTTTATTGTGCTGATCTTTGCATGAAATCTTCCCTTGGTTCTCCAATTTTCCTGAAGAGATCTCTAATCTTTCCCATTCTGTTGTTTTCCTCTGTTTCTTTGCATTGTTTACTTATGAAGGCTTTCTTCTCTCTCCTTGCTGTTTTCTGGAACTCTGCAGCATTCTGTTGGGTATATCTTTCCCTTTCTCCTTTGCCTTTCCCTTCTCTCCTTTTCTCAGCTATTTGTAAGACCTCCTCAGACAACCACTTAGCCTTCTTGGCATTTTTTGCAATGCTCATGGTTAAAAATTTACCAGCCTACCACTGGGGGCATGCGGCAGTTTTCTGAGTTTGCAAAGGCAAGTAGCCCTGGTGGCTAAATGGTAAAGAATCAGCCTGCAATGCAGAAGACATGGGAGTTCAATCCCTGGGTCAGGAAGGTCCCCTGGTGAAGGCAATGGCACCCCACTCCAGCCTGGAAAATCCCATGGACGGAGGAGCCTGACAGGCTACAGTCCATGGGGTTGAAAAAGAGTTGGACACAACTTAGCAACTAAACTACAACAACCCAGGTAGAAACCAAAAGTCAGAAAATGAACAAGTCTTGGTCTGAGTCACAGAACTCCATAGAGGCATTGCTGGGCCTCTGAGTGTGGTGTCGCTGAAGAAGCTCTGGCTTTGGAGTCAGGCAGATCTGACTTTGGATCTCATAGAACTGCTCTTACACAGTAAACTGTTTAAGTGTCTGACCCAGCGTCTACCCCACTCAGCCTCCCCACCTGCAAAATAAGGATGACAATATCTAGCTTATCCATGTGCCAAAAAAAACCTAACAAAGCACCAGGGAGATGTGCAATAGGTATGATTTGCCCTTTTGACTTACAAGTTCAGATCTGTGTGTATTACCCCATTCTTGCCATAACCATATATATGTTTTTTTTTTATTTCAACTCTACCCAATGGACCAAACACCTTTCACAAAATAGTAAATATTCTTTTTTCTCCAAATATGTTCCACTGGAATAAGTTTTTTTAAAAAGTCTCAGTGCTGACATTCATGTGTGATTTGGGGAATCAGTTTCTTTCCAACAGTCTTAGAAATGTATGTACTAGGTATCAAGTAAGATCATTTTTCAGCCGCCCGGAGTTTTCTCCACCGACTGTTCTGCTGAGCTAAGCTTCCTGAGGAGGATTGATTTGGGAGCCCATGGGTGCCATGGTTCTGTCCACCAAATTAACTGCAGTAGCCTGCAGGGTGTCCTTCTCGCTGTTGTGTTCTGTGCCGTGTGCGTTCTCTGCATATGCTCACCAACCAGTTAGTAGACACTCGCTCCTAAGCTATTCAGCTAAGCCAAGAATGTACTTTTCTTTTTAGACTTTTACTAATTTATTTTTACCCGAATAATACATTTAGTTGTTTTTAACATTTTTAAAAATACAAAGGTGTATAAAATGACAATTGCCGTTCCTGTGTGGTAGAGTGTGCTCTGTTCAACTCTTTGCAAATCCATGAACTGTAGCCCGCCAGGCTCCTCTGTCCATGGGATTTCCCCTGGACAAGAATACTGAAGTGGGTTGCCATTTCCTTCTCCAGGGGATCTTTCTGACCCAGGGATCAAACCCGCATCTCCTGCACTGGCAGGTAGATTCTTTCCACTGAGCTACCAGGAAATCCCTTCCCTTCCTATGCAATCACCCCATTCACTCACGTCTCTCCCATAAACCGCCCCCAACACTAAAAAGAGGGTAGAGAGGAGGAGGAAGCAACCTCTGACAATTAGTTTCTTATGAACTTGAAGGCTCCTGGGGCCCCGTCTTGAACACCCAGCGTCAGCACAGCCTTCACCTTAGTTTCTACCTGTGTCTAAGGCATTGGGCCAAAGAAAGCTATTAAAACCAGCAATACTGCAATGAGCTCATATGGCTTGTCAGGAGGTATAAAGCAAATTGGCAAAGACATACCCATAATAAAGTTGGAGAGGATCTGCTTTGTTTCTGTAAAGATAAATGACACAGGTTGTACAAACACCATCTATCAGCTAACCCTCGGTAGGTTGTCATTTATCTGGGGAAAAACAGGAGAGAATCTGTGTTTACAGGGTATGTACCATGTGTCAGGTGTACAGTGCTAGGCTCTTTTTTTCTTTTTTCTGGTGGTAAAATATACAAAACATAAAAATGCCATTTTAACCGTCTTTAAGTGTACAGTTCAATGGCATTAGGTACATTCACAATGTTATACGACCATCACCACCATCCATCTCCAGGGAGTGCTAGGCTCCTTTGCCCATCTCACTTGTTCCCTGCAGCAGCTTCTGAAATCTGTGTTAATATTCTCCATACAGTGAGGATATTTCAGAGAGACTATTTAACGTCTCATACCAAGTACCTGGCAGAGCCTGGGGTGAACCCAGGCGTGTTCGTCTCCAAAACACATGGTCAGGCGTGCCTGGCTCACTCTCTTATCTGTGGTTTTTTCCCTCTGTTTCATCCTATACTGTTGTCCAGGGGTGATCCTGCTGCTTCTAGATAAGCTGCGGAAGATGAAGTGGGAGCAGATGTGGAGGCTGACCGCAGAGAGGGAGCTGATGGGCATGCTCTCTACGTCCTTAGCCGACCAGGTGAGTCACCAGCCTAAAAGGTATGGTTATTCCCAAGCCCCCGGTGTGCTGCTTCTCAAACTTGCATGGGGCTGGGTCTACATTATTTTTCCAGCTCTTGCATGACTTCATACTTGGATAAATCTGCTTCATTCTTGCCAGCCGAAGACCACAGCCCTCTCCTTAGTTCATTCCCCCTGTTCATCCGTGTTCATCACACTTTTTCCTGCACACTGTGCGTGCCAGGAACTATGTTCAGAAACAGGATTACAGGGATAAACGAAGGACAGAATCCTTGGCCTCAGAAAGTCCATAGTTTATTGATGTAGACTCTCAAGTAAGTGATAGTTTGGTGTGTTAAGAGGAGGTCACGGTCTTCACCTCAATGCAGAATGCACAGTGCCTGCCCCCTGAGATTCTGAAATGCCAAGGCATATTTCCCGGAAAAGATTTCATTTGTCTTTTTGGCAAATAGAATCAAACTTTTAAAGCCACGCCTTTTGCTTAGCTCCTGTACTGTGACCCCCATCCTCAAGGGGAATGGATTTAAATAGAAGGGACAAACCTCCTTGGCTGGTGAAATCAGCTTTTAATCCAGGCAGTCTGAAAAAGTCCATGAACTCCAGCAAGCAACTAACATAAATTCCTAAAACCCCCATTTCTCATTTCTGCTGAGCCTTTGACTTTGAATCTACTAGGGTCACACATCTTGATTCTGAGATCCCCATGTTATATGTGGCCATCTCAGAATGTAAAGATATCTCTGAGTTCGTTGCGTGTTATTCTTTCCTGTTCAACCAAAAAGCAAGCCCACTCTCCTTGTTTTTGCTCATCATTCAGCTGCCTGATTCACTGAATTCTTACAGAGTTTTCTAGTATGAAGGAAAACAAGAAACTCTGTAGGGTTACTTTACTATTTTTTTTTTTTAGCATTGTTATTATTCAGTATTTCCCAAGCAGCCAGAAACTAATTTCCTTTTTCATACAGGAGATATGGTATAATGGATGAGTTAAAAATTACCCAGGTAGCTGTTTTACACCTGAGGGGAAAATTGTCCTCCATCATCATATTTCAAGTCGGGTCACAATGACTTGAGTGTGTCCCCAAAAGCTAGCAATTGCATGTCCATGTCCAGAGAAGATAGTTTATTCAGCCGTCTCCTTCTGTGAAGGCCCATAATTCACCTTCCGGCTCCACTTGTCAGCAGCTAGTTAATAAGCATGGCCTGGTGGTGCAGGAGCTTGAAGAAGAGCTGGAAAGAGGGAAAGCCCCATAGAAAAGTCAGAGTTGAATTTGGAGATGGGGAGCACAGATACAGGCACCCTGGCCCATAGGAATCCCAGGCACATCCATCATCAAGTCTGCCCAGAGCCCCAGGAAATGCGGCTGAAGCAGGATGTATCATTTGTCTCAGCCCCTGAATCAGCAGAGCAACTTGTCATCACACAGTTTCCTCTCCAGGAGGCTCAGGATGGATGACATGGGGTTCCTCTGTGAGGTAAGAAGCGGGCCAGAAAAGCGGCTTCATTTATTATATACCAGCTCAAGTGGAAAAGATGCTCTGTGTCTGCCCCCATGTCCCTTTGCTGGAAGGGGATCACTGAGACCAGCAAGACCCGTGAACATCAAGTCAGCATGGGGCATTCCCCCCAGTGTAGGGGGATCTATCCAAACAGGATTGCTTGGTTTCTAGAGATAAAAGGCACGGGAAATGCCCAGCAGGGCAAGCCAGCCTGTGCTTCAAGCAGGAGGCTCATGAGAGATTGCACAGGAGATGTCATGCCTCGAGAGCCAGCATCACAAGCTGAGCCCATTTGACTGACAGTTGTCTCTGGCTTTTATCCCCCAGGACATTTTCAATGCTGTCATCAAACAAAACCCCTTCCTCGTGTATCAGCTGCCCTGCTTCTGGAATGTGCAGCTGTCAGACCACACCCGCTCCGAGCAGTGCTACAGAGACGTGTCTGACCTAAAGGTAGGATAAGGAAAGCCCCAGTGGGCATCAGCTCACCCCCCGGGTAAAGTGAGGTGCCCAGCAGTGGCAGAGGGAACCCGAATGGGGCATGAGTGGCTCGGAGCCTGTGTGTAGTGTGGGGAAAGAGAGAAGGGTGCAGGAGAGCAGAATGAATGTGCTTTTCTTCTTTGTTTGGTTCCCCACCCATCTTGTTTGGGCTTCCTGGAAAGCATAAGGTCTCCAAGCACAAGAACCAGCTTGTGTGGTTATGTTTCCTGCCACCTGCTGCTGGCTGTTTGGGTTCATGTCAGCTCCCCAAATCCAATCATTTAATTCAAACAAAGCATTTAGGGAGGGTCTACTCTGTAGATGTTATACAGCCAGATGCTGTAGATATGGATATGAACAATTTATTTTCTACTTTCAAATCAGTCTTGGCAGAGAGGAACAGAGAAACAAGTAAAGAAATAAATGTTAAAAAAAAAACTGACAGATGCTATGATAGCTATCCATGAGGTGAGCTGTTGAATAGTTATATGGATAGCTAGGGCTTCCCTGGTAGCTCAGATGGTAAAGAGTCTGCCGGCAATGCAGGAGACCCAGGTTCGATCCCAGAGTCAGGAAGATCCCCTGAAGAAGGGTCTTGGAAAAGGAAATGACAACCACTACAGTATTCTTGCCTGGGAAATCCCATGGGCAGAGGGACCTGGTGGGCTATACCCCATGGGGTTGCAAAGAGTCGGTCATGATTGAGCAACTAACACACATATATGGATAGCTATTTATGATAGCATAAATTTCTCATTCAACCCCAGGGAGAAGGGACAGTGACAGAAAAGCCTTCACTGTAGTGTCTCCAAACACACCCGGTAGGGCCTAGCATTAGATAAAGAAGAAGGGATGTATCAGTTACCTACTGCCTTAGATAATGCTGCATAACAAGCTGTTCTAATAAGGGCTTAAATCATTGATTTAATCATCAATTAAATCATTAATTGTAGACAATTTAGTTGATCAGTCTAAAAGTTGGCTGGATGATTGTCTGATAGTGGCTTAGCCAAATGTCTGTGGTCAGCTTCAGACCAGGAGTCTGGCGGCTAGCGCAACTTGCTTCTCCTCTAGTACCTACTGTGTCCCATCACCTGGCCAGTCTAGCTTGTTCCCCCAGCAAAGCAGAGGTAGAAAAGGAAGCCCTTGGGTACATAAGGAAAACTGAATCCTTTTTGCTGGCATCCTATGTACCAAAGGAACTGTGGGACTGAGCCTGGAGTTAAGTGGTGTGTCAGAATTCCTTGCTGTGGAACATATACACAATGGAGTATTACTCGGCCATTAAGAATACATTTGAATCAGTTCTAATGAGGTGGATGAAACTGGAGCCTTTTATACAAAGTGAAGTAAGCCAGAAAGAAAAACACCAATACAGTATACTAATGCATATATATGGAATTTAGAAAGATGGTAATGATAACCCTGTATGCGAGACAGCAAAAGAGACCCAGATGTATAGAACAGTCTTTTGGACTCTGTGGGAGAGGGCAAGGGTGGGATGATTTGGAAGAATGGCATTGAAACATGTATAATATCATATGTGAAACAAATCACCAGTCCAGGTTTGATGCAGGATACAGGATGCTCGGGGCTGGTGCACTGGGATGACCCAGAAGGATGGTATGGGGATGGAGGTGGGAGGGGGCTTCAGGATGGGGAACACGTGTACCCCCGTGGCGGATTCATGCTGATGTATGACAAAACCAATACAATATTATAAAGTAATTAGCCTCTAATTAAAATAAATACATTTATATATTAAAAAAAAGAATTCCTTACCTATCGTTGTGAAAGAATGAAAGAGTGAAGAGCTGACTTCAGCTATTAAATGACTGCTTAACGATTTAACCTAGGCCTGTCTGACACCAAGTGTGTTTGCCCTCTGGCTGTAACAAAAAGGAACAAGATATGTGTATCCATAGAGAGTTTATTTCATTAAAAATTATACCCATCGCCCAGGTAACAATGTGATAACAATAATTGCAAGTTATCAAAAGGAAAAGGGGACCAAACCTTACTTTTCTAATAAGTCAGCCTTTTCTTACTGACTTTTGGGCCGTGTCTACATTTTGTGTGTGGTCCATGTCTACATCGTGTGCATGTTATGTCTTATTTATGGTCACAATATACATGGAATTTTATACTTTTCCATTACATCGCCATAACTGATACTTCAGTTGTTTCCAAATTTTTGCAAATATAAATATGTTAAAATCAACAGCTCAAAGTTCACACCTTCTCAGGAGTAAGATCACAGAGTCAAAAAGAAAGAACTGTTTTTTTAAACGCAGTTGAAGTTCATTGCAAAATATTTAAAACAGAAGTACTTACATTATTCATTCTTTCAATCAGCATTTATGTAATTCGTTCAATAGGCCATGTACTTCATAGACATAAGGAAAACAGATGAAATGCACATTTTCTAAGAAAATCATGAACAAAAAGTTCAAAGGGGAGGGAAGTAAAAACAGCCTTATAAAGAACACTTAAATATGCTGCATAAAATTTTTTTAATGTTTTGAAGGCATAGTTGATCAGTTCATATGGTAAATGAAGTAAGCAGAGTCCAGAAAACAATGATAACGTGTAACTCCAGACTGATAAAAAGCAGCTACATGTGCTACTTGCTGGGTATTTGCTGATTCTTGGTGGCTGGGAGCCTGGTGTCGAGGTAGATAACTGTATAATTATTTGTTCAAACAAGGGAATGCTATCGTGAGTTGCATGGAATAATAGTTGTCTTTCACCATCTCCCAGAGTTTGCTGAAACTTATGTCCATTGAGTCGATGATGTCATCCAACCATCTCATCCTCTGTTGCCCCTTCTTCCTTGCCCTCGATCTCTCCCAGCATCAGGGTCTTTTCTAATGAGTCGGCTCTTTGCATCACGTGGCCAAAGTATTGGAGCTTTAGCTTCAGCATCAGTCCTTCCAGTGAATATTCAGAACTGATTTCCTTTAGGATTGACTGGTTTGATCTCCTGGCTGGAGATCCCTTGGACTCTCAAAAGTCTTCTCCAGCACTGCAGTTTGAAAGCATCAATTCTTCAGCACTCAGCCTTCCTTATGGTCCAATTCTCACATCCATACATGACTATTGGAAAATCATAGCTTTGACTATACGGATCTTTGTGGGCAGTGATGTCTCTGCTTTTAAATATGTTACCTAGGTTTGTCAGAGCTTTTCTTCCAAGGAGCAAACGTCTTTTAATTTCATGGCTTTAATCACCATCTGCAGTGATTTTGAAGCTCAAGATAATAAAGTCTGTCACTGTTTCCATTGTTTCCCCATCTATTTGCCATGAAGTGATTGGACTGGATGCCATACTCTTAGTTTTCTGAATGTTGAGTTTTAAGCCAACTTTTTCACTCTCCTCTTTCACTTTCATCAAGAGGCTCTTTAGTTCCTCTTCACTTTCTGGTATCCTCTGCATATCTGAGGTTACTAATATTTTTCCTGACAGCTGACATTTGCATGATGTATTCTGCATATGAGTTAAATAAGCAGGGTGACTGTACACAGCCTTGCCATACTCCTTTCCCAATTTTGTTGTTCTGTGTCCAGTTCTAACTGTTGCTTCTTGAACTGCATACAGGTTTCTTAGGAGGCTGGTAAGGTGGTTTGGTATTCCCATCTCTTTAAGAATTTTTCACAGTTTGTTGTGATCCACACAGTCAAAGGCTTTAGTGTAGTCAGTGAAGCAGAAGTAGACGTTTTTTCCAGAATTCCCTTGCTTTCCCTTGTATGATATAAGAAATTTAAAAAAATAATACTGAAAGTAGGTTAGAAGAACAAGAGGTTATCAAAAATGAATAGGCCTATTTGGATCAACTAGAACTTTTAGAAGTGAAAAATATAATTATTGAAATTATAAATTAAATGCATATGTTAAGCAATAGATTAGTGCCAGCTGAAGAGAGATTTAGTGAACAGGAAGAAATATCTGAGGAAATTACCCAACCCAGCACACTGGGAAAAAAAGATGGAAAAACAGAGGAAAGATAAGATACTGGGATGTGTCTAATTAGATTATAGGAAAGAAATAAAGAGAAAAATTGGAAGTGAGGCATCACTGGATGGGATGGTGACTGGGAACTTTTCAACTGTTAAAATGTGTCCATATGTTTTCTGAACAGTTTAAAGAGAAAGGATTTTGTTTGCAAAACACAATAAATAAATAAAGAGAAAGCCATGTTTAGACTTACAACAGTGAAATTTCACTGAGGTAAAGAAAAGTGGTTTTAACAATAGCCAGAGTGAAAAGACAGATTCTCTACACAGCAGTTCCATGTGTGATGAGACTTCCAAAGCAATGGATGTCTGAAAAGAGTAAAAAGAATACCTTCGACGTGCTGAGAGACAATAACAACACATTGTATACCCATGAAAACAATCTTTCAAGCATGAGAGAGGAATATCCAGATGAGTAAAAACAAAGAGGATTTACCATCAACATACATATGCAAAGCAACTTCCAAAGGGTATGTTTTGGAGTCTGTTGGAAAATGGTTCCACATTCAAGAAGGAATGTTGAACAAGCAAGTTAGAAATGTATCAGAACTCTAAATAGAGTTTCTAAATGATAGCAATAATAGTAATAATAATGCTATGGCATGTTGGTTTAAAAACATTATACCTAAATTATCAGAAAATGACAGTGTGTAATCAGGAAGGAAATGATGAGAATTAAAGTACTCTGACGACCCAGAGGGATGCTATGGGGAGGGAGGAGGGAGGAGGGTTCAGGATGGGAAACACATGTATACCGGTGGCAGATTCATTTTGATATTTGGCAAAACTAATACAATTACGTAAAGTTTAAAAATAAAATCAAATTTAAAAAAAAATTTTTCAAAGTAAAAATAAATAAATAAATAAATAAAACAACTCTTGGTAGGAAAATAAAATTTTATAGAGGAATAGAAAACAAATTCCCCCTCACCAGTATACGATTCTCCTATTCATCTCATACATCTAAATACTATGATTAATTTCTATTATGTCCACACAAAATTTTCTGTAATACACATGCATATCTTTATATGGACTTTACTTGCTAGTTTAGTCAACATAATGCCTTGCTACTTTCTCTTTGTTATATATTTATGTGTGTGTTTGTTTGCATATGAAACCTTTCTATATTAGCACTCTCTCACATTTCAAGTGATTATTAAATAAATATAGACCTTATGAAAATAAAAATAAATAAATAAAGTACTCTGAAATTATTGCTTTATTGAAGAGGGTATGGGATAAGTTAGAACTGTATGTGTGAGCTTCCCTGGTGGCTCAGATGGTAAGGAATCTGCCTGCAGTGCAGGATACCTCGGTTTGATCCCTGGGTCAGGAAGACTACCTGGAAAAGGAAATGGCTACCCACCCCAGTATTCTTGACTGGAGAATCCCATGGACAGAGGAGCCTGGCAGACTGCAGTCCATGGGGTTGCAGAATTGGACAGGACTGAGCGACTAGCATTTTCACTTCGCACTTAGCACTAGCCTATGCATGCTAACATTTCGAGATTAAGCTCTCATAGAATTGAAAAAGGAGGTGGGATGGTAAGGAATAAGAAAAACCAAACAACCAAACAAAACACCTCAATTATTTAAAAGAAAAATTAGATTTCAAGGAAAAAAAAAATAAGTGAAAGTAAAACTAGGGAGAAGTAGAAAACAAAAAATCAAGATGATATAAATAAGTCCAGATATATTGATAATCAAATAAACTAATTTTGCCAGTAAGAAGATAGGTTGTCATATTGAATAGGAAACAATATCCAACATATGCCATTTACAAAAGATATGCCTAATACAAAACAACTCATTAAGTTTGACAGTAAAAATTTTGGAAAGACTATCAAGCAGAAATTATCCCAAAGGAAACTAGGTAACTATCTTGATATCAGACAAAACATTGGTAGGCACAGAGATTGTCACAACTTAAAAACATAAAGTACATCAAGAAGATATAAGAATTCTAAACTTGTGTGCCTGTCATGCTGTAGCATATCTGTATGCAAACCTGAATAGAACTCCAGAGAGAAACTGACAAGTCTGCTATCATAGTAGAATATTTTAACATACCCTTTTCAAATTGAAAGATCAGACATGAAAAAAATGACATATATTCTTCTCAAACTTACATAGGACATTTATTAAAGAGTAACCACGTATTAGACCATAAAACAAATCTCAGCACATTTCAAAGAATCATACTAAATCATACGTTCTAAACAGAAATCATAATTGAAACTGAAAAGTACTTAGAACTGAATGAAAATAAAAAGAGTACATGCCAAAATTAGTGAAATGAAATAAACATACAGGGAAACTTATAGCCTTAAATGCTTATAATAAAAGAAAAGCCTGAAAATTAACCCAAGTATACAACTTAAGATGATATATGAAAAACATTAGGATAAACTCAAAGTTAAAAAAGGACCAGAAATTGATCAACAAAATCTTCAACAAATTCAAAGTTGGTTCTTTGAAAGACACCAATAAAATAGACAAAGCCATGGCAGGATTCATTGAGGAAAAACTAGAGAACTCACCAATAAATCAATCAGTAGGCACGCATGCAATTTCATTCATTCATTCATTCTCCACATGTTTTTGAGCCCAGTGAATCGTCTGAGTTTTAGGAATACAACAAAGATTAAAGCATACAAAAGCCTCGCACTTATGGGGCTTTCAGTCTAGGAGATACAGCAGAGTTATAGGGGATAATATGAGAATACTGTGAACAAAATTATGTCAATAAATTTGAAAACTGTGAAAGGAACATATTCCTAGAAATGTATAATTTACTAAAACTGACTTAAGGAAAAATAAAAAGTCTGGATTATTTTCTAGTCATTAAGCTTCCTTACAAAGAGAGTAGCAGCCCTAGATAGTGAAAAGTTGTTCTACCAATTTTTTTAACCAAAAGATATTTCCAGTTTTAAGTCAACTTTTCCAGGGAATAGGAAAAGAGGACACTTTTTAATTCATTCAGTGAGGTCAGGCTATCCTTGATACCAAAACCAGTCAAGGAGATTACAAAAAAAAAGAAAATTGCAGGCCTACCTCATTCATGAATATTGATGTAAAAATCTTAAGCAAAATATTAGCAGACTAAATCCACCCATGTATAAAACAGATCATACATCATGGCCAAGTTGGGCTTATTCCAGGAAATCCAAAAGTGATCTAACACTGAAAAAATCCATAGCAGTCATTTAGCATGTTAATAGGTTAAAGGAGAAACACTGTCTGGTTATCTAAATAGATGCAGGAGAATTATTTGATAAAATTAAATACTTGTGACAAAACCTCTTATGAGTAGTATCTACTGAAAACCTACAGCAAGCTTTTGCTAAAGAGCTGTGCTAAAAAATGAAAAGAAAACAATAGGAAGCCCAGAAACACCCACACATTTATGAAAATTTGATATATGACATTATATGAGACATATATATGAGATGGCATTGCTGGCCATTGGAGAGAAGATGTACTCTTCCATAAATGGTGTTGAGACACTTGATTATGTATGAGAATCAAGAAAAAATGAAAATAGGTCCCTGTCTCACACCATACACAGAACTTATTCTGATAGAGACTTAAAGGCCAGAGGGCTTCCCTGGCAGTCCAGTGGTTAAAATTCCACGCTTTCACTGCAGGGGGCACAGGTTCAATCCCTGGCCAGGAGACTAAGATCCCACATGCCAAATAGCACAAACAAAAAAATAAAAACTGAAAGGCCAAATTAAACATTTATTTTTAAAAAACTGGAAAACTAGCCTATTACCTTAGAATAGGAAAGAATTTACTCAGGAAAACACCAAAAGTCATAGTTACTCAGTTGTGTCCAGCTCTCTGCGACCCCATAAACTGTAGCCTGCCAAGGCTCCTCTTGACGTGGAATTCTCCAGGCAAGAGAATGTTTTAGCATTGTCCACTGGAGTGAGTAGCCTTTCCTTCTCCAGGGGATCTTCCCGATCCAGAGATCAAATCCAGATCTCCTGCATTGCAGGCAGATTCCTTACCATCTGAGCCACCAAGAAAGCCCAAGACACCAAAAACATATATATCAAAATGAAAATGTCAGTGAATTCAACTACATTGAAATTAATAACTCATCAAAGTGGTATCAAAAAGAGAAAACAAATAAATAGTTGCAACATGTAGCACTAACAGTTTAGTTCAGTCACTCAGTCGTGTCCGACTCTTTGCGACCCCATGAATCGCAGCACACCAGGCCTCCCTGTCCATCACCAACTCCCGGAGTTCACTCAAACTCACGTCCATCGATTGAGTGATGCCATCCAGCCATCTCATCCTCTGTCATCCCCTTCTCCTCCTGCCCCCAATCCCTCCCAGCATCAGAGTCCTTTCCAATGAGTCAACTCTTCGCATGAGGTGGCCAGAGTACTGGAGCTTCAGCTTTAGCATCATTCCCTCCAAAGAAATCCCAGAGTTGATCTCCTTTAGAATGGACTGGGTGGATCTCTCTGCAGTCCAAGGGACTCTCAGGAGTCTTCTCCAACACCACAGTTCAAAAGCGTCAATTCTTCGGCGCTCAGCCTTCTTCACAGTCCAACTCTCACATCCATATATGACCACTGG
>NW_011494899.1:1126484-1127824 GCF_000754665.1 Bison bison bison
TGAATGTTGAGTTTTAAGACAACTTTTTCACTCTCCACTTTCACTTTCATCAAGAGGCTTTTTAGTTCCTCTTCACTTTCTGCCATAAGGGTGGTGTTATCTGCATATCTGAGGTTATTGATATTTCTCCTGGCAATCTTGATTCCAGCTTGTGCTTCTTCCAGCCCAGCGTTTCTCATGATGTACTCTGCATAGAAATTAAACAAAGGACTAGTAAACAAAGTATAGAAAAAGTTTTAATTTTTAAGAAAAACATGTGAAAGCTATAGAATCATTTCACAGAATTGCAAAGAAAATGGCCAATAAACACTTGAAAGGATGGACAACCTTTTTGTTAATCAGGGAAGTGAAAATTAAGACCACAGATAACTGGAAAAGTGATAGTAATACAGTCTCATTTATCAGTAGGAACACTTCTATACTGTATTTTTTGTTATTTGAGTTTCTTATTTCTAGTGTTTACCTTGACTGTTCCTAAGTTTCACTGGTGATGAAGAATGAAATAAGTACTCTTTTTTTTTTTTTAACATTTATTTATTTATTTCACGTGGGACCTTAGTTCCCCAACCAGGGATCAAACCCAGGTGCCTATATTGGAAGGTGGAGTCTTAACTGCCGGGGACCAGCCTCGGCTGATCCAGGGTATTCGAAGGAGAGACGGCATCGGCGAGGGTCAGGATACAATAGCTTCAATTAGATATTAATTAAAGATATAAAGAGTAATAGAATAAGGATAGCTCAGTAGGAAAATTCAGTGGAGAAAAGAGGCTGAGTGGCTTGGTTTACGCGGGAGACCAATAAAACTTCAAGACAAGAAGTTTGCACCACTTACGTAGGCCACAGGCGTCCTTCCATTCTCCCGAAGGAGAGGAGACACTGAGGCCTCCCCGGTCGGATCTTAGAAGCCCAGGCATAATTAGTAAGCATGGTGGGTTCCGCGCTCCAGATGGAGACTCAACCAGAGTGAGAGAGAGAGCGACATGGGGAGACCAGTATTTCGAGAAACTGATCCCAGTTCTTTATTTTCCAGAGTCTGTTTTTATACACTGAGATGTTATACAAAAGTCACGTGGGGACAGCAGTCCTGACTTTTATTAAAGTCAGGTGCTTCACACAAATGTATACAGAGGTCTTAGGGGTGTTACATCATCTTCTGGCCAGGAGGGCCTGCTGACAATTTACGACCCTCTCCTTGTGACAGCGGTCAGTCAATCAGGACACTTATTTCTCCAGGGCTGATTATTCTCAAAACAGACGCCACCCAAGTAAAGTTACATTCCTACAGGGTGAGGGTGTAGTGGGTTTTAGTTAAGGAAAGAATTTACTTAGCCTAAGGTCTA
>NW_011494899.1:1127924-1128742 GCF_000754665.1 Bison bison bison
CAACCATCTCATCCTCTGTCGTCCCCTTCTCCTCCCGCCTTCAATCTTTCCCAGCATCAGGGTCTTTTCTAGTGAGTCAATTCTTCACATCAGGTGGCCAAAGTATTGGAGTTTCAGCATCAGCATCAGTCCTTCCAATGAATATTCAAGACTGATTTCCTTTAGGATGGACTGATTGGATCTCCTTGCAGTCCAAGGGACTCTCAACAGTCTTCTCCAACACCACAATTCAAAAGCATCAATTCTTCGGCACTCAGCTTTCTTTCTAGTCCAACTCTCATATCTGTACATGACTACTGGAAACACCATAGCTTTGACTAGATGAACCTTTGTTGACAAAGTAATGTCTCTGCTTTTTAAATATATTGTCTAGGTTCACATAGCTTTTCTTCCAAGGAGCAAGCGTTTTTTAATTTCATGGCTACAGTCACCATCTGCAGTGATTTTGGAGCCCCAAAAAATAAAGTCTGTCACTGTTTCCATTGTTTCTCCATCTATTTGCCATGAAGTGATTGGATCGGATGCCATGATCTTAGTTGTCTGAATGTTGAGTTTTAAGCCAACTTTTTCATTCTCCTCTTTCAGTTTCATCAAGAGGCTCTTTAGCTCTTCTTTGCTTTCTCCCATAAGGGTGGTGTCATCTGCATATCTGAGGTTATTGATATTTCTCCTGGCAATCTTGATTCCAGCTTGTGCTTCCTGCAGCCCGGCATTTCACATGATGTACTCTGCATATAAGTTAAATAAGCAGGGTGACAATATACAGCCTTGACATACTCCTTTTCCTATTTGGAACCAGTCTCTTGTTCCATGTCCAG
>NW_011494899.1:1128842-1129299 GCF_000754665.1 Bison bison bison
CCTAAGGTCTAACGTGATTAATATCAAAGGTTAATTCTATATATTCATTAATGTGTGTAAGGGCAGGGGATATGGAGACTTAGCAACAAACATTGGCTCAACAAATGAAAAACCCTTCACCAACACAATTTCTAATTAGCCCACTATACTTATACTTATAGTTTTCTAACTTCTCTAAAGAACCTGTTTTTAGAGGGTTTAAAGCATCTTGTGCCTCTCACTGTTGGGAGGCTGTGAGCGATCACATGTGGCCGGACAAGCCTGTCAGGCAGGCCAGAGAACCTTCAGAGGAGTTTGTAGGTTAAAACACTCTTATCACGCCCAGGAATTATTATAAACTGGAGCTCTAAGTTAACTCCTTCTCCAAAAGAGGTGGTGGGGGACAGCCCCCCGTAAAGTCAGAGGTGTAGGTGAGCACAAAGTAGTAAAGTAGGCAGGCTCTGGTTATGGGGGTAGA
>NW_011494899.1:1129817-1130571 GCF_000754665.1 Bison bison bison
CCAGTTCTAACTGTTGCTTCCTGACCTGCATACAGGTTTCTCAGGAGGCAGGTCAGGTGGTCTGGTATTCCCATCTCTTTCAGAATTTTCCACAGTTTCTTGTGATCCACACAGTCAAAGGCTCTGACATAGTCAATAAAGCAGAAATAGATGTTTTTCTGGAACTCTCTTGCTTTTTTGATGATCCAACTTTTGATGATCCAGATGTTGGCAATTTGATTTCTGGTTCCTCTGCCTTTTCTAAATCCAGCTTGAACATCTGGAAGTTCACAGTTCATGTACTGTTGAAACCTGGCTTGGAGAATTTCGAGCATTACTTTGCTAGTGTATGATATGACTGCAATTGTGCAGTAGTTTGAACATTCTTTGGCATTGCTTCTTTGGGATTGGAATGAAAACTGACCTTTTCCAGTCCTGTGGCCCCTGCTGAGTTTTCCAAATTTGCTTGCATATTGAGGGCAGCACTTTCACAGCATCATCTTTTAAGATTTGAAATAACTCAGCTGGAATTGCATCACCTCCACTAGCTTTGTTTATGGTGATGCTTCCCTAAGACCCACTTGACTTCTCATTCCAGGATGTCTGGCTCTAGGCAAGTGGTCACACCATCATGTTTATCTAGGTCATGAAGATCTTTTTTGTATAGTTCTTCTGTGTATTCTTGCCACCTCTTCTTAATATCTTCTGCATCTGTTAGGTCCATACCATTTCTGTCCTTTAATTGTGCCCATCTTTGCATGAAATGTTCCCTTGG
>NW_011494899.1:1130671-1141869 GCF_000754665.1 Bison bison bison
TCACTGCCTCCTGTACAATGTCATGAACCTCCATCTATAGTTCTTCAGGCACTCTGTCTATCAGATCTAGTCCCTTAAATCTATTTCTCACTTCCACTGTATAATCATAAGGGATTTGGCTTAGGTCATACCTGAATGTCTAGTGGTTTTCCCTACTTTCTTCAGTTTAAGTCTGATGGAAGTGTAAGTGGATGCAATCCAATTGAATAAAGACTTTGGCACCATCTTGTAAAATTGGAGTTGTGCTGTTTTACAACCTAAAGCTTGGCTGTAATTGGTCAAAAATTGAGATGTGGATGACTTCCTGCTAAAAGGAAACAGAGACGGATGGAAGTCAGGTCCCGCGTCCTCATAGTAAATGACGTTGTTTGAGTAGGAGAAGATGTGGTGGACTTAAACTCTCAAGTTGTATTTACATATCAAAAAGAAAAACATGAAACTTCCACTAAAATCGGTGCAACTAAAAACCTTGGCAGACCTTAAAAAAGAAGGAAATTATGACACAGGCTTTAGCATTGATGACCTTTGAAGACGTACTCAGTGACATACTCCAAACACAGGGCAAATATTGTATGAGTCCACTTATGTGAGATACCTAGAATAGTCAAATTCACAGATACAGAAAGTAGAATAAGGTTCCCAGGGGCTGGGATGAGGGGAGAATGTGGAGTTAATGGGTGCAGCGTTTGAGTCTGGGCTGCTGAGAAAGTCCTGGATTGGGCAGTGCTGGTGGTTGCACCACTGTGCAAATGCGCGAAGGGCCCTGAACTGTCCTCTTAGAAACGCTTGAAGTGCTAGCTTTTATGTATATTTTACCACAGGGAAATAAAAATTATAGGGGTGGAAGGAACTTGGCAAGTATCCTATGAAATTGGTTGTTCCTAGAAGGATTAGTATGAGCTTCATTAAAGAAACTCTATGGGAGAGGTAGAGGGTGGGAAGATTTGGGAGAATGGCATTGAAACATGTAAAATATCATGTATGAAACGAGATGCCAGTCCAGGTTCGATGCATGATACTGGATGCTTGGGGCTAGTGCACTGGGACGACCCAGAGGGATGGTATGGGGAGGGAGGAGGGAGGAGGGTTCAGGTTGGGGAACACATGTATACCTGTGGTGGATTCATTTTGATATTTGGCAAAACTAATACAATTATGTAAAGTTTAAAAATAAAATAAAATTAAAAAAAAAAAAAAGAAAAGAAACCAGTCCTAAGCCAGTATATTTGGCATGATTTCTGAATAGCTCTGTATTGGCAGCCAGTTGTGAACTTTCAGTTTTGACATTTTATAGATGCACTTGGTCTCCAAATGTGTGTCCTGTCTTCCCCCCACGCATGTACCAGTGTGCTCATGTTCCAGTCTTTACTGAGTGGTACTATACGCCAGGCACTGTTACAGGTCCTCATAATGCTGCAGACAAAGCCACTGGCAACATCCAGCTTAGGCATTGATGCAGCAAATTTGATTTTGCTTAGTGGTTGCTTCATTATTTCATTTGATGGGTTCAAAGTGACAAATGATTTGTGAACCCTCTTTGGCCGCCTCTTCTGTATGTAAGTAGAGGAATTTCCATGATATGACAAAACCACAAGAATGATTTAAACCAAGTTTATTCATCCATATCTTTTTAGATAAACCTAGAAAAGAAGTCATTTTATCCACTTATAGCTTATCTCACAAAGGCTGCTGCTGCTGCTGCTATTAAGTCACTTCAGTCGTGTCCAACTCTGTGCGACCGCATAGACAGCAGCCTACCAGGCTCCCCTTTCCCTGGGATTCTCCAGGCAAGAACACTGGAGTGGGTTGCCATTTCCTTCTCCAATGTATGAAAGGGAAAAGTGAAAGTGAAGTCGCTCAGTCGTGTCCGACTCTTAGCAACCCCATGGACTACAGCCCACTAGGCTCCTCCGTCCATGGGATTTTCCTGAACCCTGAAATACAGGCCATATATAAGAAGAGGAACTGCCCTGGAGGAGGGGAAGAGAATTAAGGGATGAGGGAGAGAGATTGGAAGGTCTGAGCCCCACCTTCGGGGTCTTATCAGAGTTTGAACATTGATGAGGAGCCTAAAGAGCTGGTCCAAGAACCCAGCATGTCTGTAGGTCCTTCCAAGCCAAGCTGGGCCTCAGATTCCAGTTAAAGGTGCAACTTTGATGTTTTCTTTCTTCTTCCTCCCACCCTCTTCATTCATTCATTCTTGTGTTCAACATCTATAAAGAAGCTCCTGTTTGCTGATTATTATGTCACTTCCTGGGGAGTATCTAGGGTACCCTGAGCTCTGCTCTCCATCAGCTTACACTCTGTTCCCCAAAAGGGTAGCCAACCTGAGAAGCCCACCGGTGGGACCCACAGGCTCCTGAGCTGGGTCAGCTGATGGCAAATGTCAGTTTAAGCAAGAATCATAAAAATATGTTAACCTGACTGTCCTTTAGGGCAAACCAGGGCCGGGTCTTTTTGTGGCGGATTGTGCAGTACGACACTCATGTGACTCTCCTCCTGGTCCTCTGTGGTTCTCACGGTTCCTTCAAGTTAAGCTAGAACTTAAGGACCTTCACAAATCAACTGAAGAAGAGTCCTGGATTTTTGCATTCCCTCCACTCTTTTACGCTCATCTCACCCACACCTCATCTGACTTTTTTTTTTTTTGTCATTTATTTTTATTGAGTTGTTCCAGAATATTTAACTTGCCTTTCATGGAAATAGTGACTCTCACTTAATTCAAAGAATGTTAATTGCATTTCCAATCACATTTGAAGTAGAAGTAGCGTAGAAACACATTTGGTAACAAATGCGGCTTCCTCCTGGTAGTATGGAGCTCAAGGGTAGGAGCTGACAGGCTCCCACCTCCTGCTAAAGCAGGATTTACCAGCCTTGGCATCTAGCCTGCCCTGGATGTCAGCTGACAACTTTGTGCTAAGTATAGGTTGGTTAAGAGAAGGTCTAAGGGGAGTAATGGTTTCATTGAGGAGGCAGAAGTAGATAGGCTTTTGGAGCTAAGCAATCTTGTAAATTCTAATGACAGTTCTGCCTCTTACCAGTTCTGTCTCTGAAGGACTTGAATAAGTCACTTCACCTCTCAGGCTCAGTTACAAGATTCTCAATAAATTGGAGGCCATTATTCTCGGCCCCATTCTCAGCCAGGCCCCTTGAGTGCTCCATTGAAATGCACTTGACTTTACCTCAGCCTTTTGTGTTTCAAAGACCTTCATTTTTATCTCTTCCATCCTAAAGCTTGATGACTCAGCCTTCCCTGGCTGAGTCTTAAAAGAGAAGGACCCAGAGGAGCAACTTTTTATTCCTTCACCAGGAGTGCAGACTCAGGAGACCAGCAAAGAAGCTGTGGGCTGGCTTAAAGGAGGGAGATAGGAAGATATTCTAGGGAACTGTCTGGTCTTTGAGTCTTGAATAGACTGTTTATTAGGTGAGGAAGCCCTAGTCAGAAATAATGGGCAAAGCCAGGAAGTGGCAAGCAGAGGGTCTAGTCCTCAGGTCTAAAGAACCCAAGGTTGAGTAAGCCATGATTCCTGCCCTTGGGAAGGTCACAGACCAGGATTAACCAGTAAGGAAACAGAAAATCCCAGTGCAGCCTGCTTAGTGCTGTGAAAAGGGAAGAAGTGATAGCGTTAGTCACTCAGTCGTGTCTGACTCTTTGTGACCCCACATAGCCTGCCAGGCTCCTCTGTCCATGGGATTCTCCAGGTGAGAATACTGAAGCGGGTAGCCACTCCCTTCTCCAGGGGGATCTTCCCAACCCAGGGATCAAACCCACATCTCTTAACATCTCCTGCATCTGCAGGCAAGTTATTTACCACTAGTGTCACCTGAGAAGCCCAAATTCTTGTGTACCCTCTTTAAATTAAGTGGATTTTTGAGAGCTAACCCTAGAACAGAGACCCTTAGTATAACATTCTCTCCTTGAAAGAACATTTGAATTTGAAGCAGCAGGCACAGATGCTGAATTTTTGAATTGGGAACTGCATGTACTTAAAAAGAAAAACCCTAAAGGAGAGGAGAAAAACCAAGAGAAAACATGCCATCCGTATGGGGAAATGATCTATGTTCCTAGAGGCAATCTGTAGCATTTGCATAAGAGGAGTAGCACATAACTCAAGTTTTAAAACATTTTATAATACTTAGAGAGGTGTCAGATTTCGCATCTTTTGAGGAAGATAAGGGACCGCCATGGATTAGCATCCTGAGCTTGCCTTAGCTAAGCAGACTGCAGTGAAAAATGAAGCAGGGGAAGCCTGAGAGAGGGTAATAAGAATGATGAATGGTGAGGTTGATTTTGGAAGATTGGGATGGATCGAGGAAGAAAAAACAGTTGCGTTGGGGGAGAAGATCTAAAATCTAGAATTACCACCTTCCATCCAGCCCACTCTTTCCTTCAGGCCAGTGCCTGTTTGATTTCATTGCATGACCCACGTCCGAGGACTCGAGTGTTATTGTCTCCGTGCACTGCCGTGCTGGTAAACCCGAGGAGTTCTGGGATTAAATATGAGGCAGCTGGCCCCTATCCAAGGAGCCTGTCTTTTGGTACCATCACCCATGGCTCATACCTGGGAATCACCCATTCACCCAGCAAACTGGGGAGCACCCACTGTGGGCCAGACTCCAGGGCTGTTACTGGGCTATCTAACCTCTCTGCACCTTGTCCTCATCTGAGAAATTAGGGAAGTAATAATTCTACAGAGGAGATGGAAAGATTAAAAGAAGTGGTACGTTAATATGAGACGTAGTGAGCCTAGCATTCTTTCTTTTTTGCCTTTTGTATTTTTTTAAATTGAAGTATAGTTGATTTACAATGCTGTGTTAGTTTCAGGTGTACAGCAAAACGATTCACTTATATATGTATGTGTGCGTGTGTGCGTATATATGTTTATGTATATATGCACACATATGTATTTTTTCAGATTCTTTTCCGTTATAAGTAATTACAAGACACTGAATATAGTTCCCTGTGCTATATAGTAGGTCTTGTTGTTTATCTGTTTTATATATAGTAGTATGTATCTCTTATACCTAGTATTCTTTTAAAAGAAAAAAACCACCAATTTCTTAATCCCATTTGTTTTCAAAGAGAAGGATGGTTTTTCACGTGGCAGCGCTAAAGAGCCCCAGCCTATAAAAAGATATTTTCCTATAGCACATCCTAGTTGTGGTCTTTTGTTTTCTTGTCTTTTTGTTTGTCTATTTCAGGACTGTTATTTGACGTGAAAAGGTGCATGCCTGCTGTATTCCCATTGTGAATTGTACTCCAGTCCATTAAAGATAGGTCCTTTGTTTTAGTTTTCTTTTGATATCTGAATTTTTGTTTATTTTTAATTGGAGTATAGTTGCTTTACAATGCCATGTTGGTTTCTGTTGTACAACACTGTGAATCAGCTATATGTATACATATATTCCCTCCTTCTTGAGCCTCCTTCCCAACGCCTTCCCCATCCCACCCCTCTGGGTCATCACAGAACACTGAGCTGAGCTAGGATTCTTATTACTAACAAGCTATGAGTATTGTTTGCACTCTCTCTTGGGGTAATATTCAGTCAGACTAGTAGGCAAAACCAGGTGTCTTCTTCCTCATCCATTCCAATGCTTACATTTCGCAGACCGGAATCAGGGACCCACAGAGGGGAAGGGGCTCACCCCAGGTTAAGCACTGATGGGTGGCCCATCACCTGATGTCTTGACATTGTGCTAGAGAATGGCTCACTCAGTGGAAGGGACTTAAGGTGCTTTTAGCCTTAGTCTTTCGTCTTTCCTCAACACTCACCCATTCTTGGCTCATTGGGTAATTTTTAGAACTTAACTCCTTTGATTATTATTAAGTTATCCATTGCTGGCTTGGTTACACAAAGCTGATAAAGTTCAGATGCATTTATTCCTGGAAACATCAACCCTAGAAGCCAGGTGATGACCCTTGGAGAGTTTGCCTTGCTATATAGCACTTGGTGGAGCGTGTGGCCAAACGGTTCTGAGAACCATTAATGGGTTTTCTTTAAGACAGAGGAGACCTGGGGAGAGGGGATTTCTGTATACTATGTACTGTTCCGAATGCCATATTATAAAATCCTGCACCAGGGAAATCTGACCAATTTTATGGATCCCCCACCCTTTTCCCCCACATATTCTGTGTCAACACACAGAACTGTGACTGTGGAATGCCTTTCAGACAGTTTCCTGAGAAGCCCACCATAAGAAACACTTCCCCAGATACACTGGGTTCTATTTAGAAGGAGAATGATTTTGAGAGAGTGGAGCATCAACTAAGCAGTATTTGTTAATTATGGACATGAGTCACTGAAGTTTTTAAGAATGGAGAAATGATGAGTTTGATAGGGAACAACATTTTTACCTAAAAATCCCTATATAAAGAGGGAAACAGTTTCAAATATTTATTTCTAAAAGCTCCATCTATGTTACAGATTCTTTATAAAAGGAGTTACTTTTACATTCATCACATTTACATTGAAGGTCAGATTCAGGGGTGTATTTTTTTTTTCCAAAAGCATGAGATAGCATAACACCAACAACCATTTTTTCATAAAAGCAGAAATGCGTGAATCATCTTTACATATGCCATGTATTATACTTCCTTTGCCATGAGTTAACTGGTGAAGCTCTATGTTGGCCAGAGGGTTTCATTCTCATTCGCATGTCATTAGAATGTATTGGAAAAAGTCTGCGATACCTTCAGTCATTATAGTTACCCAAATGGGCGCCATCTATTAATAATAGTACCAAAATACTGATGCGCACGGGCTTCCAGTGTTTTGTTACAACCTTGCCCATCAGTGGTGCAGTACAGGAATTCAATAAGGGGCACTCCCTCTGTAACTTTTCTTAGAATCCTTTTGTTATTCCAGTTAAAGCAACTGTACCTTCAGTGATTCCACACATGCACTCTCCATAAAACATTATTGTCATTGAAGTAGGAATTCACTGCGCAGAATAGAATGTCCTCAGGACATCTTTCCTGTAGCACTCACTGGGGAGTTGCTTTTTGTGTATTTCATTTTCTAAACAGAAGCTTGCAAATAACATAAGATGATGCACGTTGGAATCCTCTGTACTTTGATTTAACTCTATAGCGAATCTCCCATGTAATTTGTTCTAATACTAGTTTCTTCACGCTTTCATAATCTGTTTTCTAGGACTCTTCCTACAATATTTGCTGACCAAGGAATTTACTTCGTTTGTTAACAGATTATCTTCTGTGTATTTTTTCAGCCATTTTTGCCAAGGCAGGAAAAACAAGTGTTTTCCTTATTGGATTTTATTATCTTTCATTTTGATGTATGAAATCTCCAAAAAGACTGCAGAACCCTTTTCATGGGGTTTTAGTGAACATTGCAAAGTTCAAGACTGGCTATCAGAAGACTTAAAACATCATCAAAAATTTATAGAGGCTCATCTTCATATTCTGGATGCTTTGTTTTTAAATGTCTTGCTAATCATGCATCTCTGTACTAATGTTAAGTAATATCTCAAGGCATAATACACACTTGGGGTGAAGTTCTTCCTTAACGATCATGGTTGTAAATTGTTTTTGAAGTAGTCTTGAGGATTTAATTTTTCTTTAACCAATTTCTTGTCAGATCTAATTAGATAGGCATTGCTGTACTTGAAGATGTAGCTAAGAAAGAGCTTGTGTTGGGAACAGAAGTATCAGCTCAGCTGTTTTCTTGCTGGTCACATGCTTGTGTTCTTAGTATGCTCAATCTGTCGTCCCTTTGTAGAGCTCTTTTTTTGTTTTTAATATACACTTTTATTTGGAAGAATTTTAGACTTGAAGAAAAAATGTGAAAGTAGCAGGCAGAGTCCAGTTTTCCCTAATGTTCATATCTTGTGTGTGTGTGTTCAGTTGTGTGTGACTCTGCTGTCCTCTAGGCTGTAGCCCTCCAGGCTCCTCTGTCCATGGAGTTTCCCAGGCAAGAATACTGGAGTGGGTTGCCATTTCCTTTTCCAGGGGATCTTCCTGACCCAGAGAACGAACCCGCATCTGCTGTCTCTCTTGCATTGCAGGCAGATTCTTTACCTGCTGAGCCACTGGGGATGCCAACATCTTATGTAACAATGGCCAACTTGTCAAAACTGACATACCAACATGGGTGTGTTGCTGTTACTAAACCCTCAGGCGTTAGCTTCATTTCACCAGTTCTACCGTTTATGTCCATAGTCTCCTTTAGTCTCTGACAGTTTCTCAGTCTTTTTTTGTTTTTCTTTGATGATTGACCTTGATACTTTGGAGGTGTGAACTGATAAGGTAGTTTATAAATATCCCTCAAATGTGTATTCTCTCGTGATCAGACTGATAAGTTGTATAAGTCTTTGGCAAGACTGTCTCAGAAGTGAAATGCCCTCCTCATGACATTCTGTCTGAAGGAATCTCATCTCTACCTGTGGCACCACTAAGGTTGATAACCACCTTTTCCTTTTTTTTTTTCTTTTTGAATATTTTATTTTATTCTTTGTGGGTTTTTTCGGTTGTGCTGGGTCTTTGTTGTGGCATATGAGATCTTTAATTGCAGCATATGGGATCTAGTTCCTTGACCAAGGATCGAACCCAAGCCCCCTGCAGTCTTAGCCACTGGACCACCTTGGCAGGCTTCTGTGCTGTAAATTACTGTTTCCCTTTCCTTCTTCCTGTTTCGGAAGTGAGTCATGATACCTACCCCACACTGGAAGTGAGAAAATTGATCTCCGCTTCCTGGGGAGGGGGTGGAATCTACGTATATCATTGGGGTTCTTCTCCAAGGAGTTTTGTCTCTTTCCCGCATTTATACTTATTTCTTAGATCATGAAGTCATATCCCCATGGGCTCATATAGATTTATTTTGTACTTTGGGTTATAATGCAGGACTCTTTTTAAGTCCTTTGTTCATTTTGTGACAGTTATTTTAGCTAAATATTATTGTTATTATCAAGTAATATTCATAAATGCACTGAAAGAGATATTAGTATGATTGGTAATACACTTAGCCAGGCATATTTGTTCCCAGTACATCTCAACATGAGAGTTCAGGACCCTGCCCTCTGCACTGACACAGTGAGACACAGACACTCCAGTGACAGAGCCCTCCCTGCCTCTCCTCCTCTCTCTGTTTCTTGCTCTCTCTGCCTCCTCTGTCCTGGCAGGGTGACTTCCGGCAGCCTCCGCAGCTAGTATGTAGAGCTTCGTCATTCAACAAATACGGATCGCACGTGTGCTGTGGACCAAACACTGTTCTGAGCACTGATCATACATGGTGAACCAGACAGTGGGGGCTCTGCTCTCCGAAGCTTATATTCCAGTGCAGAATACAGATATCAACTAAGAAAACAAATGATCAAACTGGTCCTTTCAGGCAGGAAAACACTGTGAAGAAATCCAAGCAAGGGAATATAAAAATGACTAGTACTCAGGATCTCAAATTGAAGAGAGAGACCCCTCTCTCCCTCGGTGCCCCTGCAGGGCAACTCTGTTGACCCTTTCTGGGACTCATGCCCGCGAATGGTCTGGAATGTCTCAATGGTTATGCCCTTTGAGTTGCATGCCCTTGCTCTGGCAGGTCAAGCCTGACCAGTAGCCCTGTTATAATCATCGGAAGAAAGCAAGGTCTGGTTCTGTGAAGGAAAGCACAGAGCACACAGAAAATCGACAGCCAGGCCTGCTGGGATCCTGAAGCCAGCTCTGCCTTCTCGGAGTCTCCAAGCAATGACTCAGGGGGTGTTACTAACATTCTACCAAACTGGCTTCTCAACCAGCCTTAATAGCATCCCTCACCTAAAGACTTCATACCTCTCTCTGGAGGTGGAACCTACTTCCTTCTGTCTTCCTGTCCTCAAATCAACAGAGACACCCTGGAGGGCCCTGTGCAGATTCTTTGAAAGTGAGTACAGTAAGTCCTCTACAGACGAACCTTCAAGTTGTAAACTTTCAACAATGTGAACATGCATTTGCATGTCCAGTCTTGTAAGTTAGTTCATGTGTCTGATGTACATTGTTACATGTGTGCATCCTCTACAAGAGGCTGTGCTTTTGTGTCCTGAACAGCACTGTATGCAGCACACTGTATGCAGTATACAGTACTATACAGCAGAAGATATTAAGAAGAGGTGGCAACAATACACAGAAGAACTGTACAAAAAAGATCTCCACGACCCAGATAATCACGATAGTGTGATCACTCACCTAGAGCCAGACATCCTGGAATACGAAGTCAAGTGGGCCTTAGGAAGCATCACTACGCACAAAGCTAGTGGAGGTGATAGCATTCCAGCTGAGCTATTTCAAATCCTAAAAGATGATGCTTTGAAAGTGCTGCACTCAATATGTCAGCAAATTTGAAAAACACAGAAGTGGCCACAGGACTGGAAAAGGTCAGTTTTCATTCCAATCCCAAAGAATGCTCAAACTACTGCACAATTGCACTCATCTCACATGTTAGTAATGTAATGCTCAAAATTCTCCAAGCCAGGCTTCAGCAATATGTGAACTGTGAACTTCCTGATGTTCAAGCTGGTTTTAGAAAAGGCAGAGGAACCAGAGATCAAATTGCCAACATCTGCTGAATCATTGAATATGCAACAAAGTTCCAGAAAAACATCTATTTCTGCTTTATTGACTATGCCAAAGCCTTTGACTGTGTAGATCACGATAAACTGTGGAAAATTCTGAAAGAGATGGGAATACCAAGGCACCTGACCTGCCTCTTGAGAAACCTGTATGCAGGTCAGGAAGCAACAGTTAGAACTGGACATGGAACAACAGACTGGTTCCAAATAGGAAAAGGAGTACGTCAAGGCTGTATATTATCACCCTGCTAATTTAACTTCTATGCAGAGTACATCATGAGAAATGCTGGACTGTAAGAAACACAAGCTGGAATCAAGATTGCCGGGAGAAATATCAATAACCTCAAATATGCAGATGACACCACCCTTATGGCAGAAAGTGAAGAGAAACTAAAAAGCCTCTTGATGAAAGTGAAAGTGGAGAGTGAAAAAGTTGGCTTAAAGCTCAACATTCAGAAAACTAAGATCATGGCATCCGGTCCCATCACTTCATGGCGAATAGATGGGGAAACAGTGGAAACAGTGGCTAACTTTATTTTGGGGGGCTCCAAAATCACTGCAGATGGTGATTGCAGCCATGAAATTAAAAGACGCTTACTTCTTGGAAGGAAAGTTATGACCAACCTAGACAGCATATTGAA
>NW_011494899.1:1141969-1143470 GCF_000754665.1 Bison bison bison
CTTTGTCAACAAAGGTCCGTCTAGTCAAGGCCATGGTTTTTCCAATAGTCATGTATGGATGTGAGAGTTGGACTATAAGGAAAGCTGAGCACCGAAGAATTAATGCTTTTGAGCTGTGGTGTTGGAGAAGACTCTTGAGAGTCCCTTGGACTGCAAGGAGATCCAACCAGTCCATCCAAAAGGAGATCAGTCCCAGGTGTTCATTGGAAGGACTGACGTTGAAGCTGAAGCTCCAATACTTTGGCCACCTGATGTGAAGAACTGACTCATCTGAAAAGACCCTGATGCTGGGAAAGATTGAGGGCTGGAGGAGAAGGGGAGGACAGAGGATGAAATGGTTGGATGGCATCACCAACTCAATGGACATGAGTTTGGGTGAACTCCAGGAGTTGGTGATGGACAGGGAGGTCTGGCGTGCTATGGTTCATGGGGTCGCAAAGAGTCAGACATGACTGAGTGACTACTGACTGACTGACAACACTGTATAGAGTACAATAGTTTAGTATCTTTATTTCAAGCCCAGGATGTCCAGAAGTAAGCATTAACAGCAGCAGTGATGTAGTTGGCACTGCTATACTTTTCAAGGTACTGTACTGTAAGATGAAAAATGTTTTATTTTTTGTGTTTGTTTGTTTTTTATGTATTATTTGTGTGGAAAGTATTATAATCCTATTACAGTACTATATAGCCAGTTGTGTTATTTGGGTGCCTATGCTAACTTGGTTGGACTTACGCACGTGCTCTTGTTCATATGTTTGGATATAGGGGACTTAGTGTAAAGTTTTAGTAATTAATTCCCTCTGCAGGGAACACATAGGGCAGGTCCCCATCCACAGGTCGAGTCATTGCAGAGAAGCCATGTTAGGCAACGTCATAGAAGATCCTTGTGCTGAGTGCATCACTTTCCCACTTCTGGCTCTCAGAGGTCCATCTGGAATTCTTCAGATAGACCAGACAGAATCCAGTTCAAGTTGATTGGTATTCCCATTTTTATAGCAAACAAAACAAAACATTGAACATGATGAATGTTAGAGAACATAACTGAATCTTCTTAGAGTTACGACCCTCCCAGCCCTGAGTATTTTCAAAGCTATCTGCTTTCCTGGTTTGGTTTTTTTGTTTTTTTTTTGTTTTTTTCCTCTCCTCAACCTCTACCACCTCAGGCAGGGAAAAATGAGAAATGTTACATATGACAGACTAGACATGATCAGCTGTAAGACAGGCCTCAGGTGCATGCGCTGGCCTAAGTGTCTACATTTTCCAGATGAGGGAGCTAAGTAATCACTAGTTTGGTCTTTCTTCCCCTTTCCTGGGTAATGATGCATTTTTGTCTGGGGAGAATTTTTTCTGGGACTTGTGAAAACCAAGAAGCAACAGGAACCTTTGTAAAAGGAGGAGGAGAGTCACAGAGGATCTGTGGCTTGTAGTCTTGAGTATCAAGGACACCGTTTTATTTAATAGCAGCTACCTGGCACTTGTCAGGAATGAGAAAAGAGAAGGG
>NW_011494899.1:1143570-1154313 GCF_000754665.1 Bison bison bison
AGAACTGTAATAGAATCTTTAGCAGTTGATGGTTGGGGAGCAGGAAATGGAAGTGGATTCCGTGGCAGTCAGGAAACACTGACCAAACACTGCCACTGTGCGTGTGGAGACGGGCAAATGCAGGTCTCGCATTCACAGAACCAACGGTCTAGGTTTAAGTACAGCCTGAGGGTCAGCATCACTTTAAAGACAATCCCATGGGGACAGATCACATATATTCCTGAGACTCCTGCACACTGAGTGCCGGTCTGTTTCAGGCTCCACAGCGGACACCTTTCCATTTCTTGTCTCACTGGTCCTCTGAAGCATGTATTGCTATTGATAATTCCTTTTAACAGATTGGAAAATAGAGGTGCAGATATGTTAAGTTGTTTGGATGACAGAGTTGGGAAAAGCAAAGGTAACATTTGCCTCTCTCCCCTGCCTTTCAGCACTCTCCAGTCTCTGCCCAAGGAGTTAAATCCACCTGAGTGTCTGCCTTCCTGCATAGCCCCTTCTTGAGGTTCTACCAGGAGGACCTTCCTCTGGGCTGTGTTGTCTGCCTGCATCCTACCGTTCTGCCCCTGGCTCCCTCAACCTGCAGTTTATCCTCTTAAGTCTTATTGCTGATTCCTCTTTGCTTTCCTGTTTTCATCCAGCCTTCCTAGTTGATAAGGTGGCTGTTTCATGAAGTCTAAAACCAGGTTTATTTTGTAATTTAATAAACACAAGTGAAATGCCTTCACGCCCATCAATCCCTCAGCCCTGGTCTTGACCACACACTGAAAGGCAGTTGCTTTTAGTCCCTTTTATAGATGAGGGACTATCTTCATGATACTAGGCAGCCATGTCCAAGCCACCTTGCAGATAAGAGCTGGAGCTGAGACTCGGATAAGGTGTGTGTCTTGTTCTTTTCTAGCATGCATCATAATCCTCAAGATGACAAGGAAAGGAACTTGTGAGACCATTGTCCTTCTTGAAATACCAGACAAGGGAAGAACAGAGGAGTTTAAACTCCTTCAAGAGAAAATGGCAAGCTGTTTGGTCCTTAGACGAAGAAAAGAGAATTGTGTTTCTCCATCCTAAAGCCCACATGAATAGGGCTTTTATAACTGATTTGCTGTAGACAGACAGAAAATGAGGATTATTGAGAATGTCATCATCATGATTTCCATTCTTGAATGAGATTGCAACTACTGAATACTAACTACCTGGCAGGCTGTATGGCACTCAGAAAGAATAATAAGTCATGGTCCCTGCTGGTTCAGAAATTCCTATGCCAATGCTGCCAGGTGCAGGAATGTAAATAAATAATTACAAGAGCATGCAATGAGTTCTCTAATAGAATTAAATATAAGAGCATTAAGGAAGGACCCAACAACTGCCTTGGGTGTTATATTACGAATGCTCACAATGAAAATCAGAAAACCCAATTTGTAGTGGCTAAAAATAAAATAGGGGGTTTGAATTTCTTGCCTGAGAGTTCTGGTGTAAGCACCTATAGAATTGGTTTGTAGATTAGCAGTGTGTTGACCTCACAGTCACAGAATGGCGGTCATAGTGCCAATCTTCACATCTCTATTCACAACAGGAAGGTGAGCGGGTAGGAGAATGATATCTGAACCTTATGACTAAGAAATCAAATATATGCTTTGCCATCTCATTTTGAGCAATCCTGGGCCACATGGCCTCCCCTAGCAGCAAGGTAGTCTGGGAAATCAGAGTAGAATCATGATGATTAGCTGGATCTTGAATGAATCATGAGCCACTCACGGGGGCTAGGGACATTGCAATTACAAACAAAATCAATGTTAGGAATGAAAAATAGGGAAGACAGAAAGACTGCTCAGAGGCAACCTTCTGACATGAGTCATCAAGGAGAGAATTACAGAAAGTCATCAAAGAGAGAATTACATGAGCTCATCCATGAAGGATAAGCAGGCTTGTGTATGGTAGAGAAGAAATAAGGATATTCTGGGGGCGGGGGGACATATGCAAAGGCACTGAGTCATGGAAGACATGTTCAAGAAATACCAGAAAGTTCTTTTCTCCTGGAGTTAGAGTTGTAATTTTTAAGTGGAACAGGTTTCACTGCCGATCTAAAGAGGATAGTTGTTATTCTGTAAACCAAGAAAGTCAGTGGAGGTTTTGAGACAGAGACCCATTTTCCAAATACTCTTTATCTCAGTAATTTGGAACACATTAGCCCTGTGTTATTTACCTGGCATTTGGACACAGGTTCTGATTTCTTAGCAGTTTTGCACCATCTATTATTTTTATGAGCCCTGTGGGTTCCAGAGGGCTTCCCTGGTGCCTCAGATGGTAAAGGATCCACCTGAAATGCAGGAGACCCAGGTTTGATCCCTGGGTTGGGAAGATGAGGGCATGGCAACCCACTCCAGTATTCTTGCCTGAAGAATCCCATGGACAGAGGAGCCTGGCAGGCTGTAGTCCACGCGCACACACAGTCAGACACAGCTGAGTGACCAACGCTTTCACTTGTGGGTCCCAAGTACTTCAGAAGTCAAAGTATTGGCTACGCTCTTCCCATAGCCTTATCCTTGTACCAGGGTCTTGTTTCAATCTTTGAAATGCTTTTTCCTGCACCCTTGATGGGTGACAGTTTGTTTCTCCTTTAATCACGTTGACTTCCGGCTCTTCTCAGATACTGTTTAAGTTTCCTGGACAGTAGTCAATTTCCATCAACTTCTCAGGCTTATCTCAGGCTGACTCTAAGGCGGCACATATTTTCAGCCTTTACAGACTTTTCAGATCCAATCAGATCACACCCCTGGGGCCCCTAGTGCCTGGCAGCTTCTGCAGCCCACCTGCCATGCAATGTGGATGCCACCCTTCAACTTCCCTCTCAGTTGGAGGTTCAGCTTGTGTATCTAAGAAGCGCTAAGTCACCCTGCAGCCTTTGTATTCCAGGTTTGGGTGCAGTCTCTACATTCAGGAGGGGAGAGCAGGTATCATTCCTCATCCTGTAATCTGAAGATCTCATATTCATTGCTGTAATCAGTCATTTGATGATCGCATGGGAGAAATAAGAGAGAGAGAGAGATTCTTAATGTCTCTACCTCTGTGGGTTCGAATCCTGCATCTCCCACTCTCTAGCTATGTGGCTCGGGGAGATTTGCTGAACTTCCCTTACCTGTAAGATGGGATCTTGAGAATATCACTTGTAGTATTAAGTAAAGGACCAATGAGCTATGAAAAGTGAAGTGTCCAGAGCAGTGCTTGGCACATAGCAAGCATCCAATATATGTTAGCTGCTAATATTAGTAATATTTTTATTACTGTGCTAATGTGTCCCAGCAAGCAGAATAAGTTAAGATCGGTTTTCAGAGACTCAGAAGTACTTGCAAAAATGTTTTTGGGGCACATTCCCAGCATCAGTTTCTCTCATAGGTGAAAGCTTGTCAGTGTATACCATCTACACCACCAACTTGCTGCCCCTGAGCTAGCGATGATGGGTGATTCTGCCCCTCAAGGGACCAGGAAATGACATTTCTCAGTAGTCAGACATGTGCTGATCAGAATTATCAGAAATCCTCATCCTGAGTCAGAGTTTCAGAAGCAGGCTGATGACTAGTGGCAGGAGCAGTGGCCTGGGAGGCAGAGCTGGGCCCTGCTTCTCCCTCTGCTGTGACTCTGGGCAAGTCCCTTTCTCCCTCTGTGTCTTAGTTTCTCTAAACTTGCAGTGACCCAGCCCAGAAATGACTACCAACAGCCTCTCTTTACCATCTCTTTAAAAAGCACACGTCATACTTAATGGATGGTTATGTAATATCTGCCTCTTCCCCTCAGTTGTAAATTCCAGAAATAGAACTTTGATCTTTTGAGTACATCACTGCAGCCAATTCAGGAGACCTAAGAAACATGAGTTCCATCCCTGGGTTGGGAAGATTCCCCTGGAGGAGGGCATGTCAGCCCACTCCAGTATTCTTGCCTGGAGAATCCCATGGAGTCTGGAGAGCCACAGTCCATGGGGTCACAAAGAGTCAGACACAACTGAAGCGACTTAGCACATGCACGAACTGCAGTCACAGACCCTGTCAGTACCTGACACAGAGTTATTGCTCATTCTAATATTTTTTTGAATGAATGAATGATGTGGTAGAAAGAAAAAGATTTGGGAGTAAGACCCAATTTAGAATTAGGATTTGCTGCTTACTGAGAGACTCTCAGGATTATTGCCTGTAAAATAGGAATGATAACAGAAAAAAAATTGCCAGGTTGTTTTGAGGACTGAATGTGAAAGTTTATACACACACACACACACCAGCAGCCCTGGCCTATGCCTAGCATATAATCAGTGTTAGGTAAACAATAGATATTTTACTTACTTCTATAGAGCCTAGCAAAGGGGAATGGAGTGTTCTGTGTTCTGATGATTAAATCCTAGGTGGCAAAGGTAAATCTGAATATATATTAATAGACTTTGAGTGCGCTTACCTATCACAGGGCAGCCTGGTTCATGCGTGCTTAGTCGTTCAGACACATCCAACTCTTTGGGACCCCATGGACTGCAACCCACTAGGCTCCATTGTCCATAGGATTCTCCAAGCAAGAATACTGGAGTGGGTAGCCATTCCTTTCTCCAGGAGATCTTCCTGACCCAGAGATTGAACCCAGATCTCCTGCACTGCAGGCGGATCCTTTACCGTCTGAGCCACTAGTGAAGCCAAGTTCCTAGGGTTTTCTAAAACCCCCTTGGCCTGCTAGTGACCCACCATCTTCTCCCCCTACCTTCCTTTAACTTTTGCTGCTTTTTATATAACCTCATATTTTGCCTTAGATGATACACAAATCTAGATCCCTGGGCAGACACAACAGAATGAGGCATAATGGGATGCGAGATGGCCAGGAGTAAGTGGAGGGTGGGAGGCAGTGGGGGAGCACCAGGAGGCCCGTATCCTCTTTGCAGCCCTGGCCTGGTCCAAGCTCACCACGTGATTGTGAGCAAACCGTCTCCTCTGCAGGTTTCCCTCTCCACACCTGTAGAACTCTCAGCCACTGACACAGACCACGACAGCACTCAGGAACCTGGGGTCTGGGGTTCAGAGCTGGGTTTGTGTCTCAGCTCTGCACCCTGACTGCTGTGAACTATGGGCAGGTCAAAGTACCATCTTTGTACAATGGACAGTGGGATTCAGATGGGCTCGTTTAGAGCAAGGACACGGTGTCTCCAGAGTTTCCGGCAGGCTTGTGAATGCGAAGTTACAATTTGTTTGTTGGGAGGCTCACAGGCTGGCCCTGACTTCCCCCTTAGTTAAAGTTTCTCCCTGATGAAGAAGCTCAGGTTTCCTGAGTCAGATGCACATCCATCAGCCTTCCTGCTGGCTCAGCACTTGGCAAGCACCGGCATCTTTCACAGCAAAGACATGATCCCCACTAGGTGTGAGTGTCACCAGCTCGCATGCAATTATTTTAATGTCTGGCCCGGGACCTCCTTCTGCCCCGATTGGGCATATCTCAAGAGAGTCTCCCCTCTTTCACCCTTCAAGCCCCAGCTTGTGCCAAGGGCTAAGTCTCCTTCTAAGAGATGCTTCTCTGACCTTCCAGAGATGCCATTTCTTCTTGATCTTCCCTCCATGATTGCCTTCTACTAGCTGTCTGGGGACCCATCTCCCCAGCAGGCCACAGATGGGCACTGCCAACAGGGGCCTCTGCCATCTCCCAACTCTGTGTAATGTAGGCACCTAATAGTCAGAACCTGCATGTACCGAGCACTCATCCTACGCCAGGCAGTACTTCCATGCTTTACATGTATTAATGAGTTGATTTTTCCCAGCAGCTCTGGGAGACAGTGCATCCGTCAGTCCTGGCTGGAGGCAAAAACCATACCAATTATTTGAACAGAGAATTTAATCTTTAAAAATGATAACTAGATGTAAAGAGTTCACTTGGTAACTATAAAAGCAAAAATAGAAAATTGCAAGAAGCAGTTCCCACCCCTGGAGCTGAAGGAACAGAGGGAAGAGGTGGAAATTAGTCCAGCTCGGGCCTGGAAGCCACACTCTGAGGTGGGGTCTGCAGGCAACTCCTGAGCCAGCAGCACCCGGCGGGGACAAAGGACCATGAAGCGGGGGCTGAGTTTTGGAAAAACTGCAGAGTGGGTTTAGCTGCTGCTGAAGGAAGGAAGTGCCACAGCTGGTATGGAGAAAGGACATAGGGACAGGAAGCAAAAGGAACGGGCAAGTCTTTCTTTCTCCCCCTCCTGACTGTCTCCCTCTCATGAATAGGAAGTGGCTGGCAGAGCAGAAGTAGAGTTTGCAGAGCCCTGGCTTCAGCATCACAAAACAGGTTTGGAGCTGAGAGGCAAAAGCTTAAAAGACTGATCTCAGCTGGAGCTGTCACTATTCAGTTTCACAGATGAGGAAACTGAGGCACAGAGAGATTCAGCAATCTGCCCAAGATTAAACCACTACCTAGAGCAAAGCCAGGATTTGACTCCAGGCAGTCTGGCTTCAGCACCCTGGCTCTTAACCCCTGGACCATAAATGCTGAATGATGAATGGATGGATGAATGAATGGGCAGGTGGGTGGATGGATGGATGGATGGGAAGGCCCCAAGATAGTGCTTAGACCAGTGCCCAGCCATGCTTCCCACAAGCACAGGTCCTCCTGGCCTGACTATCTTTGTTGCCCACCAGGTCATTCACTGGAACTCCCCCAAGAAGCTGCGGGTGAAGAACAAGCACGTGGAGTTTTTCCGCAACCTCTACCTGACCTTCCTGGAGTATGATGGGAACCTCCTGCGACGGGAGTTGTTTGGCTGCCCCAGTGAGGCTGACGTCAACAGTGAAAACGTGAGTGGCCCCAGGGCTTGGCCATGCAGGCAGGGGGGCCTCTCTGCTGGTCTGCCAAGGACTGCCAGTGCTTGGCTCTGTGCCAGGCTCAGGGCAAGCCCAGGAGGAACCAGGCGCCATCCCCGCCTTGGAGTGGGGAACAGGGCGGTGGAGCGAGGGTGGGGACACATCAGTAGGTCACTTCCACGCTCATCTTTGTGGATGCAGAGGGGATATGCATGCCCAGACCAGGTGAAGTCAGAAGGGAGGTACCAAGCAGAGGGATCAGTGTGAGAAAAAACTCAGTGAAACAACAAGCAAAGGGTCTCTGCACACCTGGGGACTCTGAGGGCTTTGTGGACAAGACACCCACATAGGAGACCCAGGATTCAGGGTCAGTACATGGGGTGGCACAAAATATCTTCATAGCTAGATCACAGACATAGCTGGCATCTACTTTATTATCCTGTTTCTTCACTGTTTATAATTTCTTTGTATATCTTATTTGATGCTCATAGAAACCTTTTTTTCCCCCCAATTAGAGTTGAAGACATTTTAGACACAGAGAGGTTTTGCAGTTTGCTCATTGTCCCACAGCACGTACAAGCAAAGTTGAGACTGATTTGAAGCTGTGAGGAGCAGGATGTGGGGAAGCAGCTTACTATAGTGGAAAAGGCAGGGTGTGTGGGGTCAGCTTGGCCTGGTTGGGCTTTAATCCCTTCTGATTTCCACTTCTGTGATCTTAGGCAAGTTACTCAATCTCTCTGTGCTTCAGTTTCCTCATCTGTCACATAGAGATAAAAACTGTCACAGGGCTATTCTGAGACTGAGACTATGTGTAATCCATCTCCGTCAGCATCTGCACTGCGTTGCTGTTGTTGTTGAGTTGCTATGTTGTGTCTAACTCTTTGTGACCCCATGGACTGCAGCACGCCAGGCTTCCCTATCCTTCACCATCTCCAGGAATTTGCTCAAACTCATGTCCATTGAGTCCTTGATGCCATCCAACCATCTCATCCTCTGTCATCCCCTTCTCCTCCTGCCTTCAATCTTTGCCCTATGTTAGATGCTTGATAAATATTTGCTCCCTGTCCTTTCCTTGACCCTTAGTATTAAACACATGAGTAACTGGTTCATTCAGTCAGTCAACAAACATTTATTGAAGGCCTTATTCTGAGCACTGAGGATTCATTCACAGGACAATGATCCCTGCTCTCATGGTGCTGATATTAATATTTTAGTAGGGAAAACACAATGACTAGACGAGCTATCAGGAAAAATTATCAGCCAGTGGCACGTGTTACATAATGACATATGAAGTCAAGGAGGACTTCTGAGGAGGTGACATTTTATCTGAGACTCAAATTCAAGAAAGAGACAGCTGTGGAAGAGCACAGGATCAGGGGAATACAAGTCAGAGTCACACAAGGGGGCGGCACCTCCTCACACCTGTCAGGAAGGCTGGTAACAAAAGATAATAAGAGTTGGCAAAGACGCAGAGAGGTTGAAACCTTGTCCACTGTCGGTAGAATGTAAAATGGTATAGCTGCTATGGAAAACAGTATGGAGGGTCCTCAAATAATCATAATAATAGTAGAACTGTCATATAATCCAGCAGTCCTACTTCTGGGCATATGCCCTAAAGTGAATTGAAATCAGGTTCCTGGAGCAGTATCTTCATTTCCATGTTCAGTGTAGCAGTATTCTTAATAACCAAGCTATGGAAGTAACCTAAGTATCCATTGACAGGTGAATGGATAAGGAAAAGGCAGGATGTACATACACAATGAATATTGTTCCACTTTAAAAATAAGGCCAGTCTTATCATCTGTGACAACATGGATGAACCTGGAAGACATTGTACTAATGAAATGACTCAGTCACAGAAGGACAAATACTGCACAAGTTCTCAATATGAGGCTTCTGAACTAGTTCCACGTATTGATGCTGACAACAGAATGGTGGCTACCAGGAGCTGGGGAGAGGGAGTCATGAGGAGTTGATGTTCAGGGGCTATAAAGGTGCAGTTAGTTCCAGAGATGCCCTCTACAAATATATTTAAGAGTGTAGACTTCACGTTAAGTGATCTTACCACATACACACACACACACACACACACACAAAGGAAAAACCAAGAAAGTTTTGGAGGCGATGGTTATCTTTAATACCTTAAACGTGGTCATAGTAGCATGGGTACATAAATATAGCCAAACTCACTAGATTGTTTTAATTATGTGTCATTTTTTGTATACCAGCTATACTGCAGTAAGCCTTCCCTGATGGCTCAGTAGGTAAAGAATCCACCTGCAATGCAGGAGACACAGGAGATGTGGGTTTGATCCCTGGGTCGGAAAGATACCCTGGATGAGGAAAGAGCAGCCCACTTCAGTATTCTTGCCTGGAAAACCCCATGGACAGGAGCCTGGCAGGCTATAGTTCAAAGGTCACAAAGAGTCAGACACGACTGAGTGACTAAACATACACATACTGCAGTAAAGGCTGGAAAGGGGAAAAGAACAGCAAAGGAAGCGTATTCCAGGTGGATGAAGGTGCTGGCACGGATGTCCTGAGGCCGGGCAGGTTTGCTGTGAGGACCGGAAGGATGGACCGTTTGCCCAGGGGCTGATAGGAAAGGTGGAGAGCAGGAGATGCCGAGCAGCGGGGAAGCAGGAGGCAGGCTGGAAGGATGCTAGAAGTGTTGTTTGTATTCTTGGATGTCAGGAGGATTCTTTTAGGCTCTAGTGCAGGTGGGGGCGGGGGGTGGGGCAGAGCAGGAAGCTCTGCCAGCATACACCTACCTGGCCCTTTATCAGGATGACCAGTAGCACGGCCACTCTTGCTCTCTGTCACTTACCCCCAGGTCACAGCATCATCCCCTCAATCTCCAGCCTTTCTCTAGTCACCCTCCATGCCTTCCTCAGCCTCTGCCCTTCTTTTCCACTCACCAGAGAGGAAACAAACCCATTAAGCTCTTGACCTCCATCTCAGACTCTGGGACACCCTTAGAGGTCTCCACAGACACTGTGTTATTCTGGGTTTTCCTTCCGTTCTTTTCACTCAAGTCAGAATTTGTTATCATCATCAATATTTGAGTGCCCATTCAGCACTTTTCCCCCAAACATTAAATATAAACTGTTCTCCTGCTCCCTTTTTTTTTTTCTTTCCTCCATGGAAGAGGCTCAAATACAAAGCCTTGCAGGGTGATGTCATCCATTAATCTCTGTAGGGGTGAGTTCCCGTGGTGTGCCGCTCAATGCCTTACGAAGTGGAACTGCCTTTAACAGTGACTCACCAGCCCTTCCTACACCAGTCTCCCCTGGTGGATCATCAGAGGGGAGAAATCTTCTGTGGTCCTTCTTGGAATCTGTGGCTGCATTTACTTGGTGAATAAGCACTTATGAGAGCTGGCCACCTGCCAGGTGCCATGCAGGGCACCACGGTTGAAATTAGAGGCTGCTCCAGGCCCTGGAGATGGAGCTCACCATGTGACAGTGTCAGAGATGGTGAGAGGACAGTCTGCCTGGGGGCGGGGAGAGCGGCCTTCTCTAAGGCTCACCCCACCTGTCCCCCCCAAAACTCTCCCCTTGACACTGAGCCTACACCCACCACCTTTGTGTTCCTTCCAGCATCCCAGGCTCCCCCACCCTCCTCAGGGCCTTTGCACTTGCTTCTCAATTCCTGGCACACCCGGCCTGTCCCAGCCTCAGGTAATCCTTTACCTCACTCTCTGTGAGGTGCCCTATTTTCTTTTCATGGGCACATACATGCTGTCCACAATTACTGTATTCATGTCATTTTTTCCCTATTTTTCCCCCAAGTATAAGACTGTTAGACACTCTACGTGTACCATTCACCCCTAGCAGAGCAGCAAGCACATAATGAACACTCAAATATTTACAAAAAGAGCAGAATGAAGGACCAGACCTGAAGAGCCAAGTAGAGAGTTCGCAAAGGACATGCTGGTGCTTTC
>NW_011494899.1:1154413-1175231 GCF_000754665.1 Bison bison bison
GCTGGTGCTTTCTCTACTGGAGCAGAGGCGAATCGGGAGAAGGGCAGAGAATGAAGCTGACCCTTGCGGGGCCTTGGCTATGCTTGGGCATTTAAATTGAATCCTGTTGACCATGAAGAGTCCCCAGAGGGCTTCAAACATGGTCAGGTTTACATTTGAGAAAAGTTTCTCTGGGTGGAGAATAGAATGGAAGGGTCTAGACTAGAAGCAGGGAGCCTAGGTAGAGGCCATTGCTGCATCCCAGGCAAAAAAGGTGGCAGTGGGGCTCTGAGCAGAGGCAGTGGCAGTGGGGACAAAGACAGCTGGAGTGTTTTCTGGGCACTGAGAACAGGGGAGCAAGTGCAGCCAGTACCCATAAACCGAGGCGGCAGGTCCCTGGGCCCTGTTGCAGTCAGCTGCCTTCGGCCCGGCCAGCCCAAAGTGAGAGGGGCTAGAGCAGGAGTCTGTAACATACAGCCTGGAAACACATCTCTGCACCCCTGGTCCCTTGCTGCCTGCCCAGTGTTATTTGCAAACACTGCCAGAGGGAAAGAGTAAGACCTTGGATCTGGCCCAAAGCCGACTGCTCTCAGTTCTGGGAAGAGGTCATTGGAGCCGTGAGAAGCGTACTGATAGTGGTCCTCCTAAAGAGAGGAAGTCAGGGACCTCTCCATTGGACTGCAGATCCCAGGTGGGAAAGGGCTCCAGTGGCAGGCGCCAAGTCTCAAGACACGTTCATCCACTCGGCAGATAGTCATTCAAATAGTCATCAGCCACAGGGCCAGTGATCTGGGGCAGCAGTGCAGATCGAAGCCCGACTCTCACAGTGCTTGTCTGTTGAGGGGTGCAGACAGGCAGGAGGTTGTCATCAGTGTGAGAAGTGCCGGGACAGGGTGGTGCTTTGAGAGCGCACAAGAAGAGGAGAGAAGGTGCGTCAGGGAAGACTTCCTGGAAGAGGTGAGATTCAAGGGATGACTAAGGAGGAGTGAGAAGGTGTGGAGGGAGCAGCATGGTCAGTAGGGACCAGAGGGGAACAGGAGCATGGCACTCTGCCTCTAGCAAAGCCAGCATGCACACAGGGCACTGAGCAAGTTCATTTTGTGTCATTATTGTTCCTTCATGGAGAAGGCGATGATGATAAGCTTCCTGGTCATTCCAGGCTGCTCATTCAGTAGACACAGGAACCTTGGAGAGGTCACATGGATGCTCTGAGCCTCGGGTTCATCCTCTGATAAGTAACTGCAGGCAGTGATGCCTTTGTCATAGTGTCTCACAGATAATTTATGTTAAATCACCAAAAATAGGGCTTAGGACCCAGAACACAATATTCATTGAGATGGGGTTTTTTACAAACCACCTGCCTGATCATAATCTGTTGTTATACAAATGGGTATGGGATCTTTAAGATTTTTTTTTCCTAGGAAGGCCTAGTAGAGAGATGGACCTATATCTCTGTGTATAAAGCATGAGTGGGGACTGTCACATTTGCTCTGGTTCAAACAATCCCAGGTAGATTTCCCTGCAATTAAGAGAATTTGGGTAGGAAGGAAGAGGCCATTTGGTTGGTCTCAGTGCCAGAAAGAAAGAGGGAAAGAGAAAGGAAAAAGGAGAAGTAGGAGGGAAGGAGCATAAGTTCAGGAAGTTGGGGATTCAGCCCTTCAGTAAGCAGCAGACCCCATCTTCCAGCCTCTGAGGTACTTGATCCAAAGCAAGATGATTTTGTTTGGAAGAGTTCAGGCTCCTCGTGTGGTGTAGAATGACAGTAGCTAATGGGACACAGTCACTCCTGTGTAGTTTGTCTGGGCATCTCTTCCTGGAACCAGTAAATTAATCTGTGTAATACAATAAGCATTCACTTGGCCTTAGTTACTATAATTTGACTGAAGTCGCAATGAAGGCTAGAATTTTATATATTAGCATTTCTCTCCCCTTTCCTCAGCAACCCAGCCCCTCAAGCATAGCCAAGAAACCCTGGGACTCCTCAGAACACAGCTGGATAATCATGGATATTCTCCACCCCCTAATCCATGCAAAAATCCTTCTACAGCATCCCTAACAGGCTCGCATCTGGCTTCTGCTGGGATCTTCCCAAAGACAGGGAGCCCACCATCTCCAACAGCTTACTGCACTGTTAGAAGGCTCCAGATGCTAACCCATTCTTCCTCATGTTGAGTTGAAATCCCCGCTTCTGGAAATAATCCATTAATCTGAGTGCTGTCCTTTGGAGCAGTGAAAAATAAGGACACCCCCTGTGGTCCCCAACAAAGGGGCAGATAGTGTCGCTTCCATACAATGTGTTATCCAGAAACATGTAACTCTCCCCCAGGCACTTTATTTATAGCAGGCTGCTTTTATCATCAAGAGTGCCCTGCTCCACCTCAGGGATTTTTTTTCAGATAAAAGAAACTCACCTTTTTAAATGCAAGGCCATTAAAATATACATTGTTATAGATGTTTTATACTTTCCAATTTGGATGGGAAGTACATGCCCTTCCTCAGTAACCAAAGTGTACCAAACTCAATTTACAATTTGCAGTGACTAAGGTTGCACTGAGTGGGCTGAAGGGGCAGGAATTGGCCAGAGGAGGGAAGATGCTGTTTATCCTGGCAGGAAATGGCCTCGGACTGTTTGCTGCTTATTCTGCAGATTTCATTCTGACAGCTGTCACTTTCAGTTCATCAGCTTCAGAATAGCCCTTTCTGGACTCACCACCCTGTGCATCCTTCCTCTAGCAGCCAAAAAAAAAAAAACGGGAATCCAATAGTCAAAGTCCAATGGTAAAATAATTATCTACTGTCATGTTAGAAGTTAAATTATGAAACATAACATCCAAGGCGTGGGAAAAAAAACAAGACCAGACATCACTGAGTTTTCACATTTATATGTAATTGTAAGTCAGTAGACAGTGTCAGCAAACAGAGTTTTCTTTCATTTCTTTCTTTATTTTGGCTTTGCTGGGGCTTCACTGCTGCTTGGACTTTCCTCTGGTTGCCCTGAGCAGGGGCTACTCTCTAGTTGCGGTGTGCAGGCTTCTCATTGCAATGGCTTTTCTTGTTGTGGAGCTCAGGCTCTAGGCCATGCGGGCTTCAGTAGTTGTGGCACATGGGCTCTGTAATTTCGGCTCCCGGGCTCTAGAGTACGGGCTCAATAGTTGTACACAGGCTTAGTTGCTCCATGGCACATGGGATCTTCCCTGACTGGGGATCAAACCTGTGTCTCCTGCATTAGCAGGCAGATTCTTTACTACTGAGCCACTAGGGAAGCCCCCAGCTTAGAACTTTCTTATCCCATGCCCACAGCAGACGTCACTAATTGATGACCTCACTCAGCCATCTGGGGTCAGCCCCAGACTCAGAATCCTCCCCAAGACAGCACGCCAGTGAACCAGTAACAGTTTCCCAGTGATGACACGAGATGCCGAAGCCTACTGGGGCATCCATGCCCTATGCCTTAGTCACTGTGTTCTCTCCTGCCTTGGAAGTGCTCTCTGTGCTGCTCAAAGAGCTTTCTCTGTTTCTTCTGGCCTTTGACAATTAGAGATTTCCTGCAGAGAAAGTAAAGAGGAAATGCAACTTTCTTCTTCACCACAATCAAGGGAGGGAGGCATTAACAAGTCACATTTCACAGAGAAGAAAGCTCAGAGGTGAGTTACGTGCTCAAAGTCAAGCAGCTCCTACATGGTGGGGCCGTTATTGGAAACCAGGTTGCCTGACTTTGAAGCCATGCTTCTCAAGTGAATGTAGATCCCTATTTAAAATTAACAGAAGATGGACTGCCCTGGTGGTCCAGTGGTTAAGACTCCGTGCTTCCACTGCAGAAGACATGGGTTCAATCCCTGTTTGGGGAAGTTCCGCATGCCATATGACATGGCCAAAAAAATATATTGTTGTTGTTTAGTCACGAAGTCATGTCAGACTCTTGCAGCCCCGTGGACTGCCAGGCTCCTCTGCTCATAGAATTTCCCAGGCAAGAATACTGTAGTGGGCTGGTTGCCCTTTCCTTCTCCAGGGGATCTTTCTGACTCAGGGATCAAACCTGCAACTCCTGCTTGGCAGGCAGGTTTTTTACCACCTAGCCTCCAGGGAAGCCCCAGAAAGACATACATAATTAACATAAGAGGAACTACAAGTCATTCAGTGATTCTCCTAGCACCTTTTAGTGTGTATCATTTTTCTTACTCTTTTATGAGCCTGCAAGGTGGTTATTATTAGCATTACTTTTTAGAGGAGGAAAAGGAGGCTCAGAGAATGGAATTCAGAGGATAGGTTGGCAGCAGCTCTGGAACTGGTGTCAAGCTGAGTGGTCATTTTTCAACGACTGAAAACACTCCCCAATCTAAAGTTGTCATACCTTCCCCAACCCCCGCTCCCCGTCTCCCGGAGCTCTTCTCATTTTCTCTGCAGCTCTTATCACCAATCAATGATTATATTCTGGACTTATTTATTTTTTTGGTTATATCTCTCCAACTAGAATGTAAGCTCGGGGATCGCGGGGCTGTTTATCTTTCATTCATCAGTATATCTTTATGCCTGTAAAAGACTGCCTGGTATGTGCTCGATAAATTTTGTCAAACAAATTAACTATTACAAGTCCTTGTCTTAAAGTATTTGTGGTGCTCTGGAAGGATCCCTGTACTTAAAAATCAGAAAACCTGGCCCTAGGACTAGATCTGCACCTTCAAATGTAACTCTTGCCTCCCATGAGCTTCAGTTTTCTCACTTATAAAATGGTCAATAAATAAACCGAGCCCAGGCTGGGATGAGGGCTCAGGGGGGTAAGGTGTGAGCAGGGCTGCAGGGTGCAGGAGGTCTCGTTACTAGTGTTGACCAGAAATCTCATTCTGGACACCTTCCCGTCCAGCTGCTCTGAGATCTCTGCCTCATCGCTGAAATGAGGGCTTTCAAGTTCAATGCCCTCGTGCTACAAGGGTGATGGGCTGCCTGCAGGGTCACATACCCAGATGCTGAGCTCACTAAGAAGGAAAGAAAACGGCAACACCATGGTTTAATGAGAAGTTAAAAATAAGACACATATAAACAGATCCTACAAACCCTTTACAGCATCACTGCACGGCAGTTCCAGGGAACAGATGGCTCTGTAGAAACAGCTGTATCCCCGAGAAACCCCAGAGAAACCCCGGAGTGCATCATTGCTCTCACATGCGAGCCGCGTGTCACCAGCTCCTTCATCACGCAGTGGGCAGAGGAACCCAGAGTGGATGGCACTCAGAGTCCCATGACAGGTTGCTCAAGGCTGGCCTCCAGTGACCCTCCTTGGCATGTTAAATCTCAGAGCTGAAGCATCCCAGTGTTTGCCTGGGTGGCCAGGAGAGGGGGTGAAGAAGGAGCCCAGGGTCCAGAGACTCACAGGGCCACGGGCACACACCCCTCCTTCACACCCCTAGTCTCTGATCTATCCAAACATCATCTGTCCAAACCTGCCAAGTGCTTGACTCTCCCACATCTTTGTCACGGACCTCTGCCTACTTTTACTTTTGCCCTAACTGGCTCCTTGCATGAAACATAAGAGGAAAGCTCTGAAGCAACATTGCCTCATGTAAAATGGTAGGAATACTCCCTGTGGGATTTCAGGCCACTCAAACTCTGTGCCTCAGTTTTCTCATCTGTAAAATGGGAATCAGGTAGCACTGTTCCTACCTGGTAGGCTTGATGAGGGCTAAATACAGAAAGATAAGTCAGGAGCTTAGGTCAGTGTAGCACATAGCACACCACCACCCTTCCCTCCCCAGCTCCCCGTCATTTTATTTGTATTATGAATACACAGTTTTTACAGTTGCTTCTTTATTCCCCCAACCAGACGGTATAAGCAATTTAAATGCAGACACTTGGGTTCATTCCGCATTCCTAGCATGGGGCTTGGCATAAAATAAGGGCCTATTAATTGTGTGGGATGTTCACGTTAATACTGATACCTGGGAGGTAGCAGACCATGCCATTTTCTTCTTTATTTTCTCAGATCCTCGATCAGTGCTGGGCAGACGTCTCTGAACCTTCACTGAATGGTCCTGAGCCCATGCCTCTCCCTTCCCACGAAAGAATGAAAGTGGCCCATGGTTTGGTTTCCTTGGAAGACAGTGTTTTGGGTTCCTGGAACTTTGATCATTACTATACACAGCAGGCAACCAGTGAACTGGTAATCTTTTTCTGCCTGTTCATGTGGTTTAATAAAATTTAACTGCTTCATGGAAACCACAGGGAAGAACCATGAATGAGGTTCCAAGAGATGTGTTAGGGCCCCAGCTCTTCTGAGCACATCCCTGGTGCCTCAGTTTCCTCATCTGTCAACTGAGGGCAAGAGGGTAGCCCTCCTGGTCTCATACACTTACTGGGAGGGACAGATGAAGAAATGGATATCAAGGCTGCTGAAAGCGAAAGGTGCTGAAAGTATAAAGCAACACTCCTGAGTGTTATTTTATCCCGATGTTTCTACGCATTGTCCTAAGGCATCAGAAGGACACATGTCACGAGAAGGGGTGGCCTTAGAGACTTCTGAATTGGTCTGCTGTACTGTCTTCATCACTTACTCAAAGAGTTCAAGTAAGCATGTTAGTTAAGGGAACACAACTACTTATAAAATGGGCTTGGCAGGCTGGAAGTTTATGACTCACACAAAGTCCAAGTGGGTGTTCCTAATTGGCAGGTGGCTCTTCTCCATGTTCAGGGTCCAGACTCCTTCCATCTTGTGGCTCTGCCCTCCACGGAGCATCCTCCACTAGGCACTCTTGCTTTTGCATGAGACAGTCTTAAAAATGGAGCCTGTAGTAGCCAGAATCTACCCACGTTCTACTGACCTGAACTTGGCCACTTCTCTCACCCTGAGCACCAAAGATCTCTGTCACCAAGGGGGACACATGATTCAGAACTCTACAGTCACTGAACCATCTAGCATTAGACCCAGAGGTTGATGAACAAGGCATTGCAGTGACTTTATTACGTACAAGAACTTGGAGGAAATACCGCTAGTTGTGAATTTCAGCTGCTCTGTTCATTTACTGTGACCTTGACTAAATGGCCAAACCTTTCAGATGATGATCATCTTCGTCTGTAAAACGGGACTGCTGGTGGTCCCTGACCCATGTGAGTATTAATGAGGAAGTGCCTGCAGTGCTCTCAGCACTCACCTGGCCTGGTGAGCACATGATCCTTGCAACCCAAAGTCTTTGTCCTGCTCTTGAGAGAAGTGACTTGCTCCAGGTCACATAGCAAATGAGGGTCAGAGAAGTCAGGCCTCATTGCCCACTGATCCCCATAATCTCTCCATGTAGTTTTTCCTGACTTTGAGCAGAAGTTCAGAGGCCAGAGCCCCAGGACACAATTCCTATCCCTCTAGAGTCCGCAGGCATGACAGCCATCATCTCTGGCAGCTCAGGGGTCAGTCTAGGCCACTGTCCTTAAGGATGGGAAGAAATAAATGCAAATGGCTTAAAGGCCATTTTCCTTTGAGTCCAAATTTCCCTGTGCCTCAGCTGGCTGCCCAAAGAAGCAATTTAGCAAATGCATTTTATCTCAGGAGGGATCTGTCTTTTGTTTCTGCAACTTGCTGGTTGGGAAACCCCCTGCTCCCCGCATGACTGGAGTGTGGAGTGGGGGTAGCATTCAGACCTGTTAACAGAAGCCACACCACCCTTGCCCTCCAGCTCAGCATCTCCCTGGAGATATTACCTGGATGTGAAGGAGACAGGTTTCAAGCTGCTCGAGTCTTCTCCTTGGGATCCGCCTGAAATCCCATCAGCCATGCAGTCAGCAGTGAGCAGTTCTAGATTAGAATTTGAAAAGGAACATAATGCAATCATAATATTTCTGAGGTGTGTGTAGCACTCTACAGTTTACAAAGCACTTGTACATGCATTAGCTCATTTGAGAAAATTGCAGGAAATTACTTAAGTACAAAAAGTATAACAAGGCCAATAAAATTCATCTGTGAATCCTCCACTCAGAAAAGAGCTTGGTTAACATTGCAGTGGATTCCCTTTGGTCTGTTTCCTCCTGGTCTGTCTCTTTGCTGTGTTGTGATCATACTGCAAATGCATTTTTGTGGCCTGCTTTGTTCACACTGCATGGTATCTTCCACCAGCACATCTGACCTTCACATCTATCCCCCAGGAGAGAAGTAATTGTGTCGTGATATGTCCCTGGTGTGAAAGGTCCGAGGGCTGGATTCACAGTCCAGACTGCTGCTCTCTAGCTGTAATTGGCAGGTGACAGACACTTTCTGGGCTTCAGTTTCCTCCTTTGTAAAACAGAGATCTGTGCTGAAAACAAAGCAGTGAGTCTGATTTAGCACTGCACCTGGCACACCGGAGGTGCTCAGTCCACGTTAGGACAGAGGTGCGAAGCACCATGTTGATAATATTAAAACTCAAGGAAGGCATTGGTTGGTACAGAGTCCCAGACTCTAATGTATGTCTATGTCATATCCGCTGGGCTTTCCGCAGCCCGCTGTGTGGCTGGTAGACAACAATGTTATAGATCCTAGCCTTTAAGCATTGTGATGGTTAGGGGTGACCTTGGGAAGTGGCTGCCACTGAACCACATTGGTTCCATGCGGTTCCTAGATGGAGGCTACTTATCCCCCAGGACTGCTGGTAGACCCTCTTAGAAAGTGACTCTAGAAGCACTTTCATTGGCCACTGTTCCCTTTCTTAACATGCTATGAGTGGCTATGAGTATATCCACTAGAGGCTTGCTGGGCATGCAAGGATCGGGGAGGAGTCCTGTAGGCCAGGAGACACTGAACTTAATCCTGCAGTCAGAAGGGGTCGCCTGGCTCCTAGGGCCTTAAGTGGAGGGAGAATTCTAGTTTCCAGCCTTATATCAGTTAGCTACCCTGTTGGCATAGGGGGAACTTTCAAATAGGCAAGGACATCAAATTGGTCTTGAGAAGCTGAGGAATATCCCTGACTGCATCCTTTCTAAAGGTTAAAAATGTTCAAGATAGCTGAGCATATCTCAAAAATCACTGGATCACAACTGATTACCCAAGTGGCCTTTGGGAATGTATGGGAGCATTTGGAGTTATACTCAGTCATCTGGAGAATGCTACGATCATTTGTTGGGCTGGGGCCCAGGAGGCTAGCAACCCTGTGTTGTGTGGGACAGACTCGTGTGATGAAAGTGACACTATCTGTCGTCTAGTGCTCAAAACCCGTAAAACCTCAGTGGTGTACAGAGAGAAGCATGAACAGTGAGAAGTGCTCGTAGAGGCAGCTGACCTTCGCCAGGCTCACTCGCGTGATGGGCAGCCGGGGAGACTCCACTCTGTGCCATCTGTCTCACCTCCCAGCAGGCCAGTCCAGGCACTTTCCCAAGAAGCATGCACTTCCTCTTGAACCTGATCCCTCACGGTTGGGACATCACTGCTTCCCCTCCATTCTGTTTGCCAAAGCAAGTCACAGGTCCAGCCAAGGAGGTTCAAGGATTGGGGAAATAATCTTTGCCTCTCTAGTAGGCAGCACCAAGCGTCACATGACAAAGGGCAAGGATATGGGGCAGGGGAAGTGAAGAAATCGGACCATTTAACGCAGTCAGCTGTTAGAGTACACATCTTGAGAAATAATATCATAGTTTAACCCAGCAGTTCCCAACCTTTTTGGCACCAGGGACTGGTTCTGTGGAAGACGATTTTGGACCGAGCAGGGGTGGGACGGCGGTTTCAGGATGGGTCACACATTACATTCACTGTGTACTTTATTTCTAGTAGTATTATATTGTGATAGATAATGAAACAATTACACAGCTCACCATACCATAGCATCAGGGGGAGCCTTGGGCTTGTTTTCCTGCAACTAGATAGTCCCATTTGGAGGTGATGGGAGAGTGATGGGTGCCGCTGTAAATATAAATGAAGCTTTGGTTGCTCGCCAACCGCTCTACCCTCACTGTGCAGCCTGGTTCCTAACAGGCCGCAGACCAATACTGGTCCAGGGCTTGGGGACCCCTGGTTTAACCTATCAAGGCAATGGTCTTAACTGATAGAAATCATATGAAAGTCATATGAAGCCGTAGAAGTCATATGAAGGTCATAGAGAAGTGAGTGAATGTATTTTTTTATTGATTACCACACTGTTGGTTTGGAGATTTTAAAAAAATATTTATATATATACACCTTCTTGGAAAAATGTTCTATTGTATTCAGCTATTAATCTTAATAACTCTAGCCATGTAAACTTTCATCCATATTCAACTATGTATCATCATATAATGGACAAGGCTCATGTAACAGAAAAAATATTGGAAGTAACCATGTGAACTTTGGCAAATTGTTTTCTTTCAATAAATTTTATTGAAATACGATTTGCATATATGCTAAATCCCCCCATTCTAAGTGTACATGTATTTTCACAAATGTGTGCTGCCATATTACCATCACCCTGATTGCGACATAAAACATCCCCATCACCCAAAGAGCTTCTCTCCTGTCTCTTCCCAGCCCTTTCATTCTGCTACCGCATATCCACTGGTCTGATTTCCAGTGGATATCGAAGTTTTCATACCCAGTGGATATGAACTTTTCTATTGAAGTTCATTAAAAAACTGGAGTCTCCCCAGCTCCCCAGCTTTTTCATTGCAATTCTTCACCTGTAGAACAGGTATAGTCACCTCTGCCTGGGAGGGATACTGTGTACCGAACATCTGTGTATCAGCAGATCTGGAAACCTGCAGATCTGCATGTGTTTATGTTGGATGCTAAGTTCCTCCTTTCCTGTTAGTGGGACAGCTCACTCTTTCACTAGTTGGTTAGGAAGGAGGATAGAAGAGCTAAGTGAAGGAGTCCTACTGGCAGATTAATGAAGTAAAGGATCTCAGAGTACCAGAATAGGAGAAAGAGAGAAAAGCAGGAACTGAGACTGATTGAACTTGGATGAAATTAAAGGAGGAGATTTTTTATTTATGGGATTGCTTTTCCTTTCCAGTACATGGTATAGAGTTTTAAGTCTGTAGCTCTAGGGAGAGAAAAGCATCAGGTCACACAAAGGTACTGTTCAGTTTGGTTTTCATTACTCTGTTCTTTGACAGTTACCACCTGTTGTTTGAAATTGTTGTGCTGGGTCATCAAAGAAAATGTTTTTTGTTTTGTATAAGGAGTTGTGGTTGCTTATCCACTTGTCAGTGCTGCCAGCATCACTCTCAGCTCAGAGGGTCTCATTCCTCAGATGATGAGGCAGCTGCCCTCTATCATCACCTCTTTGAAATCAGATTATATTGCAGAAGAACATGAAGACAGGATCCTGTCCTTCTCTGACTGGCCGATCAACAAGGTCCAGTGGATAAGAAACTCAGGGAAGGACAGGGCACAACAGGCCAACCCCCTTGGGGATTTCCTTCTTGTTCCCAAGCCTTCTTTCCTATCTTTCAGCTCCAGAAGCAGCTCTCAGAACTGGACGAGGATGACTTGTGTTATGAGTTCCGGAGAGAGCGGTTCACCGTCCACCGAACCCACCTGTACTTCCTGCACTATGAGTATGAGCCCGCTTCAGACAACACAGACGTCACCCTGGTGGCTCAGCTCTCCATGGACAGGTAGGCAGACGGACCCCACTGCCCACACAGTCTCCTCACAGCTGCCCTTCACCTGGAGAAGGCAGAAATGGCCCCACCAGCTTGGAACATGGAAGCCTGCTAACACAGGGCCTAGTCTTATCCCTTCTCCAGCACTGAAAACCAAGGGCTCCTGTATGTTGATGATGCTGGTTGTTTTTGAGGATGGAGGAAGAACTGATTCTAAAAAAACAGAGTTCTAGTCAAATTACCTCAAGGAAAAGGGGAGGTGTGTTATAAGGAAACACCTGGACTGGACCCACAGTTGATGTTGGAAAGCAACTGCTACTTCTTTTCTTACACATGTATTGATGCAGGGATCATTCTTAGAGCCTTTATCAGGAAGTACTGCTGTGGTCCCTACCCTCATGTGGCTTACAGTCTATTGCACTGATTCTCAGCCTTAATTGGGGACAAATCAAATTACCAAAGGAGCTTTAGAAAAGAAAATTCATGGTCCGGCTCCATTGCAAACTAGTTCAGTAAGCATCTTTGTGAAGACCTTGCATCATTTTAGGTTTGCCGTGTGCATCCAGTATTGCTAATATAGGGCTAGTAAATAGTTAAGTCAAACAATTAACATTGTGATAAGTGCTTTGAAGGAACAGTGATCGATATTAACAGTGTCAAGTGAGGGACCTTCTTTAGGTGGTATGATCAGCGGGAGGTCTTTCAAAGGAGGGGACATTTCTGCAGAGACTTGAGGATAAGAAAAGAAGTCAAGCATAGTGGGGGAGTGTGAAAGTATTAGTTGCTCAGTCATGTCTGACTCTTTGTGACCCCATGGACTGTAGCCTGCCAGGCTCCTCTGTCCATGGAATTCTTCAGGCAAGGATACTGAAGTAGGTGGCCATTCCCTTCTCCAGGATATCATCCCAACTAGGGATAGAACCTGAGTTTCCTGCATGGCAGGCAGATTCTTTACTGTGTGAGCCACCAGGGAAGCATATGCGTTGCCAAAAAAAAAAGAAAAAGTTTTCCAGGCATTTAAAATAGCAAGTGCAAAGGCCCTGTGGTTGGAAGAGCCTTGTGTGTTCAGATACCCTGATAGAAGACCAGTGTGGCTGAAGCATCACTTGAGAGGGACTTGAGATGGAAGCTGCATGAGGTTAAGATTATAAACATTCGAAACTCATAAAATATTTGGGTTTTTTTCTAAACGTGATGGGAATTTATTGTAGATATTTACACAGAGTTTTTGCTTTGGTTTATGTTTTTGAAAACATCTCTGGCTGCCAGGAGGTGAGTGGATTTAAAGCCTTTCAGGGTTATGCAGTTTTTCTATTTCTGGCCACCCTGTGTGCTTCCTGCCCACCTCTGCTAGCCAGCTTCCTCTCCAGTTGACACATGGTGTGCAAATGGCTGCCCTGGCCCCAGCTTTCTCCATGTCATTCCCTCTCGACTCCCATAGTTAGGAAGGGAGTTTGATGGCCTTATTCTGTCTTTGAGCCACTTTGGAGATGCCTGTGGATATGATTTCATGGGGTGGTTTTAGGAGGAAATAAGTTCATGCCTTTAAAGTGCTGAGGACAGTACCTGGCACACTTAGTAAGTGTTCAATAAATGTCACTTATGATTAGTCACGAGTGATTGGAGAATGAGCAAAATGAAGAAACAAGCACTGGGGCACAAAATGGTTCACAGACAGTAAGCAGCCTGAGAGTCCCAGAGAATGAGGGGGGACCTGGCCTCCGGAGGTATCCGGGAATGATGCGTGTTGACAGTAGCTGTGGAGGCGGTGAGTCCCACTGCTTCTTAGCAAATGACAGCTCGTGTAATTAAATCGCTTCATGGCTAGTGTCCTGGAGATTCAGACTCCAGAACACCTGTGCAGAACTTGCTGGCCATCGTTCAGTTGCTAAGTCGTGTCCGATTCTTTGCAATCCCATGGATTGCAGCACACCAGGCTTCCCTGTCCTTCACTATCTCCCAGAGTTTGCTTAAACTCATGTCCATTGAGTTGGGGATATTCTCTAACCATTTCACCCTCTGCCAGCCTTTTATCCTTTTGACTTCAGTCTTTCCAAGCATCAGGGTCTTTTCCAATGAATTGGCTCTTTGCATCAGGTGGCCAAAGTATTGGAGCTGCAGCATCACCCCTTCCAATGAATATTCAGGGTTGATTTCCTTTAAGATTGACTGGTATGATCTCCTTACAGTCCAAGGGACTCTCAAGAGTCTTCTCCAGCACCACAATTTGAAGGCATCAGTTCTTCAGTGCTCAGCCTTCTTTATGGTCCAACTCTCACATCTGTACATGACTACTGGAAAAATCATAGCTTTGACTATACAGACCTTTGTCGACAAAGTGATGTCTCTGCTTTTTAGTATGCTATCTGGGTTTGTCATGGCTTTCCAAGGAGCAGGGATCTTTTAATTTCATGGTTGCTGTCACTGTCCACAGTGATTTCACAACAGATAACAACAAAGACCAAAGGGACGAAAAGGACAAGTAGAGGTTCTGGCACCCACGAGGTCCTTGTCCTGCTGTGTCCTCTCAGGAAAGGTCTTTCCCTTCTCTTAACCCCAGTTTTCTCATCCCCAAAATTCACGTGATCTCTCAGCAGACACTATGTAAGCATCTATTACTGTGTTGTAGCCGACTCTTGTGGGGCTGGGACTATATAAGACCCTATTCCGCCCTCACAGAATATGTAGTGAACTCAGGACTCAGATCATGTATTTGTTCTCTGTTGTGGTTTAATCAGTCACCACAGATCTTGCAGCTTTAGAAACACATTTTTTCCTTTCTGACTGTGTCATGGATCAGAAGTCTGGATACATGTTAGCAGGTTCTCTGCTTGGGGTCTCAGGCCTGAACTCCAGGTGTTGACTGGACTGTAGCCTTACCTGGGAGTCAGGGTGCACTTCTAAGCTCATTCAGGTTTTGGCAGAACTCAGCTCTAGGACCAAGGTCCCCATTTCCTTGCTGGCTGTTAGTTGGGATCCTTCTGGGCTCCTAGAGGTCACCCTTGGGTCTTAGCTGTGTGGAGCAGCTTACTTCTTCGAAGCCAGTAGGAGAATCTCCCCAGTCTGTTATATGACATGATCACAGCCGTACTAGTCTATCATATAGAATAGTACCAGCTTCTGCTCACACTCGAGGGAGGGGTGATCCAGGACCATACACCAGGAGCTGGGGCAAGAGTCTTGGGGCCAACTGAGAATTCAGGCTGCCACAGACAGGGAACAGGTTTGACAACAGACAGGTGCTATGAGAACCCATGGGAGGAGCCCCTGTCCTGGCTGGGGCAGAGAATGGAAGAAATGGCGAATATCCCCAAGAGGGGTTCTGCCTACATTGAGCTGGAGGCTGAGTGGACTGACAGTAGAAGGCTTATAGGGAGAGAAGGAGCCCCCTGCAAGGAAGGAGAGGACACCAGGCCCGCTGGGATGCACAGTTAGGGCTTAAGTGCTAGGGTGAGGAAGGAGAGAGCAAATGATGTCAGCCAGGTAGGCAGGGCTTGGGGAAACCAGGGTAGGTGGCCAGCCCTTCCAGCTCAAACCTGCCAGGCTGCCAGTGAGGCTGCATGAGGGACTGACCTAGACCCATGTCCCAAGTCACCCCTACCCTTCCTTACCAGCCTGGTTGCACACGCCCTCTCCCACCAAGCACAACAGCAGGTCACCCACCAGAACAGTCCACTCTTTGTGTTTATTTTTCCTTCTTCTCTGTGCCATTTAAAATGAAGACAAAACCTAATCCTTGATCCTTGTGCTGAATGATGGTCAGGCTTGGTCTTCTGTTCTCCAAGCAGCATAAGTATATCTCAGTCCCCCCAGAGGAGGCACATGAAGCTCAGAATCTATGATCTGCCCAGGTGAGTGAGTTCCAAGCGATTCCAGTTTCCCATCTTTCAGAGCATCCTGGTTTTCCTTGGTCACATTCATACCTTCTATTTGTATATTCAGTTTATCGCCAAGATATTCTCCATCAAGATCAGTAGCCAATGGCCACCTGTGAACTCAGGAGAAAAATGTGAGACTCTCTGGGGAAGCCCTGGGACATAATGATGTTCATTTAGTGCTTGCTGGATCCAGAGACTCTGACCACAGCTTCTGCACAGGGTAGGTATTTAGGAAAGGGAAAATGAAGTAGGGGGATAAAGGAGAGGAAGACTTGGGTTCAAAGTCAAGTTGCACTACAGACTAACCATATGAATTTAGACAGTTTATTTAGGCTGTTTGAGCCTCACTCTACTTACCTATACCCCACTCCAGTACTCTTGCCTGCAAAATCCCATGGACGGAGGAGCCTGGTGGGCTGCAGTCCATGGGGTCGCTAAGAGTCAGACACGACTGAGCGATTTCACTTTCACTTTTCACTTTCATGCATTGAGAAGGAAATGGCAACCCACTCCAGTGTTCTTGCTTGGAGAATCCCAGGGACAGGGAAGCCTGGCGGGCTGCCGTCTATGGGGTCGCACAGAGTCAGACACAACTGAAGCGACTTAGCAGCTTAGCAGCAGCAGCTACTTACCTATGAAGTGACAATAATACCGTCAAGCTCATAGGTTACCATCTATGCTTTATAAAGTAAGAGACTGGAAAGTGCCCAGTGATTAGCAAATGTGCCACAAACACTAGTACAGTTCTCTCGATGGTTTTTACCTTTATGCTGGCTATGGCATTTGCAACCTGGGATTCACAATTAGAAGGAAAAGACTTAAGAGGTGGTCTAGTGGTTAAGAATCTGCACTTCCACTGCAGGGGGCACCGGTTCAATCCCTGGTTGGGGAACTAAGATCCTCCATACATCTAAGTGCCCCCCCCCCCCGCAAAAAAAAGGAAAAAAATTAAATTATTAACAACCCAAATCCATCCTTATGTATATACTTGTTATCAACGAAACACAGATAGAACAGAGCCCCTCCTTCTGTGGCTAGCCCTGAGCATCCTCCCGGCCTGGGCTGCAGGAGACCTGACACCTACCCTCACCACCCCCTTAAAGACAGGCCAGGCACCTCTCACATCAGCTGCAAATACCAACCACAGATGCCTTCCCTTCAAAGCACATGCATCCCCCAGCATGGCAGACATGTGATCCCCCCTAACGCATTGTGACAAGGACTGCCATCCAGACAATACCTCAGAGAACTCAAGGAATTCTACACCCAAGCAAGAGACACTTAGCGGGACATAATCAGAAATTATAAAGCAGTAGCACACAAGCTGATGAAGACGGCGGAAATGCCTCCTTCCACTCCATCCCACACATCCAATTACGATGCAGCGGGCTGACTGGTGCCTCTTGGATTGATTTTTAATTGAAGAAACATTTTGGGTATGTTTGTAAACCTTTGAGTCAGAAGTAGGCCCTACGTGAGTGCCACAACAAATTAGGGGAGCCGGCATGCGGGCTCCTGTGCCCAGCTCCCTCTGGAATTCCGTTCAGAAAGAAGGAATGTCGCCTGCTGCAGTGATGGACCCGGCAGGGCTGCTGCTTGCCCGGCCACTCACTCTGGAGGGTGATCGAAAGGGCAGAGGGAGCTGGCCTGATTACAGCATCCCTGCCACCTGGCCAGGAGACGCTTGCTCTTCCCTGCTTCTTGAATGAAGCCTTTGAAGTGCCATCTGCAGTTCCAGGGACTCATGTGGCTGATGGGCCTGCTCTTTGTTTTCTGCAAGTGAGGGAAAGAGAACATGAACTGAGCTAACGGGGTCCCATTCTTAGGTCCCATCGCAGCACAGCATCTCTTGGGACTTTGTTAGAGCGCAGATACATGGATCTCACCCCAGATCTGCCCAACAGGGATCTCTGCAGTGGGGCCCAGGAATCTGTGTTGTAATAAGCCTCCCAGGTGACCCTGAGCCTGCTGAAGCTTGGAAAGCATCATTCTAGAGAGTGAAAAGTACTTTCACCATGTGACAGCCAGGGCGATCTTTAAATACATACAGCAGGTCACATCATTAGAACTCTCTGATGCATTCTTATCACCTTAAGAATAGTCTTAGAGCTGCCCACCAAGACCTTGATGTTCCTGTATGACCTGATCCCTGACCATCCCCGAACACCTCTCTCCTTCTGCCCCTTGCTTGTCCATCTGCCATCCATGCTGGTCCTGTTGCTTCTTACTTGAGAACACACTAAACTCTGTATCCCAAGGGCTCCTCCCTCTTGGAAAACTTTTTTCCCAGGCTTTCTCAAGATCAAGACCAGTCTTTCTCCTTGTCCAGGGCTCACACTGACTTTTCCACTTGCCCCCACCCTTACTCTTCATCCTGTTTCCTCTTCTGTGGCCCCTCTAGCCCTCAGTTCACTCTAATCTTATCTTGGTCTGCTTATTGTCTTCTCTCTCGGAACTGCATTTGAAAACCTTGTTTTTCTCATTCATTCTGGGGCCTAGCATAATACCTGCATGTTGTAGATGCTCAGTAGATATTTGCTGGAGGTGTGTGTATTTGAAAGGCAGGAATCACAGGTGTCAAGTACCAAGTGTGGACGTGTGCTGTCACTTCAGTCATGTCCAACTCTTTGCAACCCTGTGGACTGTAGCCCACCAGGCTCCTCTGTCCATGGAATTCTCAAGGCAAGAAGACTGGAGTGGGTTGCCATGCCCTCCTCTAGGGGATCTTCCCAACCCAAGGATCGAACCCACATCTCCTGCAGCTCCCCCGTTGCAGGTGAATTCTTTACCACTAATCCACCAGGGAAGCCCCCATGTACCGAGTGCCTGCTGCATATCCAGCTCTGTGACAGACACTTGATGGTCATGACTAAGGCTGTTCACAGGGCAGTGGTCACAAGGTTCCTGGGGCTCTGGGCAAGCCCCACCAAACAACCACTTTTCAAGTCCCCTGTTTGTGTCATTTGTCAACGTCCTATTGACCAAAGCACGTCCCATGGCCAGCCCAGAATCAGTGAGGGGAGAGGGTAATATCAAAGCATGTAGATAGAGGGGAAGAGTTTATAGCCAATTTGTCATTGACTAAGGTATTATTGTCCCCTATATGCATGTGCGGAAATGGAAGCACGAACAACTATGGTCACTTGCCCAGAGATACTGACACAGGTCAGAGTTCAGACCTAGTTCTGCCTGAGCCCAGAACCTTCAGTTACCCTCTGGACCCCTCAGCCTGCCTTGCTCAGGGTACCAGATGGGAGTCATCTGCCTTGTAGGGAGCGGGTTCCCCATTCCAGCAGAGGCTGAGTGGCCACCTGCCTGGCTGCTTGGAATGACTGACATTCTAGAATTCCTTCCAAGCCCAGTCTTCTAGATTTTGGACTCTGCCATCTCCCTGCCTGCTCCCTGACACCTCCACAGACTGTCTGGGGCTCCCTTCCTCAGTAGGACCCCCTTGGGGAAGCCCTGCCTCTTTCAGACATCTGAAAGCGGAAGGCCTTCCAGACATCTCTAGGCATTCCTGAGCCTTTGCCCTCCTCTTCCCAGCTCTGACAGGGTGGGGAGAGCAGGGGACAGAGCATCAGGATGGGTCCTGGTGTCAGCATTTCCTCTCCGACACTGTGTGCTCTTCAGCAAGTTAAGACCCTCCCTGAGGCTGAGCCCTTTCATCATCATGATGGTGTAATCAGACTGAAAATCTCAGAGATTCTTTCTAAATGGATGATACTGCACTTGCAGAATTAATCTTTGTCTCTTGAAACCCTCTCCATTGGTCCAGGTCCTTGATATGCCAGATCCTTATCTTCCTACCTAAGAAAGAGTCAGCACAAAACTCGGTCTCAACAAGAACTACACAGGGATAGACCTTAGGGAACAAGTGTGTTTGAGGGGAAAACAAACAGGAGAAGAATGAAGAGGATGGGGGACCTCTGACCCCAAGAGAGACCAAGGAGGAAGAGGAGGAGGAGGGAATAAAGGGAAGCTGATGCCAAGCTTAGACCAGTTTCCTGTTTGGGGAGACAGGTGATGGGGACATCTTTCTCAGCCAAACCCAGTTCATGTTGAATAGTGGTCTGGATCCCGGGCGCTGGAGTCAGACCTGGCTGTGTGGATCCAGCCTGTCTACCTTGTGACTTGAAAGAAGTCACTTCACCTCCTGGAGCATCCTCCCCTGTAACACAGTGATGAGAATCTGCACTGTGTTTAGAGCATTACTGTGAGTCTTAAAAGTGCTACCAGCCCAAATGTGGCTGGCATGCCGTAAACAACAGGTATGTGGTAGAGATTTATTGTATCATGATCATATTCTCTCCATTATCATTATGATGAACCTCGGTTTGTCTGTCTGCCTGTTGCTCAGATCCCGGCAGAGAGCTTTGTTTTAAGGGACAAGAGAGATCGGAGCTGGTGGCAGAGAGACAGGAAGTGGTCGTGGCACCACTCGTTTTCACTCACTGAGGTTTTTTGGAACCTCTGGCGCTGTTTCCTATAGAGTCCACGTGGATGTGACGTTTGTCACATTACCAGCACCTTTCTCCCGAAAACCCTAAGTATTTTGTGTCTCTGTCCTCACTCTAAAATCTTTGCTGAGGGGGGAAGACGAGCTGGATTAGGCAGGGCTTGCTCCCTGCTTAGAAAACTCCTCAGACACAGAGTCCAAAAGCAGGTCCGTGGGAGAGTCCACAGCACACTCAGTCATGCCTCCTGCATCCCATCCCCTCTAGCAGTTCTGACATACACATGGATGCAGAAATTATCCTTGCCCTTTACTCCCCAAATTTCAAAGGCTTTGTATAAACAGCTCTCTCATCCAATTGCAGAGTCCTTCCATTTTGCAGACAGAGACCGAGATGCAAGTGGGATCATTCAAAATCCCAGATTCTTAGAGCCCAGCAGAAACCAGGGGCCTTGTAGCAGAGGCCGAACACAAATTTCAGTGAAATCAAGCATTGTGGAGAATATAGTGCCTCTTTCAAAACTGGCTGTGGTCAATTTGATTAACAAGTGCTATAAAGTATGAGAAATGGAGGGCATTTTACCCCGATGAATACCTTAATCCTCCTTAGTGAAAGAGGAAGCAAATCTAGGCAATACCAATTCACAGAATTACTGAGAGGAAACTGAAAGTCCATCAGGAAAACCATTGACACAAGATAGGTGTGCCCATTTTCTTTTGTTTAGAAGCATGGAATCTATTTCCTGGTAATTGTCCAAATAAAGTGAGCATTCTGATTCTGTACCTCTTGCTGGGTAGGGGAAAAAAAATTGAAATAGGCTTTTGCTGTTTTTTTAACCATAGATTTTATGTAGTAGGCACTTCTAATGCTTCTGGGGGAAAATTTTCTTTTTTTCCCCTAGATCGCTCTCCAAACATTTTTGCAGAACCCTCTTGGTTGGGAGCACCTTTTGTTTTTCATCTGTGCTCCATTCCCCAC
>NW_011494899.1:1175331-1181530 GCF_000754665.1 Bison bison bison
TGTCTCCCAGGTAGCCTTCCAAAATTGCAAGGTGCCCTGGAGCTGTAAGGGCTCTGAAAAATGAAGACAGCATCACCCCAGGCTCACTTTTGTTTCCAGCATTCACATATTTTGCTTTTTTTTCCTTCCCTTTGCCAGTGTTTTCTTTTCACTGTCTTCAAAGTCCTGTCCAGATACCTGTCCACACAGTCCAAGCTCAAGAACTAAAGCTGACTGGACGCCTGGAGCCTCAATTCCTTCATCAGGAGAATGGGGGAAATGACAGATGGGGGCACAGGGTTTGGGAAGTGTCTGGTGCATAGTAATGAGTCAATAATTGTGGTTATTATTACTCTTATTTTTACAGCTTGTTTTCATGCTGCTTGTAACTCATGGCCTCCCTTTGGCTAAGCCTCCTATCCCGGTCCCTGCTTCAGGAGAGTAGTAGCAGTGCTGTCTACCTTTGCTGACCGAGATGGGAGGTGGGGGAGTTTTAAGCTGGAAAGGGATCTTCACATCATTTCATGTACATTTCCCCACCCACTGTTGAAAAGAGGAGCCTGAAAAGGCTTATAGTGAAATGTGACTCCACGTCACCTGTCTGGTTGTAAACATTCAAAGGCTAGAAGCAAAAAGGTGAGTGTTTTGTGCCCATTTTATAGATAAAGGAACTGAGGTTTGGTGATTGGCCCCCATCACATAGTGTTTAATTAATGCTTAGCGCAGGGGTTTGGATTTGGCGCCAGTCCCAGGCTCGCGGACGATGCGCAGATGCACAGATAATGGTTGGTTACGCGGGTGCGTCCCGCGCATGCGCAGGTGCGTCAGGTGGCCTTTCTCCTCGCAGGCTCCAGATGCTGGAGGCCATCTGCAAGCACTGGGAGGGGCCCGTCAGCCTGGCACTCTACCTGTCGGACGCCGAGGCCCAGCAGTTCCTCCGCTACGCACAGGGCTCCGAAGTGCTCATGGGCCGCCACAACGTGGCCTACCACATCGTGTACAAGGAGGGCCAGTTCTACCCTGTGAACCTGCTGCGCAACGTGGCCATGAAGCACGTGGGCACGCCCTACATGTTCCTGTCCGACATTGACTTCCTGCCCATGTACGGACTCTATGAGTACCTCAGGTGAGGACGCGCGGGGTGCGGGCTCCAACGCCCCTCTGAATGGGGCGGCTGGAACACAGAAGGGGATGGGAACTACCTAAATCCACCCAGGGATACGGCCTCTGACTGCCCGACTATTGGCTTGAAATCCCAGGTTACCTCATGAAATGTTCGAGGCAGAGCTTGGTCTAGGAAGCATCTCTTGTCTCCCAGTCTAATGCTCTGTCTATAGCTTTCATGAAAACATCCCTCTTCTAATTTTGGATCAGACAGCCTTCATCTAAGCATTCTAGTAAGATCACTGCCTATTCTGTAAAACAAATCAAAGTGGTAGTGATGGCTAACATGTATTGAAGTGCTCGCTGAGTGCCTGGCACAGTTCTGAATGCCTGACAAGTGGGATTTCATTCCCTCCCCTTGCAATCCTTGCCACAGGTACCATTATTAATCTTTGTTTTCCCAGTGGGAGACTGAGGGACTGAGATGGTATGTGGGGCTGCATACCTACGAAAGTGGGAGCTGAGGGCAGCTGGCCTGACCCCGGGGTCATGTACTGATCATTGCTGCTGCCTTGGTAGCTGTGACTCCCTTCCAGCCTTCCCAACGTGGAGGGCAGGTGTCCAGCAGCTGGAGAAAGCTCTTGGCTTGTGAGAGGCATAGATGGCTGTGTGGGGAGTGGCATTTGTTACGGAATAACAAACCATCTGAAGTGGAAGGGACTGTAGAATCCACCTAGCCTGAAAGTCCCTAAGCAAGCAACCTGAAGTCACAACATATAACTGGTCAAAGTTTGTTTTAACCCTTTATACCTGTCATATGTCAGCATGAGTTACCTCTGTTCCTGAATGCCTTCCTGATCCAGGTACCATGAGGGGTGGTTTGCATATATTGTCCTGCTAGATCCATACATCAAGTTTAAAAGACAGATATGGTTACACTCTCCCTGTTATCGTGGTGAACAGGGAGGCTCAGGAAGTCAAGGTAACCTGCTCAGGTACACGTGGGCTGCTTCAGGATTTGAACCAACATCTTCCAGACCCCAGCTCTACAGCCTGCCCACTTATACTTGTCTGGCTGCTCTGTGGCTTATGACTGTGCCTAACGGAGCAGGATCAGAATTCTTTCTCGCCTGGACTCTGGCCCTCCCCACTTCCCTCCGTCATGTGTACCTGTCTGTCTCTCAGTCTTACAGTCTTAAAAGAACTCTCACAAGAGTCTTTAAACCTTTGGTCCTGAAGCCAGAGTATGTGTTTGATGTGAGCACATCCGTTCCCCACCCCTCAACCCCCACCCTGCTCTCGAGAGCAGGGGAAGGCAGCCGGTATTCTCTGTCCACTTTCTGAATTGAGTTTCCATCCAGGCTTATCTTGGGATGTTTCTCCCCTCTGAGCAGGTGGAGTCCCTTCCAGCCTGTCTTGGTTAAGAATCACAGATGAGTGACCTCAAGGCAACACCCCTCAGTCAGGCAGGGTGGGAGGTGTCTTCCCAGAACACGTGGGCAGTGGCACTGAGCACCATGAACCCACGACCCTGCAGGGGCTTCAGGAATGGAGCTGTCCTCTGGTTCCCGCTGGGCCTTGGGATCTCTGTGGGTGGAGTGAGGGCGCCCCCGCGTGGCAAGACCATGCTTTCAGCCCCTGATTCTTGTGAATCCTGAGACCTCAGCTGCTTGCAGGTTGGTGACAGACTCTGGGTGCATTGGGTAGGGTTTCCAAGCGAACAGGTGGTGGTGGGGAAATCTGAGCTCCACCTGCCAGAGAGAGGCTTCGGGACTGGGCCAGAGCCCACCCTGCACCCTCTGAGGCTCTTGTTCAGGAGCACCTGTGGAGACTGCCTTCCAGCTAGTTGAAAGGTAAACTGGCCCCATCTTAAAAGTCTGGTCTCTGCTCTCCCATCCAAAGACTGTTTTATTATTTTGCCTCATGGTCCTCGTCATTTGAAAAACATTACACGTGAACAGACTGTTCAGAATGTGTTTTATCTTCCTGTGTTTTATTGATCAAAGACGTCAATCATTGCTAATCATGACCTTACCCAATGTGATATAACTGGTATTGCCCATTAGTTAGCACTTTCTTACTGCAGAGCGACCTGAAGTTTCTGCTGGCCTGTAGCCACATCAGAGGAACATGTGTGGCTTCCCGTGTGCATTTTGAAATATTGCAAATTGCCCCTAAAAGCCCATTCCTTTCTTCACAGGCCAAGACCCTGAGCCGAGAATAACTGCTCCTATCCAGTGCTTTTTAATTATTTTTAATTGGAGAATAATTGCTTTACAATGTTGTGTTGGTTTCTGCCATACAGTAACATGAAGCAGCCTTAAGTATTCATGTCTCCTCCCTCTTGAACCTTCTCCCCACCCCATCCCGCCACTCTAGGTTGTCACAGAACACAGCATTAATTTCCCTGTGTTATACAGCAGCTTCCCACTAGCTATCTGTTTTACATGATAATGTATATATTTCAATGCTACTTTCTCAATTCGTCCCACCCTCTCTTTCCCCCACTGTGTCTGCATGTCTGTTCTCTGTTTGTATCTGTATTCCTGCCCTGCAGATAGGTTTATCAGTACCATTTTCCTAGATTCCATATGTATGTATTAATATACGATATTTGTTTTTCTCTTTCTGACTTAATTCACTCTAACAGGCTCTGGGTTTATCCACCTCACTGGAACTGACTCAAATGTGTCCCTTTTTATGGCTGAGTAATATTCTGTTGTATATAGGTACCACAACTTCTTTATCCGTTCATCTGTCAATTCGTCCAGCCTCTTTTAGTGCACATGTGAAGAGAGACCAGAGAAGCGAAGTGACTTCCCATCTAGGATGAAAAGATAGTGGGACTTCCTTGACTTTTCTTCTCCTCCATCCAGAGTCTCCATTCATTGAATAACCATGACAAGGTACCTTAGGGCCCCCATATTTGTGACCCACACAGATAGGATCTGTGAATCCCATAGCTTTAGACCAACAGGAATAATGGTTGATTAAAGACAGACTCTTTAGGTACCCTGATGGGTGTGTCCTGTCCCAGGGTTGTCAGCTGACCTGGGGTGGAGGCAGTATAAGACGGATGTCCTACTGAGTTCGACCTAAATGGAGGCTTGAAGAATGAGCTGGAGTTCACCAGGGGAGGGGTGATGTTCCAGGTGGAGAGAGAGAGAGAGCCATTCTGGAGAGGCAGGGTGGCCAGAGCCCTGATGGGGAGAACAGCAGGAGCTGATGTGGCCAGAAATGTAAGCCAGGGTGGGTCCTGCAGGACTTCTCAAAATATGCTAAGGAGTTTATGAGCAGGGGTGGAGGGACAGTGGAAAAACACTGAGAGCATGGCATGACTAGATGTCCATTTAAGGAAGATCATTTTCATTGCATCAGGAAAGGATCATAGTCAGGGCAAGAGAAGATAAGTTAAGGGACGACTGCATTCATTCTGGTGAGAGATGAAGGCCAGCAAAGGGATCGGAAGTAGCAGCAGAGACAGGTAGGTGGACCAGAGAGCAGTTCTGCAGCTGAAATCAAGAACTGTCTGCAAAGGTGGCTGGGCTTTAGAAGGCAAGACAGGGAACCTCTTTCAAATGTTGCCACCCAAGACTTCCTCTGCAAAAGTCTGTACCTGGAAGTCCTGCCTGCTTTGGCCTGTTTCTCGTACTGGCCCCCTCTTGATCTGCTGTGCCTATGTCCTTGGGCTGAGCAGGATGTCATTGAATTTGAGTGTTACAGTGGATGAGGCCTGCACGGTGACCCTGGCTCCAGCTTGCGCCCTGTGCCATAAGTAACTGTGTGACTTGCAACAGTTCAGTTTTTTTCAGCCTGTTTCCTCATTGTGAAATGAAGAAACGGACATATCAGGAGTTGCAAATACAGATGCCCACTGGGGCCAGGACCTTGGCCTAAAGGAACCAAGGGTGGTGAGCATGATTCATTGCTAGGGAGACAGGAGTCCCCATCTCAGGCAGCTGCCATCTGTGCACTCCGATGTGGAATTCACTGGTGAGGGTAGAGGTCAGGCATAAGGTCTTTATATTTTGCAAGAGGAATGAGAAATCTGGATTTTCATGTTTTAATTTCTAGCGTTGACAACTAATTAAAAAAAAAAAACTGAAACACTCTTGAGTCAGACCAAACATGTCTTCAGGATGAATAGAACCTTCTTACCCCCAAAGACCACCAGTTTGTGACCTCTGACCTTTTAAAAAAATTTTATTGAAGCATAGTTGATTTACATTGTTGTGCTAGTTTCTGCTGTACAGCAAAATGATTCAGTTATATTTCTTTTTTAGGGTCTTTTCTCATATAGTTTATTATAGTATATTGGGCAGAGTGCCGGTCATCTACCTTAGACATAGTAGTGTACATGTGTTCAACCCAGGCTCCTGATTTACACCTCCCCACCCATGTCTCCCCTTCAGTAACCATAAGTTTGTTTTCAATATAAGTCTGCTTCTGTTTTGTAAATAAGTTCATCTGTATCTTTTTTAAAAATTAGATTCCACATATGACTGATATATGTTTGTCTTTCTCTTTCTGACTTGCTTCACTTACTATGTAATCTCTAGGTCAAGCCATGTTGCTGCAAATGGCATTATTTCATCCTTTTTACAGCTGAGTAATACTCCATTGTATATATGTGTGTACCACATCTTCTTTATCCATTTCTCTCTTGATGGACACTTAGGTTGTTCCCATGTCTTGGCTGCTGTTAATAGTGCCGCTGTGAGCATAGGCGTGTGTGTATCCTTTAGGATCATGTTTTTTCCAGATGTATGCCCCAGAGTGGGATTCTGGATCATATGGTAAGTCTACTCTAAGGGTTTTAAGGAGCCTCCATACTGTTCTCCATTAGTAGTTGTACCAATTTACATTCCCACCAGCAGTGTAGGAGGGCTCCCTTTTCTCCACACACTCTCCAGCATTTATTGTTTGTAGACTTTTTGATAATGGCTGTTCTGACCATTGTGAGGTGATACCTGATGGTAGCTTTGATTTGCACTTCTCTGGTAATTAATGATGTTGAACATCTTTTCCTGTTCTTTTTTGGCCATCTTTATGTCTTCTTTGGAGAATGTCTTTAGATCTACCCTTTTTTTTTTTTTTTTTTCCATTGGGGTTGTGG
>NW_011494899.1:1181630-1191207 GCF_000754665.1 Bison bison bison
TTATTCCATTGGGGTTTTGTTTTGTTTTTTACATAGAGTTGCACGAGCTATTTGTAAATTTTGGTGATTAATCCCTTGTCAGTGTGACCTCTGATCTTGATCATCCCTAGGAATTAAAATTTTGAGGAATGGTAAGGAATATGATTGTATCAGAATAAGTCCCAAATCAGCACGCAGTCCTTTCCATGTGAAGATAACCATATTGACTTGCCGTAGGCTTAAGGAAAATTTTTTCCAGTGAGCGGGATAGACTTGCTCCTGATCCAAACACTAGAAGTGGATATGTTCGTGACCAGCATTATATAGCGTTGGTTTGGGATGAGGTTCAGGGCACAGTTTGCCATGGCAGCTGTGAGCCCCAACAACACCCCCAAAGATTGACTTCTTCAACGTGGATATCCAACAAAATACTCTACCCAAGCCTTGTTAAAGCATTACTGCTGAAAATGATGATAGTTGCCACTTACTGAACCCTTACCAGCTACCAGCATCCCTGCCAGCTGCTTTGTATAAATTTCCTCTACTCTTCAACACTTCTTTATGAGGTAAGTGTTATAACGGGTGACCAAAATGATGCCCAGGGAGGTTAACTCTTACTGTCCAGGAGAAAGGTAGATAGCCCTACACTAGGCTGCTCGGTAAATGGAAGCAGCTATATTCCCCCTTGAAACTCAGTATACCAGAGCAGTCTGATTGGCAGTCTTTTGATCAGACCCCCAAATACTTACCCATATCACCTTTTTTGGGGGGAGGGGTGTTATTTGATTACCATAAAAAGGTCAGCATCCTAGCTCTCCAGCAGTTGCTTAGTAACCAGCTAACATTACAGCAAAAACAAACAGATCAACTGGGAAATAATGAAATGGGCTCTATGCATAGACATAGCTGCAGAGTTTCACTGAAATCTCTCTCCCACCCCCTCCACCTGTTTCTTCTAAAAATCGAGCATGGAGATGTGTGGCTTTCACTCCTGATTTCAGAAATGTCAAGTGAAATTCCGCAGGCATGGTGGAAGTCACGCAGACCTGCCTTGGAACCCAGGTTCTGCTGTGCTCATCAAGGATGTGCCTTGGGGCTGCTTGTTTCATCTCCCCAATCCCGTTTCCTCAGTTAGTAAAGGGGCTAATAATAGCTTTGTGGGGGCTCTAGTAGGCGTTCAACAGGAGTTAATTGTCTGTGTTTTGGCCCATTGTCAGCACACGGAACTGAATGTCTCTGCCAGGCCCCCACCCAGAACCCCCACTCTTGCAAACTCTGCTGCCTTCAGTACAGCCTGGCAACTTAGTGTAACGATCTCGTTTTTTGAGAAATGAGAAACTATGTACTCATACCCATTCACTCTTAAAACTATTGAGTGAGCACCTGCTATACACTCAGCGGCAGGCAGCACTGTGGCTGTGCTGTCCCTGGAGTCACTCAGACCTGCATTTCGACACTGAGCACATTCTACCCTACATTCACTGAACCTTCCGAAAGGTACCTAACCTCTCAAGCTTTCTATGAGTGGGGACCATAAGATTTCTTCACACTTAAGGTTCTGGGAGGATTAAGTGGAGTAATAGTTGGGAAGCACATGGCTGAAATGTTCTACACTGCACAGGTGTGGTGGTGCATCTGCATGACCAGGCCCTGTTCTAGGCACTCGGGCTGTCGCAGTGCATGGGACAGGCCAGGTTCCTATCCATACAGGGGCTACGCTCTAGAGGGCGCTCCAGCTGTGGGCACTGCCACTACTCTTAGCAACACAGGTACAGAGATACATATACAGGAGCTGAGACCCACAAGATGACGACCCAGTGTGGGTGGGTAGGGCGGCCTTGAAAGTAGTTCAGGCATGAAGGACTAGTTGGTAAACAGGCATGGAATGTCTTGGCATGTTTGAGGAATGTTGCAGAATAGCCGGAGCTCAGACAGCTCCATCAGCTGGCACTTCCCACGTCCATAAGACTGGGGCAGGTTTCTCACCTCTTTCCCTCACCCAGCAGAATCCTCATCTTTGTTCAGTGCTTGTAGCTTTAAACCTCTCTGCTGTGCTTTTTTTTTGCCAGTGTTGCCTTGCTCCCTAGGGAACAGACCTGCCCCATTGGTCGAGACTATGTATCCTGGCTGTACAGGAGTGACAAATTCCACTTTTATTGTGTCCTCTGCAGGGTGGTGTCTCACCATCCTCCCCCATCACAAGTCCCCTGGCCCGTGATGGCTGCTCTGTCAGCACCGGTTGAATGAGGGTAGACAGGTGAACAAGGGGCCAGGAACAGGTGGTACCACACGAGGCCAACTGGCTACTTGATGAGGGACATGACCAGGTGGCGTTTCCTTGTGTTCGTCATTGTTTCTGCAACAGGGAACATTTGTTGAGCACGTAGTATAGGCCAAGCACCGTGGCAAGCACGTCTGCATGTGTTTTGTTATTTAACCTCATCACAGTTCATTTAACAGATGAAGACACCTGGGGGAAATCACACACCCACAGGCACAGCACTACTAAGAAGAAAACTCACTTAGCCTGGGTTAATCCAAAGGCATTCTGTGCTTAACCTGCCTTTTTTTTTTTTTAATTGAAATATAGTTTATTTACAATGTTGTGTTAATTTCTGCTCTATGGCAGTGATTCAGCTATACATACAGTATGTATCCTCTTCAGTTTTGGTTTATCGTAGGATATTGTATATAGCTCCCTGTGCTTACAGTAGGGCCGTGTTGTTTATCCATTCTGTGTATTAATATAATAATTTGCATCTGCTAATGCCAAACTCCCACTCCATCCCTCCCCAGCCCCTTGACAACCACAACTCTGTTCTCTATGTCTGTGAGATTGTCTTGCAATAAATTCATCTGTGGCATATTTTAGATTCCACATATAAGTGATGAAAATGTTAGCTACTCAGTCGTGTCTGACACTTTACAACCCCGTGGACTGTAGCCTGCCAGACTCCTCTAATCCATGGAATTCTCCGGGCGGTCTTCCCAACCCTCGGATCGAACCCAGGTCTCCTGCATTGCAGGCAGATTCCTTGCCGTGTGAGCCACTAGGGAAGCCCGATGTAAGTGATACCACATGGTATTTGTCTTTCTCTTGCTGGCTTACTTATATGATCATCTCTAGGTCCATCCATGTTGCTGTAAACGGCATTATTTCATTTTTAATGGCTAATATTCCATTGTCTATATCACATCTTCTTCATCCACTCATCTGTCGGTGAACATTTAGGTTGTTTCCATGTCTTGGCTGCAGTTAACATAGGGTTGCCTGTACCCTTTTTGAGTTTTGTCTGGATATATGCCCAGGAGTAGGATTGTCAGATCATGTGGCAAGTCTATTTTTAGTATTTTTGAGGAGCCTCTGTACCTTTTTCCATAATGGCTGCATCCACTTACATTCCCACCAACAGTGTAGGAGAGTTCCCTTTTCTCCACACCTTCTCCAGCATTTATGGTTTGTAGACTTTGATGATGGCCATTCTGACTGGTGTGAAGTGATACCCCATTATAGTTTTGATTTGCATTTCTCTAATAATTAGAAATATTGAGCATCTTTCCATGGCCTGTTGGCCATCTGTATGTCTTCTTTGGAGAAATGTCTGATGAGTATTTCTGTCCACTTTTTGATTGGATTGTTTGCATATTTTGGAAATTAAGCTCTTGTAGGTTGTATTGTTTACAAATGCTTTCTCTCCATAGTTGTTTTTTAGTTTTGCTTTTGCTTTCCTTTACTGTTGTGCTTAACCTGTTTGTGGGTCCAAATGCCTGATGGGCCCATCTCTGCCATCATCGTGACAGCCGTGATCACCCTCAGCTTGTAGTTATCAAGTGCCTTCTATGCATTGAAGAAATGTCTCTGCTTCTACATGAGATGACCCATTTAATCTGTAGAGAACTCCCCTGACCAGGTCCTGATACTAGCTCCAGCTCAGAGAGGATAAAACAGTGGCACAAAGATGTAAGTTGCTGGAGAGTAAGAGCAGGTGAGTGTCCATGTAGGGCCTGAATCTGCGCAGGCTGCCCTCCAAACTTTGAAGCTCTTGACAGCCCCCCCACTGACCTCTGGCTCACAGCTAACCCAGGACAGCACACAGAAAGCACCCTTGTTCCTTCAGCCATAATTGCTAACAGGTAGGAATGAATAAGGATGTTGAGCTGGACATGAGACGCTGACTAGAGTCCCTGGCAGAGATCCGGGTGCAAGCAACAGTAGCTTTTCTTTCTTTTCTGCCCCTCCCTCCCTGATATAACTTCACCTGGATATGTTAACACCGCCAATTCAGAAACCGCCCAGTCTTGCTGCCCCCCATCCCAGCCTTCAGAGGGCTCTGCCATCTCTGTCTGTGTTCCTGATGTGCCTTACAGCTCCATTCCCTGTAGTCAGTCTTGCCTCCCTCATTTGCAAGGCCTTGCTGTTGTCCCCACATTCCTCCTGGAAGCCTGTCTACTGGGAATTTATTTCCTAGGCAACTGGAATAGAATCTGAGGAAAACCATATTACCTGGCTGCCCGAGCAGGGGTGTGAAGCAAGGCCTGGGGCGGGCTGTGCCCAGGTCAGCCTCCATAGTTATCACACCGATGAGCAGCACACCCAGCCCAGAGGTAGGCTGCTAAGTTCTACCTGAGAGGTGTTATTCAGATGATCTCTCGTTGCTCTAGTGGAGGCCAGGCTTCTTTCGGGTCCTCTTGAAGCTAGGCAGTGTGAGGGGTGTGCAGCAGCTGGAGACAGGGGGGCTTCTCAGAGCTACACACACGCTTTTCTGTGGCCATGTTAACCCTGCTGCTTCTCACCATCTGCCAGCTTGCTCACTGGTTCGTTTGCACTGTACCCACACAGTTCCAGGAATAAGCAGAAATCAGAGAAGTACGGGGGCATTTCAGACACATGTCTCAGCCTCCTCTTCAAGTAGGGATCACCCCAGCTGTGCGCATCAACTCCTCGTGAGCCTCCCAGGAGGATATGAGGGTGCAAGCAATCCCTGCAGACTGAGGGATATACAGGCACCCTCCATGCACCAGGAGTTGTGCTAGGTGCTTGACAAATCTGTTTTTATCACAAACATTACCATTTTTTAAACGCAGAAGATAAACTTGATCAAAAGCCCCATGTGGCAGAACTACAATTGCCATCCGGCCCTGTCCTGTCCAAGGGCCTTCTTCACAGTACTATCTGTTCTGTCACGTAAGGTAACCGCAGATTGATTCCTTCATCCCCTGCATATTTATTTAATGCCTGCTGTGTGCCTGGCATGGTGCTGGAGCAAGAAACATAACCATGAGCAAGGCTCATCCCTGACCTCAAGCGTAGCAGAGCTGATGGGTACATGAGCAGGCAGTCCGGTGTGTGACTAACGCTGCCGCCACCCACCATCCCTGGTGAGCAAAAAAGTCCAGGATGATGCTCAACATTGCTACTTATTAGAAAAATGCATATCAAAGCTACAGTGAGGTATCACCTCACACAAGTCAAAATGGACATCATCAAAAGTCTACAAACAATGCTGGAAATGATGGAGAGAAAATGGAACCCTCTTACATTGTTGGTAGGAATGTAAGTTGGTACAACCATTATGGAGAACAGTATGGGGGTTCCTTGAAAAACTAGAAATAGAATTCTCATATGATCCTTCAATCCCAGTCCTGGGCGTATATCCAGAGAAAACCGTAATTTGAGAAGGTACATGTACCCCAGTGTTCATGTTGGCACTATTTACAATATCCAAGACATGGAAGCAGCCTAAATGTCCATCAACAGAGGAATGGATAAAGATGTGGTACAAATATACAGTAGAATTCTACTCAGCCATTATAAGGAATGAACTACCATTTGCAGCAACATATCTGAAAACTAAAAATGCTACAAATGAACTTATTTACAATATACAAATAGGCTGAGACTTCAAAAACAAACTTGATTACCACAGGTAGGGAGGGATACATTAGGAGTTTAGGATTAACATACACACACTTGTTGTTTAGTTCTAAATTGTGTCCAGCTCTTTTTGTGACCCCATGGACTATAGCCCACATTGCTCCTCTGTCCCTAGGATTTCCCAGGCAAGAATACTGGAGTGGGTTGCCATTTCCTTCTCCAGGGGATCTTCCCAACCCAGGGATCAAACCAGAGTCTTCTGCATTGGCAGGAAAATAAGAAAATCCATAAGGACCTACTGTATAGCACAGGGAACTCAGTATTCTATGAAAATCTATATAGGAAAAGAATCTCTGGAGCCTATTATACAGAGTGAAGTAAGCCAGAAGGAAAAACACCAATACAGTATACTAACGCATATATATGGAATTTAGAAAGATGGTAACGATAAAAAAAAAAAAAATGAAAAAGAATGGATATTTGTGTAATGGAACCACTCTGCCATACACCTGAAACTAACAACACTGTAAATCAGCTATACTGCAATATGAATTTAAGTCCAGAATGAACTAGTCCATAGAAGATGTAGCTCCCCATCAAGCAGGACACATCAAGACCAACAGAGGTGGTCAGGGGAGGTACAGGGAAGCAAGTTCCTCTAATTGGCTGCTCACAAAGCCTTGAGAGAGTGATGCTGTTCTGGTTTTGGAAGCGGAGGCACACTCCAGCACAAATTTCTTTCCCTCCTCCTGTTCCTTTTACTATATAGCTTTCCTGTGAGTGAGTCCTGGGAACTTGTATAAGCATCGCTTAGATTCCTTACAACTCAGGTTTCATTAAAAAGCAGGCTCTCTGACATTTGATATCCAAATGTGGGTATCCAAGCTCTGAGAGCTGAGGTCTTGTTCTCTCCTGGCAGCCTGACAGCAGACCCTGTACCTTCAGCCCCATGGTTCCCAGCAGTTTGTCACTTGTCAGCATCAGCCTCAGCCATTCATTGCACCAACACAAGGAAATCAGCACAGCCACTTCTGTTCATGGAGTAGAAGCTTTCATGACCAGAGAGTGAGGATTTTCACCCCTACCCAGGGAGTAGGGGCAGCAAGAGCTGTCCAGATGACAACGAGCATCAAGAGGGCTCATGCACAAAGCAGCGAGAGTGGGGGAGAGAGTGCGAGACGGTGTTCTCAAGCTAAGGGCAGAGGGATTGGTCTTCAGCACCAAGTGCAAAGGAAAGGCAAAAATGAGAACGGCAAAATCTGTTGGATTTGACAGTGAGGGGCCATTTCTGACCTTGGCCTGATCCAAGGAGTCAAAAGCAGACTGTAGTAGAGAAACTCGTGGATGGTACAGAAAAGAAAAATCACCAGTGTAGGAAGCTCAGTAAGCCAGGAGGTCTGTGCACGCCTCTGTATCTCCAAATGCTGCCTGCATCCTGGCCTCTGCTCAGTTAGCTGCTACAAGGTGGGATCCCCCCATGGGGATGCCGTGTAAGGAGCATCAGCATGCAGGCTCCAGCCTCCTGCCATCTCCCTCCATCCCTTTCCTAACCTCTCCCACCAGCTGCCTTGATCCATGAACTCCCACGAGGCTCATTGCTCTAGCTGCCAAGTCACCGCATTAACAGACCTGGTCCATACAGATCCTGTGATTGTTGATCTTTCCAGGTTATTTCTACACTGGTGTAGCCTTGATTCATACAGTACTGATTTCAGCATCTTCATCCTTTGTTAATGATGGTGGTGACCACTAGCTGTGCTTTAAGGCAAATTACTTAGCCTCTCTGAGACTGAATGTCCTCTTCAGTAAACTCGGAACACTAGTACATATGTCACAGGTTGCAGTGATTCAAGGAGTAATGTCGATATAAAGTGCCCGGCACGGGGATTGATACTGAATACATTGAAGAAATACAGGTAATTCTGATAACTGTGTATTCACCACCTACAATATATCAGGCACATTATAAGAAATTCAGTTCCCCTCGGTCCTTTATGCCTCCTTATTTCCAAACTTTGCAGATACCTTGAACCCCCTTCTCCTCCTGACTGGCTGACTCCTGCTTCTTAGAACACAGCTTAATCAATGGCATTTTTCACAGAATTAGAACAAAAAAAACTTAAAATTTATATGGAAACACAAATGACCCCAAATAGCCAAATGAAGCTAGAGGAATCAGACTCCCAGATTCAGGCTATACAACGAAGCTATGGTATTCAAGACAGTATGGTAGTGACCTAAAAACAGAAATACAGATCAAGAAAAGGATAGTGAGCCCAGAAATAAATCCACACGCTTATGGTCAATAATGCACAATGAAGAAGAGAGAGTCTCTTCAATAAGTGATGCTGGGAAAACTGGAAAGCCACCTATAAAAGAATGAAATTAGAACATTCTCTAACACCATACACAAAAATAAACTCAAAATGAATCAAAGACCTAAATGTAAGGCCAGACACTATGAAACATAGGCAGAACACACTTTGACATAAATTGCAGCAGTATCTTTTTTAATCCACTTTCTAGAGTAACAAAAATGAAAATGAAAATAAATGGGACCTAATTAAACTTAAAAGCTTCTTCACAGCAAAGGAAACCATAAACAAAACCAAAAGACAACCCACAGAATGGCAGAAAATATTTGCAAACAAAGTAAGCTACAAAGGACTAATCTCCAAAATACACAAACAGCTCATGCAGCTCTGTATCAGAAAAAAACAAGCCAATTGAAAAATGAGAAGAACTAAACAGACATTTCGCCAAAGAAGACATACAGATGGCCAACAGGTACATTAAAAGATACTCAACTTCACTAATTACTGGAGAAATAAATGTAGTTTATTATCTATAAACGCCAATCAGGTATCACCTCAAACCCAAAATGGCCATCAGCAGAAAGTCTACAAACAATAAATGCTGGAGAGGGTATGGAGAAAAGGGAACCCTCCTACACTGTTGGTGGGAAGGTAAATTGTTACAACCACTATAGAGAACAGTATAGAGACTCCTTTAAAATCTAAAAATAGAATGACCATATGATCCAGGAATCCCACTCTGGGACATATATCTTGAGAAAACAGTAACTCATAAAAGATATGTGCACCCCAGTGTTCACTGAAGCACTGTTCACAATAGCAGATGACTGGATGAAGATGTGGTGCATATACACATTGGAAGAGTACTCAGCTCTAAAAAGGAATGCAGCAGTGCCTTCTGCAGCAACGTGGATGGACCTAGAGATGATCGTACTAAGTGAAGTCAGTCAGAGACAAATATTACCAGTCGTGTGGCGTCTAATGTTTTCAGAAAGAGATACAAATGAACTACTTACAGAACAGAAATAGACTTAAAATTATCAAAAACAAACCTGTGATTACCAAAGGGGAAAGGTGGTGGGGAGGGATAAATCAGGAGCTTGAATGAGCACACAGACACACTACTAGGTATTATTAATAATTGATAACCAACTCAATATTCCATGATACTCTATGTGAGAAAAAATGATGAAAAAATAATGAACATATGTATAATTGAATCACTTGGCTATACACCTGAAACTGACATTAAAAAATGACTATACTCCAATAAAATTACAATTTTTAACAATGCATCATCCTAACCCATCTGTACATCTTTTAAGGGTAGAGTTTGGTGCATTCATAGTTTTGCAACCATCACCATTATCCATGTCCAGAACTATTTGTACCTTCAGAACTGAAACTC
>NW_011494899.1:1191978-1213009 GCF_000754665.1 Bison bison bison
TATCTGAGGTTATTGATATTTCTCCCGGCAATCTTGATTCCAGCTTGTGCTTCTTCCAGCCCAGCGTTTCTCATGATGTACTCTGCATATAAGTTAAATAAGCAGGGTGACAATATACAGCCTTGACATACTCCTTTTCCTGTTTGGAACCAGTCTGTTGTTCCATGTCCAGTTCTAACTGTTGCTTCCTGACCTGCATACAAATTTCTCAAGAGGCAGGTTAGGTGGTCTGGTATTCCCATCTCTTTCAGAATTTTCCAGTTTATTGTGAACCACACAGTCAAAGGCTTTGGCATAGTCAATAAAGCAGAAATAGATGTTTTTCTGGAACTCTCTTGCTTTTTCCATGATCCAGTGGATGTTGGCAATTTTATCTGTGGTTCCTCTGCCTTTTCTAAAACCAGCTTGAACATCAGGAAGTTCATGGTTCACATATTGCTGATCTTTAATATAGTGATACTTTGTCTCTCTAGGAAAAAAAAAAAAAAGAACCTAGCTCAGTGATGAGAGACTCCACACCAGAGACCCTACATTTCTGTGTCCCTCACTCCCTGCTCTTTGGGTTGTCACGACAGAGATTATCATCAGTTTGCTCAGTTCTGGACTCTCTATCTTTTCCTGGCTTCATAAATATTCACTAATTAGTGAATATATTATCTTAGCTTTCTTAATAATCAAGCCTGTGAAGTAATTATTCTTACCAAGATAAGGAAACAAAAGCCCAGAGTTAAGAAAATTGCCTGTGATTACACAATTAGTGATATTGAGATAGAATCTGCATCATCCGATATAGAAGATGCTCTTTTTCTCACTGCTCAGTCTCTCTTCAAATCGGCATCCCCTGAGAGACACCCAGCCTTCACATGTGTTGAAGATCACTTTAGTTGGCTCCTCTTGAAACATCAGAATATCTGGCCATCTTATGCGGCAGCACCTATATTATGTCAAGGGCTTTGTGATTGATCTCCTGGGAGACACTACAGTCAACTCTCAGCAGCAGAGTGATTTTTTTAATACAGAAAACTGATCCTCTCACCCCTCAGCTCAGAGTTCTCCAGTGGCTTATCTCACTGAGTAAAACCCAAGATCTTTGTATGAGTTTCCTGTGGCTGCTGTAAGGATTCTGAGAAGGGTCAGGGTGTCTGCAGGGCTGAACAGTCTCTGGGGGGCCCTAGAGGAAAAGCTGTTTTCCTGCTCCCTGGAGGCAAGACCTTTGTCTGCATCACTTCAGTCTCTGCTTCCGTCATCCCGCCTCCTTTTCTGACTCTCACGTGTGTGTGTGTGTGTGTGTGTGTACATTATTCGCTCAGTTGTGTCTGACTCTTTGTGACCCCAGGGACTGTAGCCTGCCAGGCTCATCTGTCTGTGGGATTCTCCAGGCAAGAATACTGGAGTGGGTTGCCATTTCCTTCTCTTACCTCCCTCTTACAAGGATCCTCACTGTTACAATGAACCCACCTGAATAATCCAGGATAACCTTCCTATCTCAGCATCCTTAATCACATTTGCAGCATCGCTTTTGCCCTGGAAGGTCACATATCTGCAGGTTCCTGGGATTAGGAGGTGGATGGCTTTGGGGGCAGGGGGTTCGTTTGCCCACCACACTTTTCAGTGACCTGTGAACCCTGTATAACCTGCAGGAGCCTCTCCAGTCCCCTTTCTGGGTCCTCTCTCTGCTCCTTACTGTGCTTTTGTCAGGTGGACCTTTGCACTGGCTGTTTCCTTAACCCAGAAAGCTCTTACCCCAGATCACCATGTGGCGTGCTCCCTCACCTACTTCAGCCTTTTGTTTAAATATCCCCTTCTCTGTGAGGCCTGCCTGGACCACCTTATTTAAAATCACAACCCATTCCCCACCTCTGGCATTCCTAACATCCCTCACCCAGTGCCTTTCTCTCTCAGCAGTTCTCACTTTCTAACATACCATGCTGTTCACTCTTTGTTCTTCTCATCTGTCCCCTGACCACAAAATGTCAACTCCACGAGGGCAGGGATGTCTGCCTGTTCTGTTTACCAGTGTGGTCCAGGTGTTTCAGCAGCGCCTGGTACAGGGTGCAACGAGCCAGGAAATGAACCAGCGAAATGGGAAGATCCAGGGTGGGTGCCAGGCTGTGGACAGGCCAGCATAAAAAGAGGACAGGTGCCCATGCTGATGAGCAATGCACACCACAGCTTGTCATCTGCCAGGCACAGGCTGAGCACTCGATGTGCACCAGCTCAGTCCTCACCAGCACCCTCTGAGATCAACGTTGGGATCACCATCCCCATCTTACAGACAGAAACCACAGGACAAAGAGGTTAAGTAGTCAGCTGGGATGCATACCTAAGCCCCCAGCCTCAGAGCCCTCATCTTTACTGCATCAGAACCCACAATGTATCCCTGTTTATTTCTCTGAGACTTTCCCATCATCTCCTCGTGTCAGAAACCTGGGCTGTTTCCTGATGACAGAGGCCTGCCTCTAGGATGGAGGATGGAGTTATAAAGAGAAGGGCTGTGGGTGTGTCGGGGGGTGGGGAGTGGGTATACACGCAGTCAGCTACCAGGATCAGTCTTGCAGTTTGGTCATTTTAAGCACCGGGAAACCCATCTACCTACAGTAGAAAGTCTACCCTTTCGTGCTATTATTTGACTTAATGCTGAACCCCACGAAAGCCTACAGTCTCTACCCACCTCCACTCCCTCAACTGGAAACCTTGCTGCTCTCACATTCCCTCCTCATCCCCACCAGCTTTAGCAAGTGGGAGCAAAACTGTCTGTGAACAGTTTGCATACTTGAGTAAACTAACACAAGAGGCTGAGGGGAAAAGATGCACAGGTGAGGAGACGGGACTTGGAAGACAGTGCTGGCTCACAGTCTCCTAGCAGGTCAGCTGGGCTAGGCTGGATGGGATGAATGGACTCTGTCGGGAACACTTGAATTGTTTGTGATGTGAAAGAGGACTCAGGGAGCTGGCTAGAGACCGAAATCAAATCAACTGTTTCCATAGACAGGCAAGCTGGCAAGCCAGAAAATGACCCTGGTTTAAGCAGTTGGTGGCCTTTACTGAGCCCTCTGTTCTCACCCTTTCACTTGCTCTGACCCACCGGGAAGCTGAACCTGAAGAGAGAACGCTAGCTCATTTGTTACTCAGTTATTCTAGAGTGTCTCTAGAGCGATGGTTTCACTTCATCCTCATAGCAGTTCCGATTGATAAGATCACGTCCATTTTACAGATGGGAAGGCTGTGACTACAAGGTCCCCAAGGTCACAGGAGGGTGACAAGCAAGACCTGAACCTGGTGCTGGCTGCTTCCAAGTCACTGTTTACTGGGCGCTCTGTTACACCAAAGATTCTGAATACTGCTGTAGATAACTAAGCTGCCTTTTAAGAGTTCTGCATGCCTGAAATATTCTAGTAGGCTTGTGAATATTTTTGAAGGGGTCGTGGACAAAGGCAAGTGGGCCAGTCAGGATTTTTCAGAGAAACAGAACCACAGGATGATTAGATGGCTGGATAGTGACCTTAAGGACCTGTGATGGTGGCAAGTCTGAAATTCATAGAGCAGACCAGCAGGCTGGAAACACAGGCAGGATTCCTGTGATACAGTTTGGGGGTAGAATTCCTTCTTTCCCAGTAAAGCTCAATTTTTGCTCTTAAGGCCTTCAACTGATTGGACGAGGCCCATCCACATTATCAAGGGTAAGGGTTTTTACTTGATCCTAAATGTTAATCACATCCATGAGATACCTTCACAGCAACATCTGGCAGGTTATTTGATCAACCAGATGAGCACCACAGCCCAGCCTAACTGACACATAAACCATCAGGAGCGGCCACCATCAAGTGGTCAGTGCCTAGCGCATACCAGGCACTGCACCAAGCGTTTCTACATGCAACGCGTACCTTTTCTCATCAGAATGTTTTACACGTGCGTGAACCCTGAGACTCAGAAGGGTCCAGGTGACTTGCCCAGAGGAGTGATGGAGTCAGGGCCAGAAACCAAGTTGCCTAGTTACTACCATACCAGACTGCCTTCCAAAATCTTCAGTTGAGGGCCTTCCCTCGGCGGTCCAGTGACTAGGACTCCATGCTCCCAGTGCAGGAGGTCCAGGTTTGATCCCTGGTCAGGGAACTAAATCCCACATGCTGCAACTAAAGATTCCACATGCCACGAGGAAACCACAGAGCCTGTGTGTGCCACAACTAAGACCCGGTGAAGCCAAATAAGTAAAAATGTTGTTTTTAAAAAACCTTCAGTGTGACTACTCTAGATTAACTAGTCTCAGAGGAATGACAGGCTGCAGAGCCGTTGAGCCTGTCAGAGCTGGCTCCAGGCTGCAGGTCTCTTGGCCCCTGGGCCAGCGTGCCCACTTCACTGTCCTCCCTCTGCTCCTGGACGAACCTGCACTGGAGACATTCTGTCCCCTCCTGGACTCACTTTCAGGTAAAAGTGGCCATAGACCATGCCACTCAAGGTGGTCAGCAGGCCAGCCAAGGTGGGAGGTGCTGGCTGGACACACTAGTGCAGGAAAGCCCAGGCTGCCGTTACCAGCTCAGGGAACAGATGTTCCCAGAGTCAGTGCCCTGAAACCACTTTGTTGCTGAAACAACTTCTTAATAGGAACCATTCAGGACATCGATATCAAAGCCCCCTTGAACTGAGGCTGAAACGAACCTATCTAGTGACAAATCCGTCTCCGTGGCATTTTGTGTCTCAGCGAGATTAAATGGAATTTACAGAAGGCACTCCAGAATCTCATGCTCTCTGTGCAGAGGGAAATAAGGTTTCTCAGAAATCAGTTTTGGGCGGCATGCTGCTGACTGGGTATGCTTACTCTGGACCTTGCAGTGTATTGGTTGTTTGGTCACAAGCAACAGAAACCAATGCTGGATGCTTAATTAAAATGAAAAGAAATCAAAGGGGAAGCATAATTGCTGAGTGGTTTATCTTATGGAATCAAAGTAGGATTCATAAAACTAGTACTTGAGACCATAAGTAACCCGTGGCAGCTCTGGGCCCCTGTGCAGCAGAAATTCAGAAACCTCGGGAGTGCTGCCTGGTGTTAGCACAAGTGAGCTCTGTGGTCTCCAGCCTCTGCATCTGTTCAGATTTCCAAGAGTGAGAAACTGATTTACTCAGCCTTAGTGTCTGCCCCTGAACACCTGGTGAGGGCTTCACGTAGGGCAGCACAGCTCAGGGCTGCCCCTGTGTACAGGCACCATGAGAAGGGGAATTAGCTTCTATTCCAAGAAGTGGCTTCTAGAGACTTCCCTGGTGGCCCAGTGGCTAAAGCTCCATGCTCCCAGTGCTGGGAGTCCAGGTTCGATCCCTGGTCAGGGAACTAGATCTCATATGCAGCAACAAAGATCAAAGATCCTGCATGCCTCCACTAAGACCCAACACAGTCAGATAAATAAAATGTTTTTTTAGAAATTTTTTAAGAAGTGGTTTCTACAATAACCTTGATTGTAACAGCATTTGAGGTTCATGTAGAGATACCCACATTCATAGATCTCTGTAACTGTTGTGTACGTGTGTACACTTTGCCATTCCCTTTGTCGTTCAGCCCTCCCAGCCTCCCACTCCATTTCCACAGCAATCATATCTTCACATAATTAGCTGCAAATGCAAGCTTGAGTCCTAGTTTAGCTATCCTTGCCCTTGGGCTTTTAGCATCCTGAAACATTTTAGATGAGAATGTCAGCATCAGGCAGGAAGAGACTTTGGAGGTGGTGGTCTTTATTTCCAAGCACAGTGCCTGGCACACAGTAAATGCATGGTGACTGTTGAAGGAATAATGACCACCCATCAATGCTGGGATGTCTTCCCTCCCTCCAGGGGCTTTGGCATTTTGATCCAAGGATATTCTTTAGACCCATATGTCCCATCCCTAACACCCATGTCAATAAATAATATGCATGCCTTTCCTGAGTCTCCTAGGTTGCTCAATGGTAAAGAATCCATCTGCCAAGCAGATGAGCATTCGATTCCTCGGTAGGGAAGATCCCCTGGAGAAAGTAATGGCAACCCACTCCAGTATTCTTGCTTGGGAAATCCCATGGACAGAGGAGCCTGGTGTGCTGCAGTCTATGGGGTCACAAAGAGTCAGACACAACTTGGCAATTCAACAACAACAACGTACCTTTCCTGGAGGAAAGGTAACAAGCCCCTGGTCTGCCAGTGTCCAGCATAAGGTTGATATGAAAGAGAATGTCTGGCCACAGGCCAGGGAACCTTAGGTGTTTGTATAAAGGCATTGCTTAGAGGAAGAAGAGGAATGCAGGCCAGAACAGGCTGACTCAGACTTCTGATCCTCCAACCGGCCAAGGGTAGCTCACCCAGATTCTATCTTGGTGTCATCCTGTACAAATCTGTCTTGAAATAGTGATGTGAGGGTCATATCATTTGGTATATACTTAACTGAAGCATAGTTATAGAGTGAACTGCAAATGATACTTGAAGAATTCTGTCAACTTCCAGTCCATCTCAACCACCCTCTTGCACTGGGAGCTGGTGAGACCCCTTCACCAAGAATGGTTCCGAGAAACCCCTCCTTATCTCGAGCTGGTCCAGATTCCCCTCATCTGTGGCTATCAAACCCTGCTGCTCTTTTTTGGATTGCTTCTCTGTTCGTGTCCCACTCTGGCCCGGGCTCACAAGTTACTTCCTTGCACAAGTTACTGCTCCTTGCAGACCAACCTGGCCTGCACACAGAGCTCAGAGTTCTATTGAGTAAAGTTACTTTAAGTAAGAAGCAGTTGTGTTGCACTGGATGACTGCTCTTTACAACAGTTTTGCGAAATACCTCGTGTTACTCCAAGGGAGAATTCTTTCTCTGTCTCAGAGATAATGAGCATCTCAGGCTGGCCTGAGACCCCAGGGTCAGTAATCTGAGCAGGAAGCCAGCAGGAAGTATCACAGCCATGGCCAAAGAGATGCCTGGGAATAGGACGGCACTGCAGTATGTTGTGGACTGTTTGCCGTGTGCCCGGTACGCCTGGCAGTACTAGTATTTCTGGTACCTTGTCCAGTTTCCACAACAGCTCAGCAGGGAGATATTATTGCCCCATTTTGAGGAGGAACCTGAGGTCATGAGAAACCGAATTACTTGTAAAATATAGCAAGACACCCAAAGTGAAGAGCCAGGCTTTTAAGTCCTATCTGTGGTTCATTACCAGCCTCATGCGCCGTGACCTTTCTCTCTTTCAAATGATGGCCTCAGAGCTGGCCCCAGGCAGACAAATCCAGAAGACAGGAGCTGGGTCTCGGAGATGCAGAAGGCAAGAGTGAGAGAGAGGATGGCGGGGTCCAGAGCTCTGGCATGTTGGGTGCTGACTCTGTGGGGTGTGTCAGGCGAGTTTGAAGGTTTAGCATCGGAAGGAGTCCAAGGAGTGAAGAGTCCCAGAGATGGGACCACAGATGCCCAGGTTGACAATCATCTCATCAGCGTTATGTCCAGCTCTCCTTGTGGCCAGTGATGCATCAGGCATGCGGCCAGCCCAGGGGACCCAGCAAGCAGGCTGGTCTGCACATCTTTGAATCCTGGTCTCTTGGCTTTTGCACTTGCCTCTGACAGGGGCACACACTGTGAATGTACAACCCCTCCACTTCCTCTCCAGAAAGACTCTGCCTTCTGGCCCAGAGACAGCCAGGCTCCTGAGTGCTGCTGGACAAGCTTCCAGGCCTCCCTCAGGTCTTGGATTCCCTTGTGTTTAAACTGAGAGGCTTCCCCTGGCTTTCTCTCTGACCCCTCCTTGTGCCAGCCACCTCCACGCCCTCACATGGGGCAGCCTCTACCTGGCATTACAGGGGCCTTGTCTCTCTGCCTACCCTCTCTCCAGGAAGTCTGTCATCCAGCTGGACCTCGCCAACACCAAGAAGGCCATGATTGTCCCCGCGTTTGAGACACTGCGCTACCGGCTGTCCTTCCCCAAGTCGAAGGCAGAGCTGCTCTCGATGCTAGACATGGGGACCCTCTTCACATTCAGGTGAGTGGCCCTCACTGCCATGCACTGGGAGAGGGGGAGCCCAAAGTCCTTCTCGCTAATGGGAAACCAGAAGCCAGAAGAGTTGCTGGCCCAGACGGTTGGCATTGGCATTAGACCATTTTAAGGCCACAGAAGCACTGCTGGCCCAAACTGTGTGCTCGGAATACTTCTTTGTCTTCCCACGTGCGTGTGCTTTTTGTGTGACTGACCTGTAGGGCTTCCCTGGTGGCTCAGTGGTAAAGAATCACCTGCCAGTGCCTGAGACCTGGGTTCGATCCCTGGCTGGGAAGATGCCCTGGAGGAGGAAATGGTAACCCACACCAGTATTCTTGCCTGGGAAATCCCATGGAGAGAGGAGCCTGGCAGGCTACAGTCCATAGGGTCATGAAAGAGTCAGACACAACTTAGCAATGTTAGAGAGAGAGTTCGCCCTGTGTACCCAGATGGAAAGGAGGGAAGGCTGGGTAGGGTGGTCAGCTTCTTTCTTTCCCACTTTAATCAGTTGATGTTCTGCCCCTGTCTGCTGACTCTGACTTCTCCTTTTGCTTTGCTCGTCCATTCACTCTTTTGATCAGTGGGTTTCGTCACATTAGGGCCATGGTGTCCATCTCCCATTTTCTTTTCTTGTGAGCGGTCTGTTCTCTGAGGTCCTCAGGCCTAGGATGGGCAGCAGTAGCTTCAACAGCTAAAGGCATCCAGGTGACTCCAAGATTGGATACAGCAGTGTGGCAGCTGTCTGTCCTGTTGCCCGAGTGACAATTTCGAACAAATACCTCATTTCCCTGACTTCCCAGACCCCTCAGTCCTGCAGAAACATAGCAGAGGAGCTACCCATCCCCCTGTCCAAAGGGCCAGGGAGTCTGCACGATGGCACAGATGCAGATGGCTTCTGTCCCCAGGGACAGACTGCAGCATTAAGGGGAGCACCCCTGGGTGAGTAGGAATCCTGCTCGGTCTCCTGATTGTAAGAGAGAGCCATGCTCGCCTTCTGCTCCCATTTTAAAGAAAGGCCTCCCTTTTAAACAGTATAAACACTTCCTTTGAACTAAAAAAAAAAAAAAAAAACCCACGTGCGTGCTCAGTCACTTCAGTCACGTCCGACTCTTTGCGACTATATGGACTGTAGCCTGCCAGGCTCCTCTGTCCATGGGAATTCTCCAGGAAAAAATACTGGAGTGGGAAAAAAAAAAATACTGGAGTAGTTTGCCATGCTTTCCTCCAGGGGATCTTCCCAACCCAGGGATCGAACCCACGCCTCTTATGTCTCCCACATTGGCAGGTGGGTTCTTTACCACTGGCATTACCTGGGAAGCCCCCCAAAACCTACATTTCTATGCAATCTGAATTTTGCTGAAAAGATCCTAATAATAACTTAGGTTTTTATATCACTGTTAAGTTACTAGAAGTTTCTAGAAGGTTCTCTCAAGCAAACATTATTTTGTGAAGAGAACTTTATGAGATAGGTTATTCATGCAAAAATTCAGAGGTGCTCCCTTTTCACCTCTCATACAGATAAAGGAATTGAGGAGTGGAGTGAAGGACGGGGAAGCCTGGTGTGCTACAGTCTATGGGGGTTACAAAGAGTCAGACACAACTTAGCAACTGAACAACAAAGCATGAGCTGGGCACTGGGATCAGCTCATTTAATCCTCACAACAAATCCATGAGGCAGATATGCTGTCCCCATTTTACAGATAAAGAAACTTGAGGCTCTGAGAGGCTACATAACTAGCCCAAGCCACACAGCCAGTACATGACAGAGCCTGGATTCAGCCTAGGTCTAAAAACCACAGAGCCTAGGCTCTTAACCAAAATACCATGAGACCACTGGTCAAGTCCTGAATTTACTTACCAGCATCTGAAAATGCAGGCAAAAGTGGGGACTTTGGACTCCGTAGCCTACTGGCTGTGTGTGCGCTCAGTCACTCAGTGGTGCCTGACTCTGAGACCCCATGGACTGTGGTCCTCCAGGTTCCTCTGTCCATGGGATTTTTCAGGCAAGAGTATAGAAGTAGGTTGCCATTTCCTACTCCAGGTGATCTTCCCAAAGGCTGACCACCTGGCAAGTCTCCAAAGCACCCTTCCTTCCAAATCCCCAGGTTATTTAAGAACTCATTTCAAGGCCAAATCCAAGGGCCTGAGAGCTGGGAGAGCTGAGGGTTGGCCTACTGTGTCCGAGATTGCTGCTCTGGCCAAGAGCTTGCAAGCCATCACGCCAAGTGCTGAATTACAAACCTTCCTTCCAAGAAACTGCTTTGTCACCTTCCCTCCAAATGATGAGCTCTTAAACCTCCTAGCAGCTGAAGTCTACTCCCAACCGCACCTGAACTAATAAATCATGCTCAGGTCTACCCATCCTCCAGGGCAGCGGTTTTGAGTGTGGTCCCTGGACCAGTAGCATCAGCACCCCCTGGGAACTTGTTAGAAGGACCAAGTCTCAAGCCCCACCCTGGCCCTACTGGATCAGAAACTCTGGGGGTGGAATCCAGCAATCTGACTGTTAAGTAGTCCTCCAGGGGATTCTGATACACATGCCAACTGGAGAACCTCTGCTCAACGCAGAGTGCCCCGAGTTTCTTCTAAGCAGCATCCCACAAGGTGGACCCAGGAAATGTCTCTCATCACTGGTTTGTTTTTTTGAAGGCTAATGTTGATTTTCTCAGAAAGCAAGTTCTGGAGACCACTGTCTACTGGTGTGACAGTAGGTTTCTTGGGGCATTTTCTGAAGCTTTTCTTTCTAGAATTTTCTTTTTCTTGAACCCCATCTGCTGCTTCACTGGCTCTCAGCCCCCATCTCTTTTAGCATCCAGAGACATATTCCTGCCCCACTAACTGGCTTCTGTCTTAGGTGCCTCTCAGGTTTTTAGATTTCTTTCATTCATTCAACTTGGTGTATAGGCCCCATTGACTACTTGTTCTAGATACAGGTCAGAGAGTGTGGTGACAGTGACATATAAAAAGAGGTAATCAGCATAGTTAACTTAAACCTTAACCTGATTAAAGGTCCTATCCCTTGAACCAGGCTGCCTAGGTATGAATCCCTGATCTACCTATTGCTATTTGTACCTGATATTGGGTATATCATGAAAACTTAAAATTAAGGGTAGTACAATATAACCAGTTTAGAGTTAAGTGCTTACTAGAGCTTATTATCATCATTATTGTTGTTCAGTTGCTAAGCCATGTCCAACTCTTTGTGACCTTATGGACCATAGGCTTCCAGGCTCCTCTGTCCATGGGATTCTCTAGGCAAGAATACTGGAGTGTGGTGCCATTTCCTCCCCCAGGGGATCTTCCCGACCTAGGGACTGAACCTGCATCTCTTATGTCTCCTGCACTGGCAGGTGGGTTCTTTACCACTAGTGCCACCCATAATTATATTCATTTCTATTGCTGTATAACAAATTACCACACATTTAGAAGCCCAAAACAATACAAATTTATTATCTCACAGTCATTTTCTGAGGTCAGAGGTCCAAGCATGCAATGACTGGATTCTCTGCTTATGGTTCTCATTTGGCTGAAATCAGTGTGGGCAAGGCTGCAGTTGTCCCTAGAGTGTGTGGTTCTCCTCCAGGCACATTGGTTGCTGACAGGATTCCTTTCCTTGTGATTGGAGGACTGAAGTCACCATTTACCCACAGGCTTTTTGCCACATGACCCCCACAGGCAGCTCACACATGGCTTTTTGCTTTCTTCCAAACCCAGATCTAAAGGTTCATATGATTAGGTCAGGCTTACCCCAGTAGTCTCAAGTCAACTGATTAGTAACCATAACTGCATCTACAAAAATCCTTTTTGCCATATAATGTAACATAACTGTAGGGGTGATATCATGCTCATAGGTCCTGCCTCAAGAGGAAGGACATTATACTAGGGCAGGGTCACCAAAAGTCATCCCAGACTTCTGCCTTCCACTTCCTGTTACAGACTAACCTGCTGTTCCACATAAATGACAGACAGCAATCCAGAAAGTCATGTACCTTTTCATAGTGATAGCCTCTTCATTAGTGAAGGATGTACTGGATTGGTCAGAAAGTTCATTCAGGGTTTTCCTTAAGATGTCATGGAAAGCCCTGAACACACTTTTTGGCCAACCCAAGGGGCTTCCCCAGTGGCAGAGCAGTAAAGAATCTGTGTGCAATGCAGGAGACGCCGGAGACACAGGTTTGATCCTTGCGTCAGGAAGATTTGCTGGAGAAGGAAATAGCAACCCACTCCACCATTCCTGCCTGGAAAATCCCAAGGATGGGGAGCCAGGCAGACTACAGTCCATGGGATCTCAAAGAGTCAGACACGACTGAGCACATGAGCACAAGGGTAGGAAAAAACAAAAACAACAACTAGGAATTCAGGAAAAGTAAATTTCAATGTTAATTACTTGGTCTTGGTCAAGCTGCTCAACCACTCTAATGCTAAAAAAAAAAAATGTAAGAGGCTGTCTCTCTTGCTATAGGGCTTCCCTGGTAGCTCAACTGGTAAAGAATCTGCCTGCAATGCAGGAGACCCTGATTCGATTCCTGGGTCAGGAAGATCCACTGGAGAATGGATAGGCTACCCACTCCAGTATTCTTGGGCTTCCCTGGTGGCTCAGTTGGTAAAGAATCTGCCTGCAGTGTAGGAGACCTGGGTTCAGTCCCTGGGTTGAGAAGATCCCTGGAGAAGGGAACAGCTGCCCACTCCAGTATTCTGGCCTGGAAAATTCCATAGACTGCGTAGTCCATGGGGTCACAGAGAGTCGGACACGACAGAGCGACTTTCACTTGTGTTGGTAGAGCAAAGTACTACAAGCTGGGTGGCTTAAAATGATGGAAACTCATCCTCACCACTCTGCAACCACAAGTCCAAGATCCAGGTGCTGGTGATAGTTGCTTGCTTCCTCCAAAGGCTCAAGGGCAGATTTCTCTCTTGCCTCTTTCTAGCTTCTGGTGTTTGCCAGCAATCCTTGGCATTCCTTGGCTTGGAGGTGTCTCACTTCGTCTCTGCCCACGTCTTCACATAGATCTCCTCCTGCATATCTCTGTGTCCAAAATGTCCTCATTTTATAAGGACTTTGGATTAGAGACCACAACAAGCCACTGTGACCTCCTCTTAACTTGATTACATCTGCAAAGATCTTCTCTCCAAATAGGTTGCATTCATGGATACTAGGGGTCAAGACTTGAACATAGCTTTTGCCGGGGCCAGGGTGGAGGGGTAGGGGAGGAATGGGGCAAAAATTCAACCCACAACAAAGACTATATCAGCATATACCTCTTCATCCTCCAGACCAGCATTTGGAAACCTCTGCTTCCCTCCCCTCCACCAATGGCTTTTCTGCTTGTGTCCCAGGTACCATGTCTGGACGAAAGGCCACGCACCCACAAACTTTGCCAAGTGGCGGACTGCCACCACACCTTACCGGGTTGAGTGGGAGGCTGATTTCGAGCCATATGTTGTTGTGAGACGGGACTGCCCTGAGTACGACCGGAGGTTTGTGGGCTTTGGCTGGAACAAGGTGGCTCACATCATGGAATTAGATGCCCAGGTGAGAACAGTAGAATGTTATGGCCCCAGTACTGTGGGTGTGGGGGGGTGCAGTGGGGGTGGGGGAGGGCCTGGACCTCAAAGCTGAAAGGGCCTTGGAGATAAGAAGGCAGGGACTCAAGAAGGAACAATATGTGTTCACGGTCCTAGAGTAAGAATGTGACAGTACTTGTTCTCAGCTCTGTTGATTCCTAATCCATTTTTCTTTCTCCTCCCTTGGGTGAGAGTTGGGTTCCCAGCCAAGTCCCCAGCACATCTGAGTGTCCTAGAACAAACCATTTCACCCCCTCATCCTCATTCAACCAAGTGATGAAGATGAGTAAATGATGACCATTCATCACTCAGCCTGTCTGACACAAAGCATTCTAGGAATTCCACATAAATGACACAAAACATGCAGATAAGGTGCAGCTATTCTATCCTGTAACTAAAGGAGTGATTTAGTTACATTTGTTTAATCATGAAACCCTTTCGTTCATTCAGCTAATACTTATTGAGCACCTGCCTCAAAAGAAACTACAGAATTCTAATAGATTAAACCAGAGGTCTGCAAAGCTTTTCTCCAAAGGACCAGATAGTAAATTTAGGGGGATTTGTGGGGCTGGTAAGTTTCTTTTTGAGCTCCTCAATTCTGCCTTTGTAGTTCAGTTATAGACTGTATACTATAGGTGTGACTGTGGTAGTAGTCTCAAGGTAGTAGAATTACTTTCACTTTATAGATGAGAAAACTAAGGCTCAGAGAAGCCAGGTAATGTACCCATGGCCATGGAGACAACCTTGAACTAACTGCCCTCATCCACGTGGTGGTGCTGTCCATGGTGCTGCCCTGGTACTGGTGTCATACACGACTTCATTCCTTTGTTTGCTTGGGCGCTCATTATACATCACTGGGGGACTCTGCAGGTCTCAGACTGCTCTTGTCTGCTTCCAGGAGTATGAATTCATCGTGCTGCCCAATGCATACATGATCCACATGCCTCATGCCCCCAGCTTCGACATCACCAAGTTCCGGTCCAACAAGCAATACCGCATCTGTCTCAAAACCCTGAAGGAAGAGTTTCAGCAGGACATGTCCCGCCGCTACGGCTTTGCTGCCCTCAAATATCTCACGGCCGAGAACAACAGCTAGCACCAGGAAGCCCACCACAAGCGACGGACGTTCTACAGAGGGGGGAGAGCCACTTGCTGTTTGGGGCCCAGCCTTCAAACTCAAATTGAGCATCACTGTTTTGGTTTGTTTTTATTTGTCTCTTTGGCCCAACTAAGCTGCCCTCATTATGGAGATCTGGGGCAAGGATCCGGCCAACCCCACTCTGGCCAATGATCCATCATTCCCAAAGCAGGGGAAATCACCTGTCTATGCAGTCTCTCCAAGAATGGGACACGGAGGGTGAGAGGGAGCAAAGGGGTTATCCTTCCACAAAGCCACACAGCCAGGTCTTTGGGATGTTTTTTGTTTTTTTTTTTTTTTTTAAGGGAAGGCAGGGTTCTGGGGGTTATCCATCCCAGGAAATAAAAGCAAAAATGTCTCTTTATCAGAGAAAACTTTCTTCTTCACCCTACAGTTTAACCATGTATTCAAAAGGAGGGCACGCCAATGATCGAACTATTGTACTTGACGTTGTACTTGACAGGTCCTGGAGGGAGGATTGATTGGCTCCTACCCTCAAGGTCACTCTTGTTTTGTTCCGGGGGGTTTTGTTTGTTTGTTTTGAGTCTGGGAATCCCAAATAGAAAACCTGATCCTTTAAGGCTCTGAAGGAAAACCAGCTGCCTCAGCTAACATCCCTTGATCAGCAGTGGCTCAACCAAGAAGACAAGAGTCTTCAACCAGTATTTAAACATGGGTAGCCTTCTTCAGGATGGTCCTCAAGGCCCCATGACCTTAAATTTCCAACTGTTCAGAATCCAGGGGCTACAGAGGACTGTGGAAGTGCAAAGACCAGCTGTTGTGCAGCTGGTCACGTTTTCTTTGGGCAGTGACTGAGTCATGGGGACAGGGCTTTAAATGGATGGTTTCTGTGCACGTGAAAGGTCTGAACCTCTCAGGCCTTTAGAAGAACTTTTTCAGTCCTGAAGATTCATGAGCCCGTTGGGAGAACTTTGGGAAGAATGTGTGGGGCTCCTCTGTGTTCATGTCTGCTCTGCTGCGGCTGGGCCAAGGTCATGACCTCAGGCTCCCTTGGGGACCCATCCAAGGGTAGGCCAGCACCTTCACCATCACACAGACTGAAGGGACACTGGACTTTTTACCCATTTTCTTGAATCTTCAATATTAATGTTGTGTTTACATTGATGAGAACAAGAGTCAGGGCCCCACTCTCTGCCGGGCTGTTTGTATCGAGTTGCAGTGTGACCAGCAGACGCTGCATCAGTAAATGCAAGTACAGACTGCTTCTTCCTCACTCCCCTCCCACTCTCTCAAGGACCTGCTGGAAACACTTCAGTGTAGAAAACAAAGTCGATAAACAGCAACTTTACACTTCTGTCCTCCCGGTGTGTTCGCTCGTCATTTGAACTTGAACTTCTTTTTCTCCCTACCTGAGGTTAGATCTCATTTCACACTCGCGACCTCAGAGCGGTTTCCCACTGTCCGTTTAGCTTCCATCACAACATAGAAGCCAGGGATTTTAGGTACCAGATGTGTGCTAGCAAGGCAAATCATGGCAGCTTATGACAATTATGAAATTATGAAACCCTGCGACAGCCGGATTATGAGAGCCCCTCAGTGTGTTACACACTCAAGTGCATTCGCTCAAATTTACTAAAAACTTTAGGAAGACTGTTAAGACTAACTCTCACACAGATATGTTGGGTTGACCAAAAAAATTGTTCAGGTTTTTGGTACGATCTTATAGAAAAACCCAAATTTTTTCAGCCAACCCAATATGTAAGTTCATGTGTATATTTATGTCCGAGTGTGTGTATGTATATGTATCATGTACATATACTACATATATGCAGGATTTGTTATCATGAAAGTTATGCATGAATATTGTAAAAAGTGAACCATCACAGAAGTATTCAAAGTTCATGTTAAATCCCCATTTTCCATTACTGCGTGGGAGCCAGCTCATACCAGCTCACGAGAACGTACTGCGCACATCTCTTTCTTACTCCTGTGTTCAGTAACATCACTTTTGTAGCATGGAATCACCTGTGATCATAGTATTTACACCATGGAAATCAGGAAACACCACAAATCAGGGCACCAACACCCTGAGAGCCAGTTGTTAAACATCCACTGGCACACCACCTTTTCCTTTCCCCTGTGTACACACACACACACACAATCTCTTTCAAACTTTCATATGCTGGTAGCTGTAATTCCTTGCTTTCACTCGCATTTCTGTGAGTATGGTTGTGTCTACATAATTTGTTATCTGAAGTGGGTCACCTCTGAGAACAAAAGAAGGTGCTAATTACTTAGACACAGTAGGTATAAATTGGGGGATGGTATTGCTTCACATACACTGAATTTATTAAAGCCGGAATCTGACACTCTATACCAATAAGAGAAAAATCCTGTTTTCCCCCAAGACAGGTGCCTGAAACTCTGAAGCCAATCTCACTTAAGGCTAGAGCTCAGATGTTGGCTGATGCCCAAGTTCAACACAGAGACTGCCAACCCAGTGGAGACTGAAGTCTGTAGAGCCAACGGCGTGAATTCCCAGAACTTATGTTGAGAGCAACAGCTCATTGCCAGCCCCAGCTCCTGTGTGGGGAGCTGCAGCCGCTTGGGCAGAAGCAATTGCTGCAGATGTCGATTCCTTCGTATCAGTTTCCTAGGGTAAAACAAGCTTATGAATGGGGCACACTGATGTTTTCATGCTTAAATAAGCCAATACCGTCTTGGCTTTCAGCTGGGAGGAAGGAAAGGATTGTCTCATTCAGCCCCCATAATACTCAGTGTACAAGAGAGCTGAGATTTATTGAGTAACCACTGTGCAAGGACCTTTGGCATGTATGAGCTCACTGAAGCCTTGCAGCAAAACAGCAAAGTGGATATTACTGTTTATTGATTGGGACCCTGAGCTCTGGGAAATTAAGTAACTTCCCCAAATTCACATAGTCCATATATCGCAGAATCAAAATTTAAAACCCAAGCCTACCCGTTTAAATCCAAAGCCATGTAACCTGCAATGATGCTCTCTTCCCCAATAAAAAAAAAAAAGAAACATACTAAATATTGCCAGAGGGCCTTCCCTGGTGGTCCAGGGGTTAAGAATCTACCTTCCAATGCAGGGGATGTGAGTTCAATCCCTGGTTGGGGAACTGAGACCCCACATGCCGTGGGGCAACTAAGTCTAAGCGCCACAAACTAGAGAGTCCACACACCACAACTAGAGAGAAGCCCCCGCACCACATTGACGAGTCCCCGGGCCACAACTTACTGACAGCCATAAACAAATAAATACTTAAATACTGACAGAGGATTTGAACCAATGGAGTACTATGAGATTCCTGATCCTTCACCATCCCTCCAATAATGCACACACCCTAGAGAGCAACCCTTCTTTAGATGCTCCAAAACTTGCAATGCTCATGGGCTTTCTGAAAATTCATTTGAAACAGGTCTGGGAAATCTATAACCATATATAGACAGCTGAGATCAACTCTAGGAGGGCAGTAATTGATTCCCTGCACACTTCTCCTGGGTTATTTCCTAGATGGTGTGGCCCAGGTAGAAACACTTAAGTTTTCAGCTCCCCTTTGGACCTCATCTGTGTGCCGCTTCAAAGTCATCTCTCCGAATGCCTTGAGCTGATTTACAGAGGACATACTTGCTGAATTGACTAATAGCGTCTTTGTACCCCATCATGAAAGGACAGACCCTACTTTAATTCTATTCCTTTCAAAGACTCTACTGTCTTTGAGTTAAGGCTTCATTTGTGGTCACCAGGCCTTTAGGGAGCTCTGTGTTAGTGGAAGAAACGTGATTAAAATCCCCTCTCAGATGCGGCCCCTGCACCCTCTTGCTGAAGATAATAAGAGCTGCCATTTACAGAGCCAAGACTTCTATGTGAGTTGGCACTGATAGGTCTTCACATCAACATTATAATATAAGGAAGGTATTATTATCTCTATTATTTAGCTAATGGAAGTGGTCCTGAAAGAAATTATGTTACTTACCTTAATTCACACAGAGGTTGTTAAGGAGGTGCTAGAATTTGAATCAAAATCTAGCTGACATCTGAAACCCACGTTGTTCTGCTCTGTGCTGCTATCTCCTCCTAAGATACTGAAATCAGCTTGGCTGATGGGCTTATACAGTTCTATCTTCATGTAGTTCATGACTATATGCTTTTTTTTTCCTCTTGCTTTTTTAATCCCAAGGGTTTATTTTTCAGTCCAGTGTCAGTAAAGTTTAGGATAGTCAGTTATCTACCAAATGCATTCTAAGAAGTTTCAGATCCCGAGAATCTAGTATCAAAGATATACCTGTCTTTGTTTTCATTCATTTAACAAAAATGTTCTTAGTAAGTGTCCTCTAATTTCAAGGGATGATTGATGATATCTGAAAGGAGACAGTGGGGCACCACAAAGATGTAGGGGTTCTCTTGTGAATATTTGATGGATTTGATTATTGGTTTATTACAACACATTCAATAGTCTTCAGAGATAGCATCTTCTGGAATGCAGGAGTGTCTGTCAGTCAGTAGGGAAGTGTTTCTCACTTGGTTCTCAGGTACCAAGACTATCTGGTCAATGAGTTCGGACACTGTCATGAAATGATTGACGGCTTGCTCAGAAGAGACTCATCAACAGATTCCTGGGTAAGTAATGCTGCTGTGGTTCCAAAGGAAAGAAGTCAAGGCTGTGATAGCATCTTTATCACTTCTTCTGTATTCCACACAGCTGAGTATCTGCTCCATGATGGGCATGTGAATGCAATAGTAAGCCAGGCACAATCTATTTTTGTGTCATGTAGAATTATATAGTTAACTGAAAAGTAAACAGACGATGCCAAGATGTTTCACCATATTACATTCATGGAAACAGCTTATTTTCAAACTTACAGTGCAGAAGAGTAGCAAAAATAATACAAATGACTTTCGTATACCCTATTTAGTTTCACCCATTGTTAACATTTGGCCACATATGCTTCATATCTCTGTCTATAATATTTTTTCTGAAACATTTCAGAGTAAATTGCATATGTTATGCCCCTTACATCCCAATATTTTAGCATGTGTTTTTTAAATAAAGACATTCCCTTCTGTAACTGCCGTGCACTGATCAAATTTTAGCAATTTAACACTGATGTAATACTATCATCTAACTCACAGCCTACATTTAAAGTCTGCCAGTTGTTCTAGTAATGTTTCATATCGGTAACACTTTTAATGTCCATCCCTTACCTCCACCCCTGATCCCAAGACCCTGTCCAAGATATTGCATTTTAGTTGCCCATAGTCTTTAATGAGAAACAATTCCTGGTTCTTTTTTTTTTGCACCTTACGACAAGGACATTTTTGAAGAGCACAGACAGTTGTCTTGCTAGCTTAGTGTTTTGAATGAGAAGTAGGTACACATATACAGGGAAATTCAGAAAATAGATATGTATATATATGTGATATTTTGAGTTCATTAATACTATATAGCACAAGATGTAACAAACATTTATGGCAGATGATGCTGAAGAAGCTGGAACTCAGAAGGCTCCCCACCAATGTGTACACATGTGTATTGCTGAGACGGTCACATGAGTGGTACCCTATAGCAGTGCACACTGTCACAGGACACTTCCTTCACCCCACTCTGCTGCCTTATCACCTGACAATGGAAGTGATCATGTTCTACCTGCTTAAAGTTCTGTAGCAACTTCTAAGATATAGCCACTAATTGAAATATTGTGTGTGTTCTGATGAGTGCATGTTATATGCAGATATAAATGTGAGCCTTTTGGATTTTTTTCAGCTTCCCAGATCTACAAGAAAAAGGTAAAACAACAATTCTAGGCCTTTCCCTGACTTCATTATATATAAGCCCACATTATCTTTCCCACTAATATTTCCATTCTCCCCAAGGATTATTTAACATTTAGGTAGAACTTGAGAAATCTATATGCAGGTCAGGAAGCAACAGTTAGAACTGGACATGGAAAAAAAAAAAAAAGAACTGGACATGGAACAACAGACTGGTTCCAAATAGGAAAAGGAGTACATCAAGGCTGTATATTGTCACCCTGCTTATTTAACTTATATGCAGAGTACATCATGAGAAACGCTGGGCTGGAAGAAGCACAAGCTGGAATCAAGATTGCCGGGAGAAATATCAATAACCTCAGATATGCAGATGACACCACTCTTATGGCAGAAAGTGAAGAGGAACTCAAAAGCCTCTTGATGAAAGTGAAAGTGGAGAGTGAAAAAGTTGGCTTAAAGCTCAACATTCAGAAAACGAAGGTCGTGGCATCTGGTTCCATCACTTCATGGGAAATAGATGGGGAAACAATGGAAACAGTGTCAGACTTTATTTTTGGGGGATCCAAAATCACTGCAGATGGTGACTGCAGCCATGAAATTAAAAGA
>NW_011494899.1:1213257-1228445 GCF_000754665.1 Bison bison bison
ACAGTGGTTTTTCCAGTAGTCATGTATGGATGTGAGAGTTGGACCATAAAAAAGGCTGAGTGCTGAAGAACTGATGCTTTCAAACTGTGGTGTTGGAGAAGACTCCTGAGAGTCCCTTGGACAGCAAGGAGTACAAACCAGTCAATCTTAAAAGAAATATACCCTGAATATTCATTGGAAGGACTGATGCTGAAGCCAAAGCTCCAATACTTTGGCCACCTGATGTGAAGAGCCAAATCCTTAGAAAAGACCCTGATTTTGGAAAAGGTTGAGGGCAGGAAAGGAGGGCAACCGAAGATGAGATGGTTTGATGTCACCATCGACTCAATGGACATGAGTTTGAGCAAACTCCAGTAGACAGTAAAGGACAGGGAAGCCTGGTGTACTGCGGTCCATGGGGTTGCAAAAAGTCAGACACAACACCACTGAACAACACACACCACAGATTATGTATTAATAGTTGGTCCTGCATATGTGGTAAGTAATGGGAATAAGCTCAGAGATGAGCTTTGTCTACATATTATTTTGGGAACTTTATGATTTCCACCAATCACTGAATATGAGGGGCCATGAGCTCGGAAAAGAGCAGCTCCAGTAAACAGAGAGGAGATGGACACTGCTTTGTGGTCTTCCTCCTGGCAGCAGAAAGCAGCAGTCTGAAGGCCTGGGAATGGGCAAGACAGAGAGGACCGAGACACTTCCACTGGTCTACAGAGACCTGCCTGTCCTACCTGCCTGACATGACACAGCAAATCTACCATTAGAACTTAAAAACAATGTTAACAGGATTCAGCAACTGGGGCTTCCCTGGTGGCTCAGTGCTACAGAATTTACCTGCCAGTGCAGGAAGACATGGGTTAGATCCCTGGTCTCAGAAGATCCCACATGCCTCAAAGCAACTAAGCTCGTGTGCCACAACTACTCAACCTGTGCTCTAGAGTCCAGGAGTCACAGCTACTGAAGCCTAAAGGCCCTAGAGCCCATGCTCTGTAACAAGAGAAGCCACTGCAATGAGAAGCCAGCACACTGCAACTAGAGGGTAGCCCCCACTTGCCGCCGCTGGACAATAGTCCGTGAAGCAATGAAAACTCAGCACAGCCAAAAAGAAATAACAGATCTCATTTTGAATCAAGGATTCACTGCTTCCCAGCTAGTTATTGCACCTCTCTGAGCCTCCATGTCCTCATTTGCAAAGTGACAATGCTAAGGATTCCTACTTTCCAGGACTAAGAAATTTATGTGAAATAGTACCTGGGACATAGTAGGTACACAGAGTTGATCCTTTCTTTTCCTTTTATCTTCCCTGTTGTTTCCCTGTCCCTTTCACAGGTGTTCCCTCTGCAAATCCTTGCAGGAAAGAAAGGTCTTTAAGTTTGGACTCTGAGAACCATCAAGAGCGTAGGGGTGAGAGGGAGGAGAGAAGGGTAGAGCAGTGAGACTGGGATGGGAGGGAGCAGGATTGGGGATATCAGAAAGTAGAGCGGGCAGTACAAGATACACAGAAGAGGAAAAACAGAGGGCCAACCCCAATGCCGCTTGTATTTTTAATTACAGTCCTTCCTAGTGTTCCATCACTCTACACGCCTTGTATACATTGTCCCATCTGCCTCACAAAACAGCCCCGAGATATAGGCAGTGTGTACATTTTTAACCTGAGTTTGCAAATGAGGGAGTTAAAGCTTAGAGTGGTTAACCAGGGTGCCCAGGTCATACATAAGAAACAGAGTCGGCACTGGAACTCAGGCCTGACTCCAAGCCCTCTGCTTTCAAGATAACTCTTTGATGAGCCATCATCAAGAGGGGAGCAGCTGGAGGAAACTTTAGGTCCAAGCAGTTCATCAAAAACCCACTCTCAGAACCTGTCAGGGTTGGCAGGGGGCTTATTAATGGGAAAATAAAAGGCTCTGGTTGGCTGGAGGTTAACAAATACAGGAAGCAAAGGTTGAAGAGCTTACAATAAGTCATCCACAGATTTTCTTCAAGATTCCTGGTTGACTGAACAAAAACAACAAAAATGAGCAGGCAGAAAGCAGACAGCAGAGGCAGCTCTGCATTACAGACAGGAGGAGAGAACGCACGGGCAGTAAGCAGCCACCGTGTCCTGGCCCTGCGCTGGCTGCAGGACCTTCATCACCTCATTGCATCCTCAACCAGCCCTGGGACACAGATGCTGTGATCCTCTTTTCTGTGCATGGGAAGTAAGGGTCATGGAGGGGAAGCAAGGGGACTTCCCTGGTGGTTCCCTGGTTGAGAATTCACCTTCCAGTGCAAGGGACATGGGTTCGATCCCTGGTCAAGGAACTAAGATCCCACATCTTGTGGGGCAGCTAAGCCAGTGCATCGCAACTACTGAACCCAGGAGGCCACATGCCACAATGAGACAGAAGCCCTTACACCACAATGAAGATGCCACGTGTGGCAACTGAGAGCCAATGCAGCCACATAAATAAATAATTAAAAAAAAAAGGTGTTGAAGCAAAAGCCCACAGTCTTGCAGCTGGTAAGGGGTGCATCATGGAAATTAACTCAGGTGTGCCAGGCTCCAGAATCCCTGCCATTCCACCAGCATACTTCCCAAGACCAGAGGGATGTCACACGGGATTTCGCAGAAGGGAATGAAAGAAACCAGTCTGAGGAAGAGGTTTTAAAATATTGCTTTCAGTCACTAAATCATGTCCAACTCTTGCAACTCCATGGATCGTAGCCCACTAGGCTCCTCTGTCCATAGGATCTCCCAGGCAAGAATACTGGAGTGGATTGCCGTTTCCTTCTCCAGGGCATCTTCCCAACCCAGGGGTTGAACCCACATCTCCTGCACTGGCAGGTGGATTCTTTACCACTGAGCCACCTGGGAAGCCCTTTAAAATGTAGGTTTTGCTATTATTCAGGAATGATGAGGCCAACAGATTAGGAGATGGTTGTCACTGAAAATAGAGTTTGTTACAGTTCCCAAGGCGGCAGGGGGACTAGCACACCACACAGGGCCATGTAGGGAAGTAGCAGGACCAGTTTGGAGGCAGAAGGAATAGGAGAAAAATGTGGACAGGAGGCCCTGCTGAGGTTTCCAGGGAAGGAACAGGTGAGACAGACTAAGCAGGCTTAGGGTTGGCTAGTTAAAATTTCAGTAAGCTCTAGGTGAAGGGCTTTCTCTTCTTGTCTGGTACCTGACCCTGCAGTGACTGGTGCAGAGAAGTGGCTCAGTGTCAGAGCTTGATAAAGGAGGCAAGAGAAGTGAGCTTTGCATTGGCTGACTTGCATATGGAAGATGAGCTCTGGGAGGGGCCAACTCTCCAGGGTCAACAAAGCCCGAGATGTTGGACACACATGGTCTTACAGAAGAGCAATATTTAACCAGGCAAACAGGTTACACCACAAAACTTCAAAGTAGCTAATAATGGTGCTCCTGGGTCTTCTCTTCATTCTGGAACCAGAGAGTGGAACAATACCAGGAAAGACCTCTCAGTTGCACTGCCATCATTTGGAGAAAGCAGGACGGGCATTATTTTCAGCACTCTGACAGCAAGTGATTGCAGATCAAATGACCCAAGGGGATAAACTAATTGTAATTAAATGAGATTAATCAAAATAAGCTCTGTTATCTCTATATCAGGAATGTCAAGACATTGTTTCCTAAAATGAAGAAGTGCATATGAAGCAAGTGTGTGTGTGTGTGTGTGTGTCTGTGTACAGTGTTCACACAAATCCAGATTGGAAATAAAGAGAGGGCATTTGATTGCCTAGGCAGGCAGGGAGGTAGGATGAAGCAAGGGACTGAAGGAATGTTCTTTCAAGTTTATTTTTTGCCCTTTCGATGATTTCTGGATATAAATAGAAACTGAATCTGCCTCCTCTATTACTTATCCTTAACGTTATTTGACAGGGCGATTAAAGGTAAGGAATAGAAATAGGAATCAGATAAACCTTGCAATATTTCTAGGATAAAGATAAAGTTTCTTATCATGGCTTATAGGGTGCTGCAGGCTCCAACCTCCACCTCCATTTCTAACCTCGTCTCGCACCACACTCTACCCCACTGCCTAAAATGCCCTTGCTCCTCCATCAGCTGCCTAGCACCGTTTCATTCTCAGCTTTAGCACTATTCCATCAAGAAAGGGTTCACTGAGAAGTCACAAAGAAAAAGACAAATAGCATATGATATATGTGCAAACTAGAATAGGACACAAATGAACTTATCCATGAAACAGAAACAGGCTCACAGACACAGAGAACAGACCACGTTCGCCAATGGGGAAGGCTGTGGGAGCAGTGAGTTGGGAGCGTGAAATTAACAGATGACTACTATATGCAAAATATAAACAACAGAGTCATGATGTACAGCTCAGGGAACTACATTCAATGCATAATGGGAAAGAATATGAAAAAGAATACACATATAATATATAACTGGATCACTTTGTTTTATACCAGAAACACAACATTGTAAATCAACTATACTTCAATTTTAAAAAAGGATTTAAAAAAAAAAAATCCTACTAACAGAGAAAAACAAAGTGTTTACTGAGCTCCCTGCTCAAGTCAAACCCCCAAACTATGTTCTCAAAGCACCAACAACGTCTCCCTTGCAACATCTGTCACAGCTGAGTTTCACACTTGTTTATGTAATGATTTGTTCAGTAAGGTTGACCTGAGGCTGTAGGCTCTTGAGGTAGGTAAGAACTGAAACTGTTTTCATTCAAGATTCTAACAGGCAGGAGGTCCTAGATACTTGTTAGATGAGTAAACACATGAATGATCTTGCATTCTCTCCCCAGACCCATCCCTGTACAGCTGCTCATTCTTCAATAAGTAATTCCCCCAGCTACTGGCCTCCTTTATCTGTAATATGAAAGAATTGATTGCAATGGTTTCTAAAGTTGTTCCTGGTCTGATGCTGTGAAGGGCTGTTTAAAGGCTTTCTGTGTCCTGGAAGGAGCAGTTTTATTTCCTCCTCCTAGTAAGGAGAAAGGGACTTCTTTCAGACGTGGGAAGGCTGTAGGGAGAGACAGCACTCAAAATGTTGAAGGGTGGTCAGGGGAAGTCTCACTGAGACGTTCAGAGACTTGAAGGAAGTGTGTGAGTGAGACGTGTGGACATCTGGGCAATAGCAGATGCAAACGCCCAGAGGCAGGAGAATCCTTGGCAGCCTAGAGGATTGGCAAGATGGCAAGGAGCATGGGAACAGGGCAGACCAGGGAAGAGTAACAAGCAAGGAGGACCAGGAAGTAAGGGTGGGAGAGGACAAACACACAGGGCCCGTGGGGCCATTGTGAGCCTGGCTTTCACTCAGAGTGGGCTGAGAAACCACTGGAGAGCTTTGAGCAGAGGGGTGACACGAACATAAGACCTAACTGGGTTCCTGGATGACGGTGAAAAGATGAGTTATTGTAAACTGAGCTTATATTGTCTACAGGTGCAAATTCCCTGGAGTCCCATGTCCATAAATTCATGTCATGTCATAAAAATATTGCAATTACTGAAGAAAACAAACACCAATATATGTCATTAAAAAAGGTGCCCTTGGAATTCCAGCTACTCATTCCTTCACCTCTCTTTCCAATAGTGTAAACAAGCACTGGATGGATCTAGAGTTTGTCATACAGAGTGAAGTCATAAAGAGAAAAGTAAATATCATATATTAATGCATATATGTGGAATCTAAAAAAATGGTATAAAGGAACCTATTTGCAGGGCAGAAACAGACACAAACATAAAGAACAGACTTGTGGACACAGGGTGGAAAGCGGGGATGGGATGAACTGGGAGGTCAGGATTGACATATATACACTGCTGCTGCTGCTGCTAAGTCACTTCAGTCGTGTCCAACTCTGTGTGACCCCATAGACAGCAGCCCACCAGGCTCCCCCGTCCCTGGGATTCTCCAGGCAAGAACACTGGAGTGGGTTGCCATTTCCTTCTCCAATGCATCAAAGTGAAAAGTGAAAGTGAAGTCACTCAGTCATGTCCGACCCTCAGCGACCCCATGGACCGCAGCCTTCAGGCTCCTCCATCCATGGATTTTCCACGTGTTAAATAGCTAGCTAAGTGGGAAGCTGCTATACAGCACAGGGAGCTCAGCTCAGTACTCTGTAATGACCTAGAGGGTGAGAGGGAGATACAAGAGGGAGGGGATATATGTATACATGTAGCTTATTCACTTCATTGTACAGAAGAAACTAACAAAACATTATTAAGCAATCATACTTCAATTTTAAAAAACAGCTTTGTAGTAAACCTAGGACTTTAATTTTGTCTCTGAAAGTTATCAACTATGAGACTTTGAACTTAAGTCATCACTTAAATTCCTGGAATCTGGTCTACAAAATGAACACAGAAATAGACCTTAATACATGCTTCACTGGGCTAATGGAAAAGTTAAATGAAAGTGCACATGTAGTATCCTTCCGATAGTACTTGGGTCATACTTGGTGCTCAGAAGATGCTAGTTTCCTTTCCTCTCCTTTTTGCATGACTTGAACAATTCTCCATATGGGAACGGCAGACTGGGGCTTGGGGCATGTAAAGATCTTGACAATAATATACATTTGACCAGAAATGAATTATATTCCTAAACACTGGTACCAGACAATTTTGTGAGCTATCCAGAAGAGAGAAAAGTGTCTCCATTTTATAGTTGGAAAGAGTAAAATCCAGCAAGTTAGAGAGGCTTCTGTGGGATCACAGCATGAATAAATGGCAAAGCAGGCATTTTGAGCTTTACACTCCAGTGCCCATTTCTGTGTTCTCTCCAGCTACTTCACTCCAGCGTTTGGCTTCAGTTTGTTTGAACAGTCAACCAATTTCCAAAAATGCTAGAATCTGTGAAAGGTTTAAATAATAAAGGCAGTCCCCACAGGTGTTATCCACACCATGCCTAAGAATCTCTTCTCATATCCTCCCGATGTATAAAAACCACATTTGAAAGATTCAAGGAGCCACATGTCTCTTGGTAGATTAATTCTGCGGGAGAATTACAGCTGATAAATTCTTGGCTCGCCTTGCTGACAGTTCCCTGCTCAGCTGGTAGAGAAAGCAGCAAGAACTGCCATTCTGGACTTGATTTAGATCAATAAGGAAACACTGACTGCTTGTCTGGCAATGACACTGAAATGAAAGAAACAGATCAGCGTGGGGTAAAAGGAAGAAGCCCCAGCACTCACCTCCTGGGGCTCTAAACTTTGATAACGCAGATGTCAAAAGTAAGGCAAAAAAATGAACATGATCCCAGAAACTGACTCTTCAAAAAAGCAAAACATTTAATATAGAAGACCCAAAAAAGAAATCTGACAATATAATTTACAATATTCCTAGTCAGAGATGAAAGAAAGAGACATCTTAAGAAATTAATACAGCTGCCTAGGTGGGGCCTATATCTTAGGTAGGGTCCTTTTGGGCAGAAACAACAAATCACTTTGAACAAACTTTAGAAGAATCAAATAAAGCAGAATACATTAAAAGGATTCTGGGAAATATCACAATATCCACAGGTAGCTAAGTCCCTTTAGTGCTTCTGGATTTCAAACAGTAAACTCAGATATGCAAGAAATATTGCATCAATGTACATCTGGTTGTGGTTCTCCCATTTGCCAGGCTGAAGGGGTATAAAATCTTGGTTATCTGGGGGACATCCTTGCCCATCTTTGTCCATGGAGCACCGGAGAAGAGAGGAGGTCTCTCTGGTCTTTGGTTAGCAGTTCTCAGTTTCCATCTGTTGTTCTGTTTTTTTCCTATCGTCCCAGTCTGCACTTCAGGTCTTGAAACTCTGTTACTTCCTTGCTGAATCACATAAGATTCAATATGGCTATATACAAAACTTAAAAACAAAATAGCAATGGATTAGGATAGAAGTCTAAGGGGCTTCCCTGATGGCTCAGCAGGTAAAGAATCTGCCTGTGATGCAGGAGACCCAGGTTTGATTCCTGGGTCAGGAAGATCCCCTGGAGAAGGAAACATAACCCACTCCCATACTCTTGCCCCAAAAGTCTATTTCCCTCTCATAAAAAAAAAAAAAAAAAAAGGAAATCCAGCCACTTTTACAGGGATGACCAGCTAAAATTTGGCATTCTTTTCCTGAATAAGAAAAAAAGACTGGAGATTGGGAAGCTGCTAGCAGTCTGACATCCCTGCCGTCCTCTGGGCCTAGGGACGTCCAGTGAAGCTCAGGAGCACAGTCCTGCTTTTCCAGATTCATGAAGAAGGCAGTGCTCCCCTCTGAGGCTCGGCCCATCCTCAGACACCGCTTCAGAGTATTGCACGAACTGCTGCTCTGCCAGGCCACCCTAATCTCTACTGTCTACATGGTCTGCTCCTCCCAACACACACAGTATCCTACATGGTGCTCCTCTCCCTCATCTCATCCTCTGGGGTACTGTTCTTCAATTAGTTTGGGTCTTCGGGGGGGGGGAGGAAGTATGATAATAAAAATAACTTGCACTTATTAGTTCCTTTATGACATGATGATGATTGTTCTAAGAATGTTATGTTTTTGCTTAATTTAATTGTCACACTAACACCATGAGATAGGCAGCATTATCTCTACCTTACAGATAGGACAACAGGTAGATTAAGTTATTTGCCCAGGTTCACAGCCAGGAAGTGATACAATATCTTCTAAATCAGATGGCCCAGCTGGAGAACATTTGCTATTATTCACCACCCTATACTGCTTCTGTGTTATCTTTAGGCAGCTCTTGCTTTCTACCCTATAATATGAACAGCAGTAATCCAGCAACCACCTCATAGTGGGAGCAGGGACACACAGAAACGCAAATTGAAGTTTCAAAAAATAATCCTGCCATAATTTGCTCTATAAAAGTGAAACTCGCTCAGTCATGTCCGACTCTTTGTGACTCCACGTACTGTAGTCCATCAGGCTCCTCTGTCCGTGGGATTTCCCAGGCAAAAATACTGGAGTGGGTTGCCATTCCCTTCTCCAGGAGATCTTCCCAACCCAGGGATTGAATCCGGGTCCCCTGCATTGCAGGCGGACTATGTACCATCTGAGCCACCAGGGAAGCCATGATTTGCTAGGACCTGGAAAGTCATCAGGAGCTCATCTCCTTGGTTCACCATCTGTATGTCATTCTGTACATCTGTCCATTTTCCTCTCTCACCAATTCACTGGGTACAGTTCAATTATGCTGCATTGCACAACCTCTGAGGTCCCAATCTTTCCATTCAAGCAGTCCACCCAGACTAAAAGACCAACTCATTCTCAGCTCCAAATTGCTGGGAGAAAGAGTTTGATTCCCTAGGTGTCCATCCTTTGTCCAGTCTGCAATCAAGAGGGATGATGACCTAGCATCAACCCTACATCTGGTGGTAGGCTCAGAGAAAAAGAGTGACCTCAAAAAGAATCGTCTAGGTTCTGTTTTCTTAAATAGAAGCGTCTGTACGAAATCCAGAGAAAGGGAATCATAGCCAAACAACAATGACAAATTACTGAACCCAAAAGAATTTTGCCAGGAAAAGCAGAGGTTGACATAGTTGTAAATAATACAACAAAGCAAACAAAGAAAGGAATAGACTCACTTCTTTACGGCAGATATTAGAATGTTATCACATGAAACAGAGGAAAGTAAATGATTCAAGTCCTACTTTGCTTCACTGCCAAGGGGAATAATTCTAACAATAAATGGTAGAAAAACTGTCTTTAAAAGGACACTTCCCCAAAGATAAAAGATGATAATAAAAGAGCATTTAACATACTTTAAATTCCCAGGACCAGAGTAATTACATCTCAGGGCACAAAATGTATTAATAAAATGTATCTTTGTTGATGCAGTCAACATTTCTGCTCTTTAAGAAATGATGGAGAAGGACAGTTAGGCTGGAAGACTGGGGGAAGGTAAATGTCATTCTGTTTTACCAATAAGGTAAAAAAGAGGACTTTTAGAAATAACTATTAATGTTTTTGAAATTAGAACAAAAAAATGGAAGAAAATATCATTAAAAACATGGTTTATAAGCACTTAAAAACTTTAAAAGATTATTAGGGGCTAGAAAAAATAACTTATGATTAATTTATTCATTTGTCAAACATCTATTGACTACATAATACATGTGTTGACTGAAAAAATATACAACCTAAAAGTTGAGGATTATGTTTTATTTGGTGAACTCGCTGAGGACTTAAGCCCAGAAGGTAGCCTCTCAGATAGCTCTGTGGGAGGGCTCTGAAGAGGTGAAGGAGGAGCCAGGATATATAGGAGTTTTTACAAAATAACAGGTAGTCAAAGAGTACTGGTAATTAAAGAAAACCAGACACCTCAAGTTAATGAATTTAATCCTTTTATACATATAGGAAGATGCAAGAATCTGGGCCTTACCTTTGATGTGCTCCTTAACTATATAGGGCCAGGATCCTGCTTTTCTCCATCCTGAAGCCCCTCAGGGGCACAGTAGAAGCAGCTGCAGTGGCTGATGGCTTGATGGCTGCAACACCATTTGTTTACTGATATGGCAGGGGTCAGTCTTCATCCACACGTGCCAGACAGAGAAGTTATAAAAATATATAACTTGGACTTCCCTGGAGGTCCAGTCCAGTCAATCTTAAAGGAAATCAGTCCTGAATATTCATTGGAAGGACTATGCTGAAGCTCCAATACTTTGGCCACCTGATGAGAAGAACTGACTCCTTAGAAAAGATTCTGATGCTGGGAAAGATTGAAGGCAGGAGGAGAAGGGGACGACAGAAGATGAGATGGTTGGATGGTGTCACTGACTCGATAGACATGAGTTTGAGCAAGCTCTGGGAGTTGGTGATGGACAGGGAAGCCTGGGGTGCTGCAGTTCATGGGGTTGCATGAGTTCATGGGGTCAAAGTTCATGGGGTCAAAGAGTCGGACACGACTGAGTGACTGAACTGAACTGGTGGTCCAGTGGTTAAGGATCCACCTGCCAATGCAGGGGACACTGGTTTGATCCCTAATCCAGGAAGATTCCACATGCCATGGGGGAACTAAACCCACGTACCACAACTATTGAAGCCCAAGTGCTCTAGAGCCTATGCTCTGCAACAAGAGAAGCCATAGCAATGAGAAGCTCCAGCCTGCTGCAACTAGAGAAAGCCCGTCTATGGCAAAGAAGACCTAGCCAAATAAATAAATTAATTCTTTAATTATATATACGTATGTGTACACAACACAAACAGATATGATGATTTTGAAATGTGGTGCTGGAGAAGACTCTTGAGAGTCCCTTGGACTGCAAGGATATCAAACCAGTCAATCATAAAGGAAATCAACCATGACTTGTCATTGGAAGGACTGATGCTGAAGCTCAAGCTCCAATACTTTGGCCACCTGATGCAAAGAGTTGGCTCATTAGAAAAGACCCTGATGCTGGGAAAGATTGAAGGCACAAGGAGAAGGGGGCAACAGAGGATAAGATGGTTGGATGGCATCACTGATTAAATGGACATGAGTTTGAGCAAACTCGGGGATATAGCGAAGGACAGGGAGGCCTGGGGTGCTGTAGCTCATGGGGTTGTAAAAAATTGGACACAGTTGAGCAATTAAACAACAATACATATATATATATATATATATGGCTTTACTATCAATTTAGTAGCATTTTCCTAGCAAAAATTCATAACTAGCTTCACTGTACTTTTTGATACTTTTACTAGCTTGGTAGGGATACATTTAAATTCCAGTAAGCCCTTTGAAATGGACTCTGATAGCTTACAGACAAGATGAGGATATATGGACTGACTGGTATTTGTTAAATCACCATAAACAAAGGCCGTTGACAACTTGTCAGTCTGACCACAGTGAACTTCTCTGAGGCCCAGGCATATTGTTTCCCAGCTGATGGGGACAAGGAGTGAGCTGAAAGGCTGTGTAGATTCCCAGCACCAAGGTGGGAGATGAGTGGAGGAAACTGATCTGGCAACAGAGGCCAGGTTTGGAATTTGAACAAAGTTGAATAATAGCATCCCTCTTCTAAGCTTTTGAATTAGGTGAGAGAGGTGAAAATATAAGTAAAGGGAGAACAAAAGTTCTACTTCGTTTACCAAGAAAAGGTGATATTGGTAAATGTGCCACAAAGGCCAGCTGAATCCCTAATACCAAGCCCTGAAATAGACAGATTCGTCTACCTTGTCACAGCTCGTGGGGGATGTTGGCCAGACTGCCTGTGTGAGGGCAGCCCCTTTTCTGTGTTTCACATGGTTCTGAGAGGAAACGAGAGGAAGGCTCTGGGTTACTCATGCCCAGTTTCTTCTTCAAAAATCACAAATCCCAGACTTCCCTGGTGGCCCAGGGTGGAGAGTCTGCCTGCCAATGCAGAAGATGTGGGTTCGATCCTTGATCTGGGAGGATTCCACATGCCACGAGGCAAATAAGCCTGTACGCCACAACTACTGAGTCCATGCTCTGGAGCCCGTGAGCCACAACTACTGAGCCCCTGTGCTGCAACTCCTGAAGCCTAGGCACCCTAGAGCCCATGCCCTGCAACAAGAGAAGCCATCACAGTGAGAAGCCTGTGCACCACAAACAGAGGAAGCCCACGTGCAATAACAAAGATCCAGCACAGTCAAAAATAAATAATTTTTTTTTAAATTACAAATCCCACAAAAAAAGGATACTTAAGGCCTGGTGTGTTTGACTTGTGGAGCTACCTCCACATGGAAGAACCCATCAGGAGTAAAGAAGAAACCTGTCTTTCTCAAGAACAAGCTCCAGAAGGAGGACACAAGTGGTCCATATTCAAAGGAACATCGTAGTCCTTCTTACCGCCAAACTTAAGCCCTCGGCTCCAGGATATTCAACTGAGTGGGTGCAATATCAAGGGCCCAAGTGAGCATACAAGCATGCTAAGTCACTTCAGTTGTTTCTGACTCTTTGTGACCCCATGGGTTGAAGCCCGCCAGGCTCCTCTGTCTGTTGGATTCTCCAGACAAGAATACTGCAGTGGATTGCCATTTCCTTCTCCAGGGGATCTTCCTGACCCAGGGATCGAACCCATGTCCCTTATGTCTCCTGCATTGGCAGGTGGGTTCTTTACCATTAGCACCACCTGGAAATATCAAGTAGTGAGCAATCAGATTTAGTCATGGGTCAAAAAATCAAAGAGGGGTTTCCAGTCTTGCGGGGGAAAGATGTGGCCAAAATGAGGATTGATGTTAACTAAATCAGTGGTCTGTGATTCAAACTGATTTTCTGCTCCAGAGGTAGGGGCCTTTAGAGGAGCTGCTGCTGCTAAGTCACCTCAGCCGTGTCCGACTCTGTGCGACCCCATAGACGGCAGCCCACCAGGCTCCCCCGTCCCTGGGATTCTCCAGGCAAGAACACTGGAGTGGGTTGCCATTTCCTTCTCCAATCAGAATTTCTAGCACCATCTCAATTTCTCAGCATTTGCAGACACTTCGTGGGCATTTGTTGCACACCAGGCACCAGTCTTAGGTTGTCCATAGCCAGCTCCATCATGAACAGCTTGACACATGTCCAGCTTCCACAATCAGCAGATAATTCCTTAATCTTTACACCTTCTAAATTGGAAGATCCCAATTCATCATTGTAAGGATGTTTAGATAATTCTGACTATTCAATTAAAACACTGACTCGGGAAGAACAAATTTATCACTGAAGATTGCTTTCCATGTTCATTAGACAAAAACACATCATAGGCAAAGTTTTAACTTTACTCTTTCAACCTGAAAGAGGAATACCAATTCATTCTTGGGTTGAATGCATCTCTGGAAAATATTTCTACATGGTTTGTGACAGCATTTTGATGTGATTTTTCAAACACTATCAATAATATATCATTAGTTTCTTTATCTGACAGTGGGAGAAAATAATTATCATGATGACTGAAGAATTTCTTTACAGTTTGGTCTTCTTAAGAAATTCTGCTATCTTGTCCTAAATATTAAAAATTATAATCCTTTATCTCTGAAATGATAGATTCAGTTTATTCAAGATATTGACTCCCATTTTGAAATATATCAATTCATTCCAAGTAATTGAAGTAATCAAGTCACAAAGAAATGTTTCCTTTTTATCCCTAACTTTAAAAAAAACAGAACATTTTGTTTTTATCAGCCCCTATGCATCAGCATGAAAAGAACAATAGAGTTTTGTATACACCAACCATTTTTTCAACACATAGCACCATAAAATTCACACATATAGGCTTTCATTCATCATGGTAAAAATTTCCATTTTTTTTCAACCTTGGATCAAGATTGGGAGGCATATTGTTGGCTACTGATGAGCCTCTGGGAATAAAATATTCTAAAAAATATATGTGTTCTATTGGTATGGGTCCTCTGCATCTCTACTTCTCATGGCTCACAAAATCACTTTAATTTAAATGAAAAAAGTTTTCTTACAACACAAGCTTTCAATGATCAGAGGTTACTGAATGCTTTTATGTCATATATGTGGAAAAGAGCAGGACTCTATGGGCCCTTCTCATCCTCATTCATGTCCTCTGTCTGCCTTTTGTATGTAGAAAAACCTTAGCTTCCTAGGCCTTCCCCAAGTTCCAAAGAATAAACTTAAACAAAAAAGTGAGAAAATTCAGAAAGAAAGAAAAACAAAGACAAATAATAATAGCTTAGCTATTAAATAATTTCAAGGACCTTTAGTTTCTCAACAGCTATAGATAATATTCTTAGCCATGTATTTTGAGCTGTTCTGCAGATACTGAAACCCCTAACAAGTGGGAGAAGTTTACTGTATACTGCCCACAAGCACACAGGCCCCAAACCCACTGGAATCAGGTTAATGATGTTGACTCCTGATTACCTCACCAGCAACCAATCAGAAGAATGTCCACAAACTGATGAGCCAAAATCTCCCTCTCTCACCAAGTCTTTATAAACCTTTCCCTGGAAGCCATTCAGGGAGTTTAGGTCTTTTAAGCACTATCTGCCTGGACTCCTCTCTTGGAGCCTTGCAATACACTGCATGTTCCTTCACCACAACCCGGTCTCAGTAGATTGGCTTTACCAGGAGCAGGCAGGTGGACCCAAGTTTGTTCATGTAACACATGCACTATACATGTTTAAGAAGTTGACTCATGTTCTGCAAACCAGTGTGGTGACGCTGCTGCTGCTGCCAAGTCACTTCAGTCGTGTCTGACTCTGTATGACCCCATAGATGGCAGCCCACCAGGCTCCCCCGTCCCTGGGATTCTCCAGGCCAGAACACTGGAGTGGGTTGCCATTTCCTTCTCCAATG
>NW_011494899.1:1228765-1264101 GCF_000754665.1 Bison bison bison
TTTTTACAGTTGATAAGATGTAAGGTCAAAAAAAAAAAAAAACACAGACATTTCTTTGCCAACAAAGACCCATCTAGTCAAAGCTATGGTTTTTCCAGTAGTCATGTATGATGTGAGAGTCAGACTGTAAACAAAGCTGAGCACCGAAGAATTGATGCTTTTGAACTGTGGTGTTGGAAACGACTCTTGAGAGTCTCTTGGACTGCAAGATCCAACCAGTCCATCCTAATGGAAGTTGGTCCTGAATATTCACTGGAAGGACTGATGCTTAAGCTGAAACTCCAACAGTTCAGCCACCTGATGCGAAGAGCTGACTCATTAGAAAAGACCCTGATGCTGGGAAAGACTGAAGTTGGGAGGAGAAGGGGACAGAGGGTAAGATGGTTGGATGGCATCACCAACTCAATGGACATGAGTTTGAGTAAACTCCGGGAGTTGATGGTGATGGACAGGGAGGCCTGGCGTGCTGCAGTCCATGGAGTCGCAGAGAGTCAGACATGACTGAGTGACTGAACTGAACTGAAGGTCCAAAAATGTTATATGGTGAAAGAATTTTGCAATTTTTTTTTTTTTATTTTGGCCCTTCCTTAATCCAAAATTCACTAACTTTTTGACTAATGTGATAACATTTTCAGTGGTATGATTGGTATAAAGTTTGAATAATGCCTCTGGAGTTTGGAACTCTTTTCTCCATTTGTATATACAATTCACTTATATATCATACTATTAAGCATTATTTGGTGCAAGGACTGAGGGGAGAAAACGTGACTGGATTACCAAAGAGGTCACTATTTTATTTCAAAATAGTACATTTCTATGGCTATCTGTCAGTATTTGCAAGGATTCAAAACTGACAGTTCCCTAGGCAGCAGAAGTAAATGGAATGCAAGCTCAATAAAATACACTTTCAGATACTACTTATATTTAATATTTTTTGGCTGAGGATTTATTCTTCACTCTGTGTTGTATGGAGACCTTTCCTAAATTTATATCTATAATGTTATTTTGAATTCCTCTTCACCATGTATTGTATGGAGATCTCTCCACAATTTACATTATTTTCATTATTTTTATGTTTCAAAAAAGTACTTTTGAATCAGTAGTATTTTGCACTTTGCAGAATTTAGCCCAAAGCAGAATAGTTCTTGTCATCACTTTTTTAAATATGACAGCACTCTAAATGTTGTCTTCATGGTTGTCATTAAGAAATTAGAGAAGATGTAGGAAACTAGCATAGAGCCAGACACACAGTAAGCAGCTCCATAAATGACAGTAAAGGCCAAGAGAGGTGCCGTCACAGAAGTAAACGGGAGCATGAAGACAACATTCAGATAAATGGCTTTATCCAATTTAATCTTCCAGATAACCCCACAAGCTTGATTCTACATTCTCCTCACCTGGATGCTATAGCCTAAGGGCTTACTCTAAATGTCACTTCTCAGGGAAAGTTTTCACAACTCTCTACCCCAGTCCCCAAACAAGGCTAGATAATCTTGTTCTCTGCTCCTATTCAATTCTGTAATTTCTACCTCATGGCACTTAATTTCTGGTTGATGCTTTGTTATCTTTACTCCCTCATTGGATTACATGTTTTATGAGGGTAGTGACTGTGACTGTTTTGTTCAGTGTTATACCCTTCGTAGCTTAGACAGTGATTAGTTTAAAAAAAAAAAAATAGAGTAAAGATTGGGTAAATGAATGAATGAATAAAATTGGGGTCCAGTGTTTTTTGAGATGCTAAAAATCTCATAGTCTGCAAATCTCATAGTCTGGGAGGTGTCTAGAGCTACATACTTATACTGAAGTCCTAATGCCAGGTACCTCAGAATGTGATGTTAGGAAATAGGGTCATTGTAGGTGCAATTACATGTATCTAGATCAGGTCATACTGGAGTAGGATGGCCCTTAATCCAAAATGACTAGCGTCCTTATAAAAATGAGGAATTCTGACACAGAGATACACACAAGGGGCGCATCCCCTGAAGAAGAAGGCAGGGACTTCCCTGGTGGTCCAGTGGCCAAGACTCCATGCTCTCAATGCATGGTGCCTGGGCTCAATCCCTGGTCAGGGAATTAAATCCCACATGCTGCAACTAAGAATTAGCATACTGCAACTAAAAAAAAGATACTGGGGGTTTCCCTGGTGGTTCAGTGGTAAAGAACCCACCTGCCAATGTAGGAGATGCAGGTTTGATCTGCATCTGGTGGGGGAAGATTTCCCCGTGCCACAGAGCAACTAAGCCCTTACACCACAACTATTGAGCCTGTGCTCCAGAGCCCCGCAAGCCGCAACTACTGAAGCCCACACACCCTAGAGCCTGTGCTTTGCAACGGGAGAAGCCACCACAACGAGAATTCCATGCAGCAATGAGGACCCAGCACAACCATAAACAAATAAAAATATTAAAAAGGAAAGATCCTGCATGCCACAATGAAGACTGAAGATCCTGCATGCCACAAGACCTGGCGTAGTGAAAAAAAAAAAAAAAAAACACGAAGGCAGAAATCAGTATGATGCTTGTCTAAGACTGCCAGTATACTACCAGAAACTAGGAGACATGGGACAGACTCTCCCTTACAATCTACGGAAAGAACCAATCATGCCACCACCTCAGACTTCTAGCCTATAGACTTATGAGAAAGCGCATTTCTGTTTGTAAGACCAGCTTGCAGTTCTTTGTTACGACAGCCCTAGCAAACTAATTCATGTCCCTTGAGTTTACTGTTCAGCCTTGTTAACCATTAAATTCAATTTATGTTTATCGAGTGTCATCAAGATCTTCAACATTAATTTAGATCCTATTAGGGGGAAAAACAGGAGAAATAAGAGCTGCTCTCCTTGGGGAATGTATATATGAAAAAAAAGGAAGAAAAACTTGTTTTTTTTTCATTCCCAGAAGAAGTTCTGAGATTGTATCCATGTCAACCAAAATTATGTAGAACTGCTTTAAAAAGTAGAGGCCAAAACACTCGTTTACAGCATGAATCTATCTACTATTATGTGTTACCCAGCCAACACATATCTGTTCCAGTTAAGAATCTGCTTGGGAAGGGCTTTGAGATTAGAAGCTTGGTTGGTGCAAATATACTGATTTCGGACAAGGGATATTTTTTAACAAGTGTTGGGGGAAAATAGGTCACCTGTCTCTACCACAGGTACACGACTGCCATAAGGTCTTTAGTGAGTCGGGGTTCCCATCTCCTAAGAGTATTCTATGAACATATTGACAGTATCTATTAATTTTTTTAATTGATTTCTTTTTTTTTTTTGGCCACACTGAGTGGCTTGTGAGATCTTAGTTCTCCAGCCAGGATCAAACTCATGCCCCCTGCAGTGGAAGTGCAGAGTCTTAACCACTGGACCACCAGGGAAGTCCATTTACTTATTATTCATTCTTTCCTCTAACAAATATTGGTGGAGAGCCTTGTCTGTGCCGGGCACTGTACTAAGAGCTGGAAATTTAACAGTGAGAAAAACCCAGCTCCTGCCTTTGAGGAACACGGCATTAAGTGCTGCTATGAGGAATTGCAAGACGCTGTCATGAGAGTTCATAGAGGAACATCTTAACTACCCTTGAGGAATCAGGAATAATCTCTAAGCTAATAGGATGGGGATTGGGTGTATCTGGGGGAACATATTGTTTGAGGTGGAAGTAACAGGGTGTGCAAAAGTCCAGATTTGAGAGAAAGTGTATGCGTTCACCAAAAGAGATGGCAGGTGTTCATGTGTTCATGAACATGTGTTCATCTTCTGTGAGAACATGTGTTCGTCATCTTCGTGAGAACACCAAAATTGCAACTAGCTGCTAAATAATCATCGACAGGAGAATGTTGGAATCCACCCAAAAAAGATACCCCATGTCCAAGCACAAAGGAGAAGCTGCAACAAGATGGTAGGAGGGGCTCAATCACATTTAAAATCAAACCTCATACCCGCCAGAGACACTTGAAGGGCATAAACAAAACCTTGTGCAGAGACTTCCCTGGTGGCACATTGGATAAGAATCCACCTGCCAAGGCAGGGGACACGGGTTTGATCCCTCATTGGGGAGGATCCCACATGGCAGAGGAGAAACTAGGCCCATGCGCCACAACTACTGAAGCCCATGCTCTCCAATGAAGAGTAGCCCGTTCCCCACAACTAGAGAAAGCCTATGCGCAGCAACAAAGGCCTGCTGCTGCTGCTGCTGCTGCTAGGGCGCTTCAGTCGTCGACTCTCTGCGACCCCATAGACGGCAGCCCACCAGGCTCCTCTGTCCCTGGGATTCTCCAGGCAAGAACACTGGAGTGGGCTGCCATTTCCTTTCAGTGAAAACTGAAAGTCAAGTCGCTCAGTCATGTCTGACTTTTAGTGACCTCATGGACTGCAGGCTACCAGGCTCCTCGGTCCATGGGATTTTCCAAGCAAGAGTACTGGAGTGGGGTGCCGTCACCTTCTCTGAACAAAGGCCTAGCATGCCCCAGAACAAAAACATTTTAAAAACAAAAACCTGTGTGTACCGGGACCCAGGGAAAGGAGCAGTGACCTTCACAACAGACTGAACCAGACCTGCTTGTGAGTGTTTGAGGGTCTCCTGCAGAGGCATGGGTCAGCAGTGGCCTGCTGTGGGGGACAGGGCCTCTGGCAGCAGCAGTACTGGGAGGTGCAGTGTGTGGGTAAGCCCTCTTGGAGGAGGTCGACATTAGCCCCACTTAAAGCCATCAGGTAGGCGATCCATAAACTAGAGAACAACTCTACCAAAGAAGTTCTCACACTGCTGCGAAAGTTCTAGGCCTACATCAGACTTCCCAGCTGATGGATCCAACAAAGGGACTGAAAATCCCCAGGGAATCTAACTTTGAAGGTCAGTGGGATTTGATTACAGAACTTCCAGAGGACTGGGTACACAGAGACTCTGGGAGGACACAAACAAAGCCCGGTGTGCACCAGGACCCAGGAGAAAGGAGCAGTGATCCCATAAGAGGCTGAGTCAGACTTGCCTGTTTGTATTTGGGAGTCTCTGGCAGGGGCATGTGTCAACAGTGGCCTGCGTAGGGTCAGGGGCACTGACTACAGCAGTCCTGGGAGGCACGGTGTGTTGGCATAAGTCCTTTTAGAGGAAGTCGCCATTACCCTAGCGTAGTTTGGCCTCAATGAAATTATGAGCCATGCTGTGTAGGGCCACCCAACATGGACGGGTCATGGTGGAGAGCTCTGACAAAACCCCATGGTGGTCCATGGAGAAGGCAAAGGCAAACCACTTCAGCATTCTTGCCTTGAGAACCCCATGAAAAGTATGAAAAGTCAAAAAGATATGACACTGAAAGATGAACCCCCCAGGTTGACAGGTGTCCAATATGCTACTGGAGAAGAGTGGACAAATATCCCCAAAAGGAATGAAGAAGCTGAGCCAAAGAGGAAACGATGCCCAGCTGTGGATTTGTCTGGTGATGAAAGTAAAGCCCAATGTTGTAAAGAACAATACTGCATAGGAACCTAGAATGTTAGGTCCATCAGTTCAATTCAGTTCAGTTGCTCAGTCATGTCCAACTCTTTGTGACCCCATGGACTGCAGCATGCCAGACTTCCCTGTCCACCACCAACTCCCAGAGCTTGCTCAAGTTCATGTCCATCGAGTCAGTGATGCTATCCAACCATCTCATTCTCCTCCCACCTTCAATCTTTCCCAGCATCAGGGTCTTTTCCAATGAGTCAGCTCTTCGCATCAGGTGGACGAAGCACTGGAGTTTCAGCTTCAGCATCAGTCCTTCCAATGAATATTCAAGAATGATTTCCTTTAGGACGGACTGGTTGGATATCCTTGTTGTCCAAGGGACTCTCAAGCGTCTTCTCCAATGCCAGTTCAAAAGCATCAATTCTTCTTCTTTTTTTTTTTTAAAGCATCAATTCTTCAGCGCTCAGCTTTCTTTACAGTCTGACTCTCACATCCATACATGACTACTGGAAAAACTATAGCTTTGACTAGATGGACCTTTGTTGGCAAAGTAATGTCTCTGCTTTTTAATATGCTGTCTAGGTTGGTCATTGGAGAAGGCAATGGCGACCCACTCCAGTATTCTTGCCTGGAGAATCCCAGGGATGGGGGAGCCCAGTGGGCTGCGGTCTATGGGGTTGCGCAGAGTCGGACACGACTGAAGCGACTTAGCAGCAGCAGCAGGTTGGTCATAAATTTTCTTCCAAGGACCAAGCGTCTTTTAAGTTCATGGCTGCAGTCCCCATCTGCAGTGATTTTGGAGCCCCCAAAAATAAAGTCTGTCTCTGTTTCCACTGCTTCCTCATCTATTTGCTCTGAAGTGATGGGACCAGTGTCCTATCTTTTTTGCCTTTTCATACTCTTTAAGGGGTTCTCAAGGCAAGAATACTGAAGTGGTTTGCCATTCCCTTCTCCAGTGGACCACATTTTGTCAGAACTTGCCACCATGACCCATCCATCTTGGGTGGTCCTACACAGCATGGCTCAGTTTCATTGAGTTAGACCAAGGTTGTGGTCCACGTGATCAGATTGGTTAGTTTTCTGTGACTGTGGTTTTCAGTCTGTTTGCCCTCTGATGGAGAAGGATAAGAGGCTTATGAAAGCTTCCTGATGGGAGAGACTGACTGAGGGGGAAACTGGGTCTTGTTCTGATGGGCCATGCTCAGCAAATCTTTAATCCAATTTTCTGTTGATGGGTGGGGCTGTGTTCCCTCCCTGTTATTTACCTGGGGCCAAACTATGGTGTTTCCCTTGTGGCTCAGATGGTAAAGAATCCACCTGCAATGTGGGAGGCCTGGGTTCGATCCCTGGGATGGGAAGATCCCCTGGAGAAGGGAAAGGCTACCTTTATACAGAATACTCCAGTATTCTGGCCTGGAGACTTGGACATGACTGAGTGACTTTCACTTTCACAAACTATAGTGGAGTTTGTGAAAGTGGAGGTAGTGAAGATAATGGCGACCTCCTTCAAAAGGTCCCATGCATTCACTGCTACTGAGAGGGTAATAGGCAGGAAGGCCAGGGGTCTCCAAATGGAGGAAATAGCCTGCAAATGTCAGACATTTTTATCTCTCTTAAGCGGCAGGAGGAAACAAACTAGCAATATTTTTTCCTTCTCTATACAAATTTAAAGGGAGGTTTCTCTTAAAATACTGTGTTGCCATAATGACACCTGGTTTCGCCTGAAGTTAGCTATTCTTGAGCCTAGAGATAACCAATGCCTTTTCTTATGGAAATGTTCGTCTTAAGCTATGCTAATGTACTATGCCTTTACCCCAAACTCTGTCTCCAAGTCGGTTCCGCCTCTTGGCCCAGAACCTACTTGACAAACCAGTATGTTATACTCAGATATTGTTCCCCTAATCTATGTAAATGAAACTATTTGTATGGTGGTCTGACCTTCTTCAAGATTCAAGTTAATCATTTTATGGCCCAGGATAAACCATTTGGTGCCAAGATTATCCCAAAATGCATCTTACGGGTGAGGGGCCTGGTGCCATTCTGAATTTTAAGACATTCCTTTCTTTCATTAACTGCTAGTGACTATATAACATCCAGCTGAAGACTAGCAGGGGGGTACTCTTTCTGCCCCCTTCTGATGCCTATGTCAGAAGCTTTCTCTATCTCCTTTATACTTTAATAAAACTTTATTACACAAAAGCTCTGAGCGATCAAGCCTCGTCTCTGGCCCCGGATTGAATTCTTCTCCTCCGGGGGCCAAGAATCCCGGTGTATTCGCGTGATTCAACAACAACCTTTCACTACACTCAGTGCCCCCAAGCCTGCAGCAGGCTACCACCCACCCACGCCTCCACCAGAGACTCCTGGACACTCACGGGCAAGTCTGGGTCAGTCTCTTGTGGGGTCACTGCTCCTTTCTCCTTGGTCCTGGTGCACACAAGGTTCTGTTTGTGCTCTCCAAGAGTCTGTTTCCCCAGTCCTGTGTAAGTTCTGGTGGCTCTATGGTGGGGTTAACAATGACCTCCTCCAAGAGGACTTATTCCATACCCAAGTCTGCTGGTCCCCTGCCCCTGCGGCAGTCTACTGCTGACCTGTACCTCCACAGGAGACACTCAAACACAGTTCTGTCTCAATTCTCTGGGGGGATCTCTGGGTCCTGGTGTGCACAAGGTTTGTTTGAGCCCTCTGAGTGTCTCTGGCGGGTATGCGGTTTGATTCTAAATGTTAGGTCCATGAGTCACGGTAAATTGGAAGTGGTCAGAAAGGAGACTGCAAGAGTGAACATTAACATTATAGAAATGAGTGAACTAAAATGGACTAGAATCAGCAAATTTAATTCAGATGATCCTTATATCTACTAATGTGGGCAAGAATCCCTTAGAAGAAATGGAGTAGCCCTCATAGTCAACAAAAGAGCCCAAAATGCAGTACTGGGATGCAATCTCAAAAATGACAGAATGATCTGTTCATTTCCAAGGCAAACCATTCACTATCACAATAATCCAAGTCTGTGCCCCAACCACTAATGCCAAAGAAGTTGAATAGTTCAATGAAGACCTACAAGACCTTCTAGAAATAATGCTTTAAAAAGATGCCTTTTTCATCATACAGTCTGGAATGCAAAAGTAGGTCAAGAGACCCTGGAGTAACAGGCAAGTTTGGCCTTGGAGTACAAAATGAAGCAGGACAAAGGCTAACAGAGTTTTGCAAAGAGAATGCACTGGTCATAGTAAACACCCTCTTCCAACTTCACAAGAGATGACTCTACACATGGACATCACCAGATGGTCAATACCAAAATCAGACTGATTATATTCTTTGTAGCTGAAGATGGAGCTCTATACAGTCAGCAAAAACAAGGCTGGGAGCTGACTGTGGCTGAGATCATGAACTCCCTACTGCCAAATTCAGACTTAAATTGAAGAAAGTAGGAAAAATCATTAGACTATTCAGGTATGATCTAAATCAAATCCCTTATGATTATACAGTGGAAGTGACAAATAGATTCAAGGGGTTAGGTCTGATAGAGTGCCTGAAAACTATGGGAAAATAGCTGAGAAAAGAGAAACCAAAGGCAAAGGAGAAAAGGAAAGATATACCCATCTGAACGCAGAGTTCCAAAACATAGCAAGGAAAGAGATGAAACCCTTAAGTGAACAATGCAAATAATAATAATAGTACAGGAAAACAATAGAATGGGTAAGATTTAGAGAACTTTTCAATAAAATTAGAGATATTAAGGGAAGTTTCATGCAAAAATGGGTACAATAAAGGACAGAACTAGCAAGGAGCTAACAGAAGCAGAGGAGATTAAGAAGAGGTGGCAAGAATACACAGAAGAACTATACAAAAAAGATCTTGACCCAGATAACTACAGTGATGTGATCAGTCACCTAGAGCCATATATTCTGGAGTGTGAAGTCAAGTGGGCCTTAGGAAGCATTACTACAAACAAAGCTAGTGGGAGTGATGGAATTCCAGCTGATCTATTTCAAATCTTAAAAGATGATGCTGTTAAAATGCTGCACTAAATATGCCAGCAAGTTTGGAAAACTCAGCAGTGGCCACAGGACTGGAAAAGGTCGGTTTTCATTCCAATCCAAAAGAAGAGCAATGCCAAAGAATGTTCAAACTACTGCACAATTGTACTCATTTAACAGGCAAGCAAGGTAATGCTCAAAATCTTTTAAGCTAGGCTTCAACAGTATGTGAACTGAGAACTTCCAGATGTACAAATTGGACTTAGAAAAGGCAGAGGAACCAGAGATCAAATTACCAACATTTGTTGGATCATAGAAAAAGCAAGGGAATTCCAGAAAAAACATCTACTTCTGCTTCACTGACTATGCTAAAGCCTTTGACTGTGTGGATCACAATAAACTGTGGAAAATTCTTACAGACATGTGAATACAAGACCACCTTACCTGCCTCCTAAAAACTTGTATGTAGGTCAAGAAGCAACAATTAAAACCAGACAAGGAACAACAGACTGGTTCCAAATTGGGAAAGGAGTACATTAAGACTGTATATTGTCACCCTGCTTATTTAACTTATATGCAGAGTACAGCATGTGAAATGTTGAGCTGGATAAAGCTCAAGCTGGAATCAATATTGCTGGGAGAAATATCAATAACCTCAGATATGCAGATGACATCACCCTAATGGCAGAAAGGGAAGAGTAACTAAAGAGCCTCTTGATGAAGGTGAAAGAGGAGAGTGAAAAAGCTGACTTAAAACTCAGCATTCAAAAAACTAAGATAATGGCATCCAGTCCCATCACTTCATGGCAAATAGATGGGGAAAAAATGGAAACAGTGACAAAGTTTGTTTTCTTGGGCTCTAAAACCACTGCAGATGGTGACTGAAGCCATGAAATTAAAAGACTCCTGCTCCTTGGAAGAAAAGCTATGACAAATAGACAGTGTATTAAAAAGCAGAGACATCACTTCGCCAACACAGGTCTGTATAGCCAAAGCTATGGTTTTTCCAGCAGTTGTGTACAGATGTGAAAACTTGACCATAAAGAAGGCTGAGTGCCAAAGAGATGATGCTTTCAAACTGTGGTGCTGGAGAAGACTCTTGAGTGTCCCTTGGACAGCAGGGAGATCAAACCATTCAAACCTAAAGGAAATCAGTCCTGAACATTTATTGGGAGGACTGATGCTGAAGCTGAAGCTCCAATATTCTGGCCACCCTATGGGAAGAATGGATTCATTGTAAATGACCCTGATGCTGGGAAAGATTGAGAGCAAGAGAAGTGGGTGGCAGAAAATGTAATGATTGGATGGCCTCGCCAACTCTATGGATGTGAGTTTGAGCAAACTCTGAGAGATAGTGAAGGACAGGGAAACCTGCCATGCTACAGTCCATGGGGGTCACAAAGAACTGGACAGGACTGAGCGACTGAACAGCAACAAACAAAATATACGTTCAGGGGACTACTAGTGGCTTATGATAGCTGAAGCAGTAATATAAAATAGTGAGGTTAAGTGAGGAAATCAGAGAGGTTCCCCCATTCAAAAGCTTGTCTACCACACTGAGCTGTTTGGAGATTGTTCGCCTGGCTTTTCCCAGGAGTACAAGGCATCCCATGGAATCTGTAAATGAGAGTGCCTGGTTCCCAAAACAGAGAGGTCACAATACTGAGTAGATAATCTGAGCAGAACTCACCCAGGAAGAAGAAGACAAGCCATGAACTCGGAGATAAGCTATGGATTGGTAATTAGAGGAGAGGTAAGGCATCAAGAGAGAATATTGGTACCAAGCTAAATTTAATTGGATGACAAAGTGAAGAGTCTAGGAGTTCAGACACAGAACAAGCAGCAAATAGTGCCTAGACCTAGGGTAGATTAGTAGTGGACAAGAAAGGGTTCCTCCAAATCAATGGCTTTTCAATCAATATGTAAGAATGTCCACTCTCTCCAAGCTGATTTATTAATACAAGCTAAATACAATATCAAAACGTCATTGATGGACTTTCCAGGTGATACAGTGGGTAACAATCTACCTGCCAATGCAGGGGACATGGGTTCAATCCCTGGTCCAGGAAGATTTCACATCCCTCAGAGGAACCAAGCCTGTGTGTCACACCTACTGAACTTGAGAGCCCATTAGCCACGGCTACTGAGCCTGCATGCTGCAACCACTGGAGCCCATGCATCTAGAGCCCGTGTTCTGCAACAAAAGAAGCTGCCACATTGAGAATCCCCCGCTCGCAGCAACTACAGAAAAGCCACGCAGCAACGAAAACCCAGCACAGCCAAAAAAACAAAAAATTATATATATTCTTCATTGACAAGCTTATTCTAAAATTTATATGGAAACACAAGGAATTTTTTAAAGTTCATTTATATCATTTTTTTTATTCCAAATACAAGTGATAGCATATCTTTGTCTTTCTTTGACTTACTTCACTCAGAATGATAATATCTAGATCTTGTTCTTTTTTTATGACTGAGTAGTACACCACATCTTCTTTATCCATTCATCTGTTGATAGACATTTAGGTTGTTCCATACCTTGGCTATTGTAAACAGTGCTGCTGTAACGCTGGCGTGCATGCACATTTTTGAATTTGAGATTTCTCTGGATATATGCCCAGGAATGGGATCACTGGATCGTATGGTAACTCTATTTTTAATTTTTTGAAGAATCTCCATACTCTTCTTCATAGTGGCTGAACCTATTTACATTCCCACCAAGAAACACAAAGGATGTTAAAGAGCCAAAGCAATGCTGAAAACTGAGGAAAACCAGACACTATTACAGACACAAGGAGAGACAGACAGATCAATGGAACCTAACAGTTCAGAGGTATACTCACACATATATGGTCAACTGATTTTTTCGCCAAGGCACCAAGTCAATTCAGAGGAAGATAGAGGATTTTAAAAAAAAACAAATGGTACAAGAATAAATGAATATTATTTATGAAAAAAATTAAAAAGGGGGGACTTCCCTGGCGATCCAGTGGTTAAAATTCCACACTTTCACTGCAGGGGTGATTCACTGATTCCTTTTCAGGGAGCTATGATAATGCATGCCATTCAGCCAAAAAAGAAAAGAAAAAAAAAATTCATACCCAAAATAAAAGAATATAAACAAGTCCTTGAAATCAATAGTACAAAGGCAAACATTCCCCCAAATGGTCAAAGACTTAAAGACACTTGAAAAACAGTTATGAATGGGCGGTATGCAAATGTTACTAGTCTTCAGAACATTGAAAACAAACCGCAAGAAAGAATATGTCACACCCATTATAATGACAAAAATTTAAAGGGCAGACAGAATCAAACGCTGGTGAGAATGCAAAGCAACATGAACTTGCATACACTGCTGGTGGGAGTGTAAAATGATTCAACAATATTGGAGAATGTTTTGTCAGTTTCTTACAAAATTTAATGCATTTCTGTATTATGATCCAGACTTTCCACTTTCAGGCATATAGTCTCTAAAAATTAAAATGTATGTTCACAAAATGACTTGCAAATATACTTTCTTCCACTACAGGAGAAATTTTTTCTGCATTTAAATGACATAATATTATTGTCTGGAATTTACAACAAGCTTCTACAAGTGGAATTTTAACCACTAAGAGAAAAATGCAAACAATACGATAGTAAAAATACAGAATTTGAAAGGCTAGTCACAGAAGATAATATATAGAAATATCATTAAATTACTGACAACCAAGGACGTGTAAATTAAAATCACTACGATACACCATCTCACCTGGTTGCAACAAAAAGCCCCAAAGAACAACGTGTTGGTACTAAGTGTTAGCAAGCCTGTGGCTAAGTGAGCACTATCACCCACTGCTGGTAGAAGTGTGAATTATTATAATTATTCTGGAAATACATTGACAATACACAATATCCTCTTTGACCCAGAAATTTTCCTAGGTATATACCCTTCCCCCAAATTCCAGCATAAATAGAATAATAAGAATTTTCAGTATAACACATTGATCTCTTTTTCTTTCCTGTCAATAACAATTTTATTCCCATACACCATCAATCACTGAATCAAAATAAAAGTTTCTAAAATCACCAAGAAAAATGACGTTGAGACTTCCAAAGTAGAAAATACAACTCACTCATGAAAGGCAGTCTACCAAATTGTTAACAGTACTGGATTCTGCCTACTACTTAGATAGGTTTCTGGGATGTTCCTAAATAAAAGGAGATCAATTTCCACCAGCAACAAACATAATTATCTAATAAGCCATATTTGTTATTTACATTTTAATGTATAGCTCTGCCTACTTTTTCCATTCCTAATAAGGTCAATTTTTGCTCTCTCTTTTTTTTTTTATTGATATTTTATTCAGTTATTAGTCTTTTAAAGGGAACATTGATTCTTTTGTTTTCTCTCTCATTAGTTTTGACTCCTACTCTTCCATTCTTTTCCCTTTGGAGAGTATTCTGCTCTTTTTCTTTCATCTTCTTGATTGTGACAGCTTCCTAAATTATTTTCAGTATTGCTTATTTCTCAATATATGAATTTAAAGTTATAAATTTCCCACAAGGCATCGCTTTAGCAATGTCACAAAGTCTGAATGCACTAGTTTCATTGTTACATGATTCTTATTTGCTGTTTAGTCGCTAAGTGTGGTATTCTGACTCTTTTTGACACCATGCACTGAAGCCTGCCAGGCTCCTCTGTCCATGGGATTCTCTAGGCAAGAAAATTGGAGTGGTTTGCCATTTCCTTCTCCAATAATTCTCCATATGGTTCTTAATATTTTCTAATTATTACTGTTACAATTTCTTTTTCAAACCATGAATAATAAAGATGTATATTTTCAGTTCCAAGCATGGTTTTAGCAGATTGTATTTTTGTTACTGATTTCTAATTTTATGGCACTGCAAAATATTTATTCTTTGGTATTTGCTAAGTTTTATTTAAGGACTATTTTGTGGTCAATGTGGTGGGAAGATTTGTTAAGAACTGGACTAGAGACCATCACTGTCTAACCGTCCATGGTAATCTCTGCTGTCTTACACTTGTTACATTTTTTAAAACAAGTCCCTATCCACTGTCTCACTTGACAATGAGATGTCAGTAGTTTGATGGTCTTTAAGGTTCAATCTGTAAGTCTTACATGACTGAAAGCCACTCAGTCGTGTCTGACTCTGTGTGACCCCATGGACTGCAGCCCGCCAGGCTTCCCTGTCCATCACCAACTCCTGGAGCCTACTCAAACTGTAAATCTCAGATTCTGGTAAACAGCTGGACTTCCTGAGGCACAGGTGTCTCATATAAGTCTCTCTCTTCTACAAGTATGGTTGGGACACGCTCTATTCTTTCTAGATCCATGGATACTGGTCACATATGCCCAGTTCCTGTGGTGGCCTCCTAGCTTTGAACTGGACTGGCCCTTGTGCCTTGTGGGGAGAAGTGCCAACAGCCTCCAACAACACCTGGGTGATTAATTATGGCTCCTTGATCTCAGCCAGATGGGAGCTCAGAAATTGTCAAAGCTTTAGCTCAATCTCTACATACTGCTGAGAAAAGTTTAAAATTCAGTCTGGCAGAAAAAACAGTGAAACTTACAGGTTGACATGTAAGCTACAGACCTACCCCAGGGGAAAATATTGTTGGTGTGTTCACACGCCAACACTTTCCAAAGAAGATATTGAGACTTACAGCAAGGAATACGCACACATATCACACATCATGGGTCACCCATAGAAACAGAACATAGGAATTACTAAAGGGAGAGGAAGCCAAGTTGACTGCTACTGCGGCTGTTACTGTTTGGAGATACGAACAGTAACAGCAAATTGTATTTTGCAAAGGTGGGCCTGACAATGTGTGTTTGTATGCTCCGTCACTCAGTCGTGTCTGAATCTTTGCAACTGCATGGCCCTTAGTCCACCAGGCTCCTCTGTCTGTGGGATTCTCCAGGCAAGAATACTGCAGTGGGTTGTGATTTCCTCCTCCAGGGGATCTTCTCAACTCAGGGGTTGGACCCGCATATCCTGTGTCTCCTGCACTAGCCCGTGGATTCCTTACCGCTGTGCCACCTGGAAAGCCTGGGCCTGACATTGTCTCCCATTGTTATTCTTCTCTTCTTCTATGTGACTTTAACACATTTTTATCAAGTGGTGGAGTTCATTTTTTCACTCATGCATTTGTTTTCTAGGGCTGCTGTAACAAATTACCACAATTTGGGAGGCTTAAAACAACAGAAGTTAATTTTCTCAGAGTTCTGAAGGCCAGACATCCTAAATTAAGGTGTCAGCCGGGTTGGTTCCTTGCGGGGTCCCTGAAGGAGGATGGTCCCTGCCTCTTTCCAGCTCCTGGAGTTGCTGACAATCCTTGGTGCTCCTTGGATTAGAGTTGCATCACTCCAGTCTCTGCCTCTATCAGCACATGGGTTTCTTCCTGTGTCTCTGTATCCCGCCTCCTACAAGGATACCAGTCATGATGTAGGGCTCACCCTAATCCAGTATGACTTCATTTTAGCTTAACTAATCACATCAGCAAAGACCCAATAAAATGAGGTCACATTCTGAGATGGTGAATGAAAATGAAGTTTTCTGTGCGTGTGCTTAGTCACTCAGTCATGTCCAACTCTGCGACCCCATGAACTATAGCCCACGAGGCTCCTCTGTCCATGGGATTCTCCAGGCAAGAATACTGGAGTGGGTTGCACGAAAGTATGAGAGACCCTTTCATTTCTTAAGTGTTCCAAGTTTGTCCTGACACTAAGGCCTTGCAATGAACTTTTCTCCCCAAATGACTTTTCTTTCAAGCATTCACATGGGTGACTCCTTCCTATCATTCAGGCTTAAGCTCAAATGTCACCTCTCAAAGTAACCACTCTATCATAAAACCCCTAAATATTGTTGTTAGCTGACATTCACTTGCTTGCATAGTTGTTTACTTGGCTTTTATTCTGGATCTCCTCTTCTTCCTCTAAAATATATGTTCCACGCTGAAGAGACCTGTCTTGTTTACTGCTCTATTCCCAAGTCCTCAAGAGTGTCTGACATACAGGGGACTCTCGATAGGTGACTGTTGAATGAATGGAAAAATGACAGCTTGTGTTTTAAAGTTGGAAGTTTCTTGAATCAAGCTGTCTAGGGGTTCAAATATTAGCTGTAGCATTTATTAGTGTTCTTAGGTGAGTTACCTAATTTTCCTGAGCTGTTTCTTCATCTATAAAACAGGAATAAAACTATTCATCTCAAAGTAGTTATTTGATGAAATCATTCATTGTAGCATGTACAGATCTCAGCTGGGAAACACTTTTTTTTCCTTTAAATACAATTACTTAATTTTATTGAAACTGGATTTTCTTGTAAGTCCCTTGTGTCTGAAGTATAATCTCACAACATTTGGGTTTCTCAGTTTCATTTATATTGTAAGTGCTGGGCATGTGTGGTATCACCAGGACATCTGGCCAAACAATTCTCCTTTCTTCCAGATATATGTGGTAGGGTTGGACCCTTTGAGGATAGGCATGACTTTATGATGCCCATTGCCCACTGAAATGTAAGCAGACAAGACACGTGTCACCTCCTGTAGAAGCATTAAGAGTCTCTCATATGTCACAGTCTTATTCTACCTTGGTAACTGTACAAGCAAAAATTAGGATAGAGGCTTCATGAACTGGATCCATGAGCAACTATGATGAGCAGAGACCCTTGCTGATACGTTAGACATGGAGCATGAGTGAGATTTTGTAGATGAGTCCATTGGATGTGGAGGCTGTTACTGTGGTCTATCCTTAATGATGCAACGTGTTCCCTAGTGCAGGCATTGGTGGTGACACTCTGGTCTATGGGAGGCAGTAAAATACCGGGGCATAGAGCAGGAATAATGTTCCAAATATTTAGCAAACACTGTGGCACAAGCATTTATCTATCTGTGGTCTTATTTGGGAAAGAAGATCTAGCAAATCCTTTGAGTTTCCCCTTCTGCTCCTGATCCCTTAGGCTATCATTATGGACTGAACTGTGTGCCTATAAAGTTCCCATGTTGAAGTCTTAACCCCTGGAACCTCAGAGTGTGACTGTGTTTGAAGATAAGTTCTTTAAAGGGGTAACTGAGTTCAAATGAGTTTCCCCAGCGGTTCAGGCAGTGGTTCTGCCAATGCAAGAGACACAAGAGACATGGGTTTAATCCTTGGACCAGGAATATCCCCTGGAGGAGGGCATGGCAACCCACTCCAGTATTTCTGCCTGGAGAATCCCATGGACAGAAGAACCTGCCAGGCTACAGTCCATGGGGTCACAAAGAGAGGGACATGACTGAAGTGACTTAGCACACATGCAGTGGTCATCTAATCCAGTATTACTAGGGTCCTTATATGAAGAAGAGATTAGGACACAGAGTCACTTAGAAGGTCATGTGAAGACAGCGGAGGGAAGACAACTATCCATAACTCAAAGAGAAGTGACTCAGAAGAAACCAACACTGTTACCATCTTGATCTTGAACTTTTTTTTTTTTTTTTTGGTTTAATTCTTTTTTTTTTTTTTCTCTAATTTTATTTTATTTTTAAACTTTATATAATTGTATTAGTTTTGCCAAATATCAAAATGAATCCGCCACAGGTCAGAATCATGAGAAAATAAATTCCTGTTGTTGAAGCCACCCAGTCTGTGGTGTTTTGTTAAGGCAGCCCCTAGAGAACTAATACAGCCATCTCTGGAGGTGTCCAGCTATGAGACTTTTTTCTTAGAGACCATAGCTTTGTGTCATCTCTCATACTGTCCCTTCACACTAGCCTGGGAAGTCTTTTCTCATCTGCAATCATACTTCTAACCAAGGAAAGCTGATCATGCATTCTCTATCGTCTGAGGTCCCCCATGACCTAGACCTTTCAATCCAGAGGTCAAATGAGTAAAGAGGGGAGGGGACTAAAAACACAGGATGTAGGATGGAGGCCAGAGGGAAGACAGGAGGTAGGAGAAGACACATGACACCTTTTATATACGGAGGTTCTCAGCGTAGGTTCAGCATAGAGTAAGTGCTCTGCAAGTGGTCACTGCTACTATTGTACTGCCATCATCTCCACCACCACCATCACCTCCATCATCACCACCACTACACAGGCTGCTAACAACCTAACTTAGCCAACTCCCTCTACCTGGAAGTTCACTACTTCTCCACCTTCATTGTGTTCTCTCCCAAGAGCCTCCCAGAATTCCTCCTCGCTCCCGAGCATGCTCAGTGTCTGGACCTGCCTTAGAAAACCAGTTTCTGATAATGTTTAGCAACCCTTGGAAAAATGAAAACTTCAATAAGTTGTAATAACAGAATTCAAAGCACAGCCTATCTTGGAAGCTCTGCAGAGGTCCCCAAGGCCTATGAATTCCCCCGCCCAGATGATAAATGGTGCACACAGATACCTCATGAGTCATGAGGGTAAAATCCTGCTTTCTGCTCCCAGAAAGCTAAGTTGTATTTGGTGTGCAATCGCTTTCTCACTTTTCTCCATTGTTTTGAAGCACGATTGCCAAGTCCTGAAAGACTTATAGGTCCATAAGTTAAGTACCTTGTGAAATGGCTACCATCGCTCTCCCATTCTTCACCCTGCCTTACCCATCAGCCCCATTTATCTGCGGCTTCCACGCCACAGAGCTTCTTCTCCCCTTTACTGCTTTGTCTTTCTGTCAAACAGACCTCACTAAGGCCATCACCTCGGATGCGCTTTGTCAAGAGAATCATGGCAAGAGCTGGAAGGGAGGAGCCTAAGTGAGAAAGCAGAAGCTCAGGCTTTCCAAATACCAGAAGGAAGATGGAACTTAATCTTCAGGCCATCCACTGCCAGACTCATGGCCCCATGGTGGTTTTCCCTTGGTTTATTTTCTCTCTTTCTTCCTGTAGATGAGCTTGACAGAGTTCATCCTTGCCATTGGTCCCCAGAGGATGTACACAGACTTGTCATTTGCAGGAAACATTGCAAGTCAGTGGGTGTGCCACACTTTGGTGCTGTTACAGTTCTTAAAACACAGGCATCTGCTGGGTGTAGAGAAAGCTGTTGGCCTGTGCTTTTTCTAAATAATTAATATGTCACTGGCATTTTGACAAATTGGCACCGATCGTCAGGCTCAGCAACCAGGAGCAATCTGTTTTGCAGGCTGAGAGAAACAGCTGTAAAACTCTGGTAAAAAATCTGTTCCATTGTGTTCAAATACATTTTAGGTTGAAAATTGTTGAAGTGGAAGAGGCATGGTTTGGGGATGCAGAGGTATCTAGGTTTGAATCCTGATACTTCTGCTAACTGTGTCTGAGTGGTGAGCAATTTTTTTTAGACATTTTCCTTGTCCGTAAAAATGGAGAGGTAAATACAGTCCTTGAAGAAATGCTGCAACGATTCGAGATAATGCTTTTATTTTAAACATGTCTAGTGTAAGATTGGTACTTACATTGTTTCTGGTAGTAAGACAGAATTTCACAGCAGCACTATTAGTTATGGTTGTGGTAATAGGAGCTATAATAGCAGTAGTTGAAATTAAGTATTAGTAATAGCAGTTATAATAATAGTAGTAAAGTGATGAAGTTTCTGGTCATGAGCCAGGAGACTGAGGTTGTACAAGTGATAGAGATAATTGAATAAGTGGTAGGTTAAGAATCAAGAGACCTGATGTCTAAGTCTTGGTAGCTCCTCAATATTTTGTGAGTCGGTGTAGAATTTTAGAAAATTGGAAGATTTTACGGTCCTCTCCAAATCTTCATTTAAATGTCTTTCTCTAATTGCAATAACATGGAAGTTGAATAGCAAATGTTTCTTCCTTGTTCTGTGTGATTTAAGTGTTAATAAAAATAATAGCAATTTATGCTAACTTATATTGAGCATTGCCATGTATCCAGAATATTTCAATTTTATGCATATTTCATTAAATTCTTAAAAGTACTCTATGAGCTACGTCTTCTTTTATTCTTATAGTTCCATGTTGAGGTATAAAGAAATTAAACATCTTACCCAAGGCCACAGAGCTAGTGCTAGAATCAGAATTAGATCCTAGGAAACATGGCTCCAAAGCTTGTGTCTAAACAGTTTACTATACTATCCTGCATTAATGAAAGTTGTTCCAGTTTGGAGGGTAGGGCACATGGCTTGTATCATACAGAAGATTTCTTTTTCTATGTACAATCTGGTGTTACACTCTATCGAGTGGTTTAGTATAGCTGAGAAGCCAAGACTTAAAGATATATAAATTGTTTTTGTCTATTCAACCATTCAGCTAATCAATCAATAAACAATCAATATTTATTTAATAAACAGTTCATAAAATATGACTCATTTTCGAGGGTTGGTGAGCAGTCCAATCATTTCGAGGGGAGGGTTAGTCTGGGGAGTAGTAGATTATCTGAAAGGACTTGATGGTGAAAGGCCTAGGGTGTCAAGCTAAGTCTGAACTAGATAATGAGACAGACACCTCCTCTCTGGGTGGCCATCACATCCCATTTCTCTACTTAAGAGCACACCCATTCTTTATAATGAATATGAACTTATTGCATTCAGTGTCTTGTAAGTTCTTTGAGATCTGTGACAATTTCAATGTCCTCCTGGTCAGTCCAGACAACTGTGTGTGTCTTCCATTAGAACCTCCCAGGCCAGTAGGCAAGTTCAATCACCTACCCATATACAGACTTCCCTGGTGGCTCAGACAGCAAAGAATCCACCTGCAATGTGGGAGACCTGGGTTCAACCCCCGAGTTGGGAAAGTCCCCTGGAGGAGGGCATGGCAACCCACTCCATTATTCTTGCCTGGAGGATCCCCAAGAACAGAGGATCCTCGTAGGCTACTGTCCATGGGGTCGCAAACAGCTGGACATGACTGAGCAACTAGCACACAGCACTTACCCACACTACCAGCCCAGCCCATCTCTGAGAAAGGATTTACTCCCAGAGGTTGGAGTAAGTTAAGAACCTAAAATCAGCACAAACTTATCTGCCATGAGTGTCTTTCCTTTTTCTAGAAAGGAAGAGATGCTTTATTTTTAGGAAATTCTAGGTCCATAAATACTGGCATACACTCTGATTTCCAAGGGCCTTTTCATTGCTCTACAAGGACAAGGTTTGGAACTAATTGTTCCAGGATGCTCATCAATGCAGGGTTCCACCACGGCTCTTGAATAGGAAAGAGTTGGCATTAATTCCAGAATAGGTATTTGAGAACTTCAAAGATACTATTCTACAGTTCTCTGGTCATTATTGTTCATAAGAACTCTACTGTTAATCTTTTTTTTTTTCTACTATTAATCTAATCATAATTCTTTTACAGGGTAGTCTTTTTTCCTTTCTCGTTGCTTTCAAGGTTTTCTTTTTTGTCTTCAATGTTAAGTTTCACCATGATGTGTCAACATACGGGTTGGATTTTATTTATTATTCTCAAGATTCAGCGTGCCTTTTCAAGCCATCTTTGTTCTAGAAAACTTTGCCACTAATATCTCTTCAAACATTGCCTCTTCCCTATTCTATTCTTTCCTTCTGAGGTATTGATATTCTACCTTTCTGAAATTTCTATTAGATGTCTCCTTTCATCTTATGTCCTCATTTAAAACGATCTCATAAATTTTATTCCTCTTTAATATAATTTATTTTCTTGGGTTTATCTTCCAGTTTATTGACCCTTTTTCCAGCTATATCTAATCTTGTATTTAAATCCACCATACTGTTTTCAATTTTAATGACTGTATTTCTTTATTCTTCAATATTTTGATAATTTTTAATATGTGGTTTTTCCTTGCTTTTCTTGTTATTACTTCTATTTAATAATTTTTCTCTTTATTTTACACATCATTTAATATTTTCTCAGGTTGTTTTCTTTTCTCAGTCTGTGAGTACTAATTCTCTTTATTACTTGTTGAATTTTATCATGATAATTGTTATTTCATTTATAATTTTATATGGAAACTCATGTTCATATGATTTTTTCCCCCCAGTGGGAGGTCCATGTGTCTCATAGGTATCCTTACAGAGTGCTTTTGAATTTCCAGCTGCTAAGATCCTTGTGATCACACTAATTCCACAACAAATTAAGACTTTATTTCCTATTTGGGGTTTTCTGACATATGGTAGTAATGTTATTCAGCTTACCTACCAGGATGCTTCAGGCTCAATATTTATATTTCTTATGGTGACTTTGTTTTTTCACCCATTTATATTAAAGCTTACCTGAGCAGGAAAACAAAGTTTTATTTCCTTCTAACAGATGGAACAGCACTTCAAGGCTCCTAGCTTTGTTAAAGCTCTCTCCTTCTCTCTCTTACCTTGCTACAAAAGCCAAGACTCTTTGCCTTCATATGGCTATAAATATCCCAGTCCATAGCTAACATGACCTATTTATAAGACCACTAACCCTGTGCAGCGTCATTTCTTACTTAATATTTTCCTCAACTTCTTATTTTGTTTCTAGCAGCTACATATTTCTTTTTCTTCCTTTTGGGCTCAAGGTAAGGTCAAGCACATGGGCTGCTACAACAGAAAAAGTGTATTTTCTTTTTTATTTTAATTTATTTATTTTTAATTGGAAAATAATTGGTCTACAATATCGTGTTGGTTTCTGTCATAATCAACATTAATCAGCCATAGGTATGTATATGTCCCCTTCCTCTTGAAACTCCCTTCCACCTCCCATCTCATCCCACCTCTCACAGAGCACTCATTGATCTCCCTGCGTTATACAGTAACTTCCCACTAGCTGTCTATTTCATACATGGTAACGTATATGTTTCAACGCTACTCTCTCAATTCGGCTCACCCTCTTCTTCCCTCATTGTGCCCTCACATCTGTTCTCTACATCTGCCTCTCTCTTCCTGCCCTGCAAATATGTTCATCAGTACCGTTTTTCTAGATTCCATATATATGTATTAATATTCAATATTTGGGACAAGGTGTATTTAAAAAAATCTTTAACTGAATTTATTTATTTGGCCACACCTCCCAGCACGTGGGAACCTAGTTCTCCGACCAGGGATTGCACCTGTGCCCCCTCCAGTGAAGCAAGTGATCTTAACCACTGGACCACCAGGGAAATTTCCAAAACAGTACATATTTTACAGGCTCTGTATTAAACTTTTTCTGATTTTAACTTAGTATTTGGAGAGCTAAGAATTCCTGCAACATCAGGTCTGACATACTGTCAGAAGTTGCCCTCAATCAGCATCACAGGTGTTTAGTTTTCAGGCAGAGCCAACATTCAAAACATACGCAAGGTTTTCTTCCACGCTGCTTCTGTAGCATCCCTATGATTTTGAGGCAACTAGTTAAGGAACAGAACAACTGTGCTGGGTAAGTATGTACTCCCATATAATGCTTGCTTCACAATGAGGCTGTCAAGGTAAGGATGTACTACCATCTCATTTATAATGATTTAACTTGAGCTCCAGTCACACTACATTTATCTTTTATCTTATATCACGGGTATCTATCATTACAGTTGGCAAATGATAAAAATAACAACATTTATTGAGTTCCTACTTTTGTTCCAGGCCCTGTTTCACATACTCCACACATACAATTTCATTTTATCTTTACCACAAAGAACTGAGGTACAGAGAAGCTAAATAACTTGCTGATGGTCACACAGCTAGTATGTGGTGGATCCAGTACTCAAGGGCTTACGCTATGGCTCTGCAGTAAAGGATCTGCCTGCAATGCAGGAGACATGAGTTTGATCCCTGGGTAGGCAAGATCCGCTGGAGGAGGGCATGGGAACCCACTCTAGTATACTTGCCTGGGAACTCCCATGGACAGAGCAGCCTGGCAGGCTACAGTCCATGGGGTCTCAAAGGCCGCAAAGTGTCAGACACAACTGAGCATGCGTGCAACTGCACTAGTATTCCAGTCTGGCCATTCTGATAGATGAGTACCTCTAGTGAGAACCTACATAGACACCCATTGGATGAATAGGAAAATGCTGACATTACTATTACTACTATCATCATCATTGTATTTGGAGAAGAATGTATTTGAGTGAGATCCTCCCTGAGTGTGAGCAAATGGAAGACTGATGGGCAAGAGAACCAGGAGGTAAGAAGCGTGTCAAGGAAGCTATGCAGGCATGCGTCCAGCCCAGAGGTTTACATTCCATTTAGAACCGTGGCAAATTACTCTTTCCTTCTGCCATGGCCCCAAGCACATTACTTATGCAACTGATCATTACAGGCAGCTTTTCTTTGAAATCTAGCTTTTCTCCTTCTAAACTCTGCAAGCCTTATAACTGTAGATAAAAGGTTTAAATGGAGCAAATTTTAAAATTATCTTTGGTAGCACCATGTAGATACCGTGCTCTGTATTGTGCAATGAGCATGTTTTTTAAAGTCTAGACAGGTGTAGGGTCAAATCCAAGCTCTACCACTTACTCGCCTCCTTTTTTCCCAGAGGTGAAAGGGAGAGAACATAAACCAGCAGGGTTGTTATAAGAGAAACTTAGATAATACGACTGGGGGAGGGGCTCCAGGATCTAGTCAACAATATTTCTGAAACTGTGATGGCAGAAAGAGGGGACACAGTTGACAGCACTTCTTTTCTAAGGCCCCACCATGTAAGCTTGGTATTGTGTTTGGGACTAGGTCTCTCTCTGGGCAGAAGGGGACCACTGCAGGGAAGCCTAGTCCAGTAGTTAAGAGCACTGCTCCTCAGCCAAATGGCTTGGGTTAAATCCTGCTCTGTTACTTGCTGGCTGTGTGACATCAGGCAAATTACTCAGGCTTTCTGTGCCTCAGTGCTCTCATCTATCAAAATGGGTGTTAGTTCATATGATTATCATGAGCTAAGTATTTGGCACTCAGGCAGTATTCTGCAGGTCTTCTAAAAACATACCGACAGGGACTCCCCTGGTGGTCCCGTGGTTAAGCGTCTGTGCTCCCACTGCAGGAGGCACAGGTTCAAGTTGTGGTGCAGGGTGGGGATGGGGGGTGGGAGCACTAAGATCCCACATGCCACATAGCCAAAAAAAAAACAAACCCTACTTACCTACATTCATTTATAACTTAGTCACTCAGAACTAAAGGCAAATGCTAAGTTTCACGTGTATATACTTGAATGGCTACTTTTTTTGTTTAATAATTACAGTGCTATCTTCATTACAGGTGGTATAGCTCAAGTGAATTGTTCCTACTTATTTCTTTTTAATTTTCCTCTTGTGAGGCTCTGAGAAAGAGGGGAAAGAGAAGGGGGCTGGAATGGCAATGTTAGGACTTAGAGAATTCCTGTCTGGAGAGATGAATGAGCCTGAGTGGGTCACAGTGACAAGACAAGCTTCACGAGAAGGGAAGGGCTGATGTGTCCTAGAAGCTGTGCCTATGGGTGTCCAGGTGCTGTGCAGTGTCCTTGTTTTATTCTTAAACTCTGGTCAGAAGCATCCAGCATGAATTAGCTGTGTGCTGGGACTTCAAAGAGGGTCCTGCCTACAGTGTGGTGGTGAGCAGGATGTGGCAATGTGCAAAGTGGCCCCAGCAAGGCTGGTGACAGCGTGGAAACATGATTTTGAGGCAGCCAATGCAAAAAGACACAAGTTCATAAAGCAGCCTATAGGGAGTGGTGGGCAAGCAACAAACGGATTTTTGGAACATAAAGTAGTCTGGGAAGTCTCAGAAATTCCTGGGAGATGCCCTGTCCTTCCAGCAAGCTGCAGGATGAATGCTGATATTAGTTATTTAGAAATAAAAGACTTACTCTAAAATTTGGTAAAAGACATATAGCGCCTATCTTTAGAGCAGCCAGCATGGTCCCTAGCACATTATGGATGTTCAAACGTTGATCATTTTCTTCCCCTTAATTTTTTTTTAACCTTCGTAAACTAAGGTACTCCAAAGGCACCCCAGCATTCAGACCAAGAGGTTGGCAGCTCCTCCAGCCCTGCTCCTCAGCTCAGAGCATCCTCCAGGGCTTTGCTCAGCAAGTCACTCTCGGCTGCCTGACCTGGCTGGTCCCTGACACCACCCAGCAACACCTGTTCCCTACATCTACAGCCAAGCAGACGTAGGAAAGCGGTGTCTTTTGTCAGATGCTGAGCAGAAACTTTCTCAATGAGCCATTGAGATCCCTGACAACCAGCGTGGAGGGGACTTCATCGGGGAGTGTGGAGGACGGGACTGTCTGGCTTTCCAACCAGACCTCTGACAGGAGCTTATCTGTCCAGCAGGCTCCACAGTCACCTAAGCACTTCCTGCAAAAGACGACAGTCTCTTTCTGCTTCTCCTTCAGACAAATGACTCTGAATAATTATTCTGATTCATTACTTTGGGCTGTCAGGCCCTGCTCTGTCTCCTTTTGACAAGGGTGGACAGCCTGGGAGCCCGTGGCCTACCTCTCCTGGTTCTTCTAAACACTGGCTCTCCCTGTCCTGTTACTGACACATGTCATAATCTGAACCACCTTTGATGAGGCCTGCAGTTAGGGATCAGATTCATTATTCACCTGGCACCAGGGAGCTTGTTGAGTCCCGATTCAAGACATGGTGGACTCCAGAACCCAGATCAGTGTTCTCTGAAGTGTGATACCTCTGAAGTGTTCATACCCTACACAGTTTTTGGTCATGTGAGGTTGGAACAGTTTACTGTGATACGATGCTGTTTATCATTTAGAATATGAAAGTGAAAGTCGCTCCATCGTGTTCAAGTCTTATGAACCCATGGACTATACAGTCCTTGAAATTCTCCAGGCTAGAATACTGGAGTAGTAGTCCTTCCCTTCTCCAGGGGATCTTCCCAACCCAGGGATCGAACGCAGGTCTCCCACATTGCAGGAGGATTCTTTACCAGCTGAGCTACAAAGGAAGCCCAAGAATACTGGATTGGGTAGCCTATCCCTTCTCCAGCAGATCTTCCCAACCCAGGAATCGAACCAGGGTCTCCGGCACTGTAGGAGGATTCTTTACCAACTGAGCTATCAGAGAAGCCCCTATTTAGAATTTAAAGTACCCTTTAAAGTAGGATTTCTACTCCTCAAACATTTAAGAAAAAAAGGTGATTCAATTTAAAGAATATCAAAAATATACTAGTATGGGCAGAATGTGGGTATAGAAAAAGTCACAAAGGTTAAAATAAGAATGAATACATTTGGAAGGGGGGTGGGAGGGAGAGCCAAGAAGCAGGGGATATATGTATACATATAGCTGAGTCACTTCGTTGTACAGCAGAAACACAATACTGCAAAGCAATTATATCCCGATTATTTTTTTAAAGTAATGATATGTTATACTATGCCTTGCAACATCCGCTGAAAAAGTTGGCAGAATCAACCAGTGACTGATTTGGTGTCTATTATTAATCCTAGCTTATAGTACTCTCCTCCTCATAACAACAACAATCTGTTGAAACAGTTCATCCATTATCTGACTTGTGGAATTATATACACAGTCTAAGATGAATCTTTTATTGGTGATTAGACTTCTAAATTATGCAACTTTCATCTTTTTCATAAGAAATAAAATGTTTTCAATTTTAAAAAAAATTAATACATTTTAGGCAAATTTGACACCAGGAGGAAGCTCTACTGTGTACACAGAAGGGGAATGTGTTAATTTATTCATTCATTAAACAGCTTTCTGAGCACCCACTATGCTAGGCTTTTGCAGAGACGGTGAGAATTGGAGTGGCAATTGTACAAAGACACTGGGCCACATGAGCATCAGTGAGTTGTTTTGGGCTTGGGTGACTGGCATTTAGAACAGCAAGCTGCAGGCCCAGGAGCTTGGTAGATCTGAAAAAGGTCTGGCACCAGAGACCTAAAATCAGGTAATGCTAGAGGCTGGTCCATGAAGAACTCAGATATCTTCATTTATGTATAACAAGTATGGTTCCAAGACTCCAAAATGAGTCACACATGGCCAATTTGAGAGTTGGCCTTTGAGGGACTGAGTTACATGAAGGATGTTTCTACTGAATGAGGGAAGAAGGAATTTGGTGTATGGGTGTCTGTCCACTTTCCCCCTAATATGGTGTTGGACACAGCACTGACTCATTGACTATAGGACAGATTGGGTACTACGCAACCCTGGAGGGCATCGTTCCCATCTGAAGCACAGACCATTTGAATTGTGGCAGTTTCTGGGCAGATGATAGTAAGCTGTTTTCTTCCATCCAAATTAGCATATTATAACCACTTTCCCATAGATGGAAGCAAAATGTTTTGGGGAAGGTGCACTGTAGGCAAATTCCCAAGTGATTCACAAGGAGCATCTTGTTCCTTAAATTTTGATTTTGCCTACCATCAACATTCTTGGCTCACAGAAATAAACCCACATGCCTACAATCGATCCTAAACAAGAGAAGCAAAAATGCACAATGGAGAAGACAGTCCCTTCAGCAAGTGGTACTAGGAAAGCTGGACAGCCACACATATATCAGTGAAGTTAGAACACTCCCTCATAAACTCAAAATGGCTTAAAGACTTAAATCTAAGACACTTACATTAAAATTTCCAGAAGAGAACATAGGTAAAATATTCTCTGACATAAATCATAGCAATGTTTTCTTAGGTCAGCCTCATAAGGCAACAGAAATAAAACAAAAATAAATAATTAGGACCTAATCAAACTTATAAGCTTTTGCACTGCAAAGGAAGCCATAAAGAAAACAAAACAAAATGTATGGACTAGGAGGACATATTTGCAAATGAGACAACCAACAAGGGCTTAATTTCCAAAATATACAAACAGCTCATTCAACTCAATAACAGAAAAACAAATAACCCAGTCAAAAAATGAGCAGAAGATGTAGTCATTTCTCCAAAGAAGACATACAGATGGTCAATAACACATTAAAAGCTGCTCAACACTGCTAATTATTAGAGAAATGCAAATCAAATCTACAACAAAATATCACCCCACACCATTCAGAATGGCCATCCTCAAGAATTCTACAAATAATAAATGCTGGAGAGGGTGTAAGAAAAGAAAATCCCACTACACTGTTGGTGGGAATGTAATTCCCATTCTTTGGCATTGCCTTTCTTAGGGACTGGAATGAAAACTGACCTTTTATCCAGAGAAAATTCTACTTTGAAAAAGATGCATGTACCCCAGCGTTCATAGCAGCACTATTTACAACAGCCAAGGCATGAAAGCCACCTAAATGTCCATCAATAGATTAATGTATAAAGAAGACATGGTATGTGTATACATATATACATACACACACACACACACAATGCAGTATTACTCAGCCATAAAAATGAAATAATGCTATTTGCAGCCACATGGATAGAGCTAGAGTTATCATACTACATGAAGTCAGAGAAAGACAAATATCATTTGATATCACTTATGCATGGAGTCTAAACTATGATACAAATGAACTTATTTACAAAACAGAAACAGACACACAGATATAGAAAACTTATGGTTACCAAAGGGGAAATGCATGGAGGAGGAATAAATGTGGAGTCTGGGAGTAGCACATACAAATTACTAGATAAAAAATAGGTAAACAACAAGGCCCTACAGCACAGGGAACTGTGTCGATATCTTATAATAAACTATAATGGAGAAAACCGGTTCAATTGCTCCTCATGGGAATGCCTCATTAGCATTGATTATTTTGAGATTTTAGGGAGTAAGTAACAGCCTGTCTTCTCCACCTGAGAGATGGTCAAAAAAGTCAGGCAGATGGATATCAAAATGTTACCCTTATGACAGACAAGACTGGAGTGAAATGAATCAGATTTTTTGTAAAATGGTCTTGCTAATTTTCATACTGAGTAAGACATGCTCATTCATCCTGATACTGACCCAACTTCTCACAATCACAGAGCTCCCCATGCAGGGGCAGGCAGGCCCTTTACAACAAGGCAGAGAACAGGTGCAAAAAGACATGCAGGTAAGCAGATCCCATATGAGAGGAGATAGAAAGGTCTGGAAACTATGTAATAGGTCATTTTGCTTCCTATGGAGAAAAAGGCCAGGAAGATTACTCAAATGTCCCTCCTATCCAAAATGATCTACAGATTCAATGCAATCCGTATCAAAATTCCAATGGCATTCTTTTCACAAAAATAGAAAATACAATCCTAAAATGTGTGTGAAATCACAACAGACCCTGAATAGCCAAAGGAATCTTGAGAGAAATAAGCAAAGCTGGAGTCTTTACATGTTCTGATTTCAAACTACATGACAAAGCTGTAATCATCAAAACAGTATGGTGTCAAAACAGACACAATGATCAATGGAACAGAATAGAGAGCTCAGAAATATACCCAGGCATACATATGTGGTCAATTAATTTCTGACAGATGCACTAAGAACACTCAATGGGGAAAGATAGTCTCGTCAATAAACGGTATTGGGGAAACTGGAAAGTCACGTACAAAAGAATGAAACTAGAACCTTGTCTTATACTACACACAAGAATCAACTCAAAATGGATTATAGAATGTAAAACTGGAAACTGTAAAACTTCTGGAAGAAACACAGGGATAAGCTTCTTGATACTGGTGTGGCAGTGACACTTCGGATTTGACACCGAAAGCCAGCGGAACAAAAGCAACAATAAACAAGTGGGACTACATCAAGTTATACTCAGTTTCAATAACTAGTATTTTTAATACAAAGCAGAAGCAACATTCAGACTTCAAAACTATGCTCTGGCCTTCATTTGGCAGGTAGCCGCTTGTAGAAGAGTATCAAGGTGAGCAGAGGGAAGGAAGAGAGGGAGAGGGGGTGAGAGGGAGAAGGGGAGAGAGAGGGGTGGGTATAGGAAAAGACAGCACAGCCACTTTCCCTGGATGTTTATAGTTGACTTTGCTAGAGATGTAAACAACATAATATTTGTTACCAGAATTGTATGTCAAATTAATTCTTTTGTTCTTTGTGTATGCATGTTCAGTCATCTCTGACTCTTTGCGACCCCATGGACTGTAACCCACCAGGCTCCTCGGTCCATGGGATTTTCCAGGCAAGAATACTGGTGTGGGTTGCCATTTCCTTCTCAAGGGAATCTTTCTGACCCAGGGATCTAAGTGCCTTCTGTATTGGCAGGTGGATTCTTTACCACTAAGCTCCCCTTCTGTTCTTCCCTCTCCCTTTTTTCACAAGTGCAAAACATTGAGCAGAAAAGTGATATACCTTATAATTTAATAAGTTCCTTCATGGTAGGAGGATATCCTATACTTTTGCTTCTGGTGTGTGTAGTGGGGAAGATGTGGTGGGGACTGGAAACCTAGGGCCCCATGGAAACCTTCCCTTTCAATTTTTCATGATCTCTCTCTTGTTGGAGTAGGAGAGATAATAAGGCAGACTGGAGCCCAGAAGTCTTGCTCTACCCATGCAAGGCAGAATCTCTGTACCCTAAATAGCAAGGGATTACACTCAGCTGTCTTCCTAAGAGAACGAGCTTGCAGGATTCAGCTGAAGGGTTTCCAGGAGATGAAGGGAGAGGAAGGAGGGCAGCCAGTGTGGGCTGTTAAAATGTACAAGATGCAAAAATTGATTCCTTTCTGCAGCTGTATCCTCTGTTAAACAGCATCTGACTCAGAGGAGTCTATGCACAGCTTCAGTGCCACGCTCAAGCAATTGAAAACTTTCTAAGATTACCCTTCAAAACCTAAGAGAAATTGAAGAGGAAAAAAAGAACAGGGTCATGGACAGTCTGGGTGGGTAGGGGCATCAAGAAAGTGAAAAATTTATGCCACACTCCCTTCAAATGAAAGAGAGGAAGGCAGGACCTAAATTTTCTTCCCCTTTTCAGAATAGCAAGTTCTTTTATCTATTTGCTCTCTTTTTCTATGCTTACTCTCCACTTCCCCTCCGTTCTTTCTTTAGTCTTTTTACTTGGTGTGGGGCTTTTTTCCCCTCGATTTTTCCACATTTTAAACAACTGTTAAAACAAAACATAAAGCTGACAAAACAGGCAAATATCATTTTATAACCTAACCTCTGAGCTCATAACAATATTAGCATAATATCACTCCCCAGAGAAAGCCATTTTGAGAAAATGGCTTGAGCTGGCAGCAAACTCAATAAATTCCATGCTCCCTGAGCTGTGTGTGACCTCACAAGTCCAGAGATGGCCTTTCTTTGTCCTCTTCCATTAAGAGAGGTTAGCAGTTTTCCCCAGAGTCCACAGTAGTGGAATTCAAGATGGAATCAAATTCACCATCAGTTGGATGAGGCTAGCATTATCAGTCTTATAGAATAGTACAACACACACCAAGGTTATAGTGGACTTTTATCAGAAAGTAATCTCAAAGTTCCTTTTTCCTCCTCAGGACTAAGGCTTTTTGAGGGGGAGGATCCTTTATGAAAGATCCTATTGGGAATAAATTATCCCTGGTGACAGTGGGGGGAAATCTGAGTTTAACCACTGCTCTAAGCTTCAGACAAGTTACCTGCTTCATGGGCAGGCTGGACAGTAAGTCCGGCAGACATGAGGTCTGAGTTGTGACAGCTTGAAAGACAGCCTTCAGAATCAACAGCAGAGGGCCCATTGTAGCACTATTGACAATAGCCAAAACACGGAAGCCAGCTAAATGTCACTGACAGAGGAATGGATAAAGAAGATGGACGTATTTACAATGGAATACTACTCAGCCATAAAAAGGAGGAAACAATGCCTTTGCAGGACATAGGTGGGCCTAGAGATTATCATATTAAGTGAAGTAAGAGAGACAAATAAACGGTATCACTTATACCCACTTATATGTGGAATCTTTAAAAATGATACAAATGAACTCTTTTATAAAACAGAAATAGACTCACAGACTTCAAAAACAAACTCATGGTTATCAAAGGAGAAAGGTGTGGGAAAGAATGAATTAGGAATTAACATACACACTGCTGTTGCTGCTAAGTCACTTCAGTCGTGTCCGGCTCTGCGCGACCCCATAGATGGCAGCCCAGCAGGCCCCGCCGTCCCTGGGATTCTCTAGGCAAGAACACTGGAGTGGGTTGCCATTTCCTCCTCCAATGCATGAAAGTGAAAAGTGAAAGTGAAGTCGCTGAGTCGTGTCCGACACTTAGCAACCCCACGGACTGCAGCCTACCAGGCTCCTCCATCCATGGGATTTTCCAGGCAAGAGTACTGGAGTGGGGTGCCATTGCCTTCTCCCCCATAGACACTACTATATAAATAGTCAACAAGGCCTGGTGCATAGCACAGGAAACTCTACTCAACATTCTGTAATAGCCCGTATGGGGGAAAAAACCTGGAAAAGCATGGAGAGAGAGAGAGAGAGAGAGAGATAAAAAACTGAATCACTTTGCTGTACACCTGAAACTAAAACATTGTAAATCAACTATATCTAATATAAAATAAAAATTAAACCAAAAGTAAAAAACAAAACAAAACAAAAAAAAACCAGCAGAGGGCCATTTCTGACAATGGTTGTTTTTTTTTTTTTTCTGACAATGGTTTAATGTCTTCCTGACTCCAGAAGGGATCCTGAGGGTGTTATCCAATAGGGATTAGGGAAACTGCACTGGATTTGGAATGAGGAAGACATGAAAGGTCTGGGGTGCCTTTCCAGATAAATGCCCTGCTGGCTCATACTTTTTGTTCACTCGTGTCCACAAAGCTGCTGGGTCTCTACTCTGTGCAAGCACTATGCTAACTATTAGAAGGAGACAGCACAGAGTGGAAAAGAGTTGCTCAATTTTTAGCATGTGCCTTCCCAGGTGGTGCCCTGGTAAAGAATCTGCCTACCAAGGCAGGAGATGTAAGAGACACACACGGGTTCAAACCCTGGGTCTGAAAGATCCCCTGGAGTAGGAAATGGCAACCCACTCCAGTATTCTTGCCTGGGAAATCCCATAGACAGAAAAGCCTGGCGGGCTACAGTCCATGAGGTCCCAGAGAGTCTGACAGGACTGAGCACGCACTCACAGTGTGAGTTCAATTCTCTTGGGGAGGTTGTTAATAATGCTGATTGTTGTTGTTAAGTACTGGAGAGATTTTAATTCAGAAGACCTGGGGCGAGGTCCCACGTCTACATGTTAGGAGAGCCTCAGGTGATTCTTGTGAAGAGAAAACGTTACAAGACAGCCATCATTATGAGAGACACTGGCTTTCGATAATGAAAACTGGGCGTTGGATCTTACGGATAACTCTACATCTTTATATTATTCCTTCAATCAGAATCAGAATAACTTAAAACTATGCAAAAGCAGGGCTAAGAGGGAAACTTAGAGTTGTAAATGTTTACATTAAAAAAGGACTAGGGGAATAGTCAAGATGGCGGCAGGATGGCCCTGAGCGCACCTCCTCTCTCGAGCACACCGAAATCACAACTACCTCGGGACAACCATCTATGAGAAAGACTGGAACCTACCAGAAAAGGCCTCCTACAACTAAAGACAAAGAAGGAAACGCAAGGAGATGAAAAGGAGGGGTGGACTCGAGATACAATCAAATCCCATCCTTCCTGGTTGGGAGACCCATAAACAGGAGAAAAATATCACAGAGGTTTTCCTGCAGACATGAGAGCTCCAAGCCCCACGTCAGGCTCCCCAGTCGAGGGCAGAGGGGTGGGGGGCCCTGCACCGGGAAGACGAGCCCCACAGAACTAGGGGAAATAAGAGCCTTCACTCAGAAAGGGCATACGAAATCTCGCTCTCACTGAGTCCAAGCACAAAAGCAGTAATTTGATAGAAGCCAGACCTGGGCCAGACCTACCTGCTGGTCTTGGAGCCTCTCCTGGAGAAGCGAGGAGTGGCTGCAGGTCACCATGGGGACGGAGACACATATTGGGGAGCATTCAGCCACAGGGCCCTGTGACGGCTGATATCTTGCCTCGCTAGCCCCGAGGCCTGGCTTCAGCCAACAACCACAAGCCAAACAACTAGCTGGGCGGGCACACAGCCCTTCCCATCAGCCCACAGGCTTCCTAACCACTAAAGAGCCACAGCTGCCTTTGGACATGCCTCCAGGCAAGGCCAGCCCACCTGAGGGCAGAGACCCAGCTTCACCCAGCCCTGCACCTGCACTGCCCCCTCCCAC
>NW_011494899.1:1264201-1275990 GCF_000754665.1 Bison bison bison
CCCCCTCCCACTGCTGCTGCTGAAGTGCTGCTAAGTCGCTTCAGTCGTGTCCGACTCTGTGCGACCCCATAGACGGCAGCCCACTAGGCTCCTCTGTCCCTGGGACTCTCCAGGCAAGAACACTGGAGTGGGTTGCCATTTCCTTCTCCAATGCATGAAAGTGAAAAGTGAAAGTGAAGTCACTCAGTCGTGTCTGACTCCTAGCGACCCCATGGACTGCAGCCTACCAGGCTCCCCTGTCCATGGGATTTTCCAGGCAAGAGTACTGGAGTGGGGTGCCATTGCGTTCTCTGGCCCCCTCCCACTAAAAAGCCTTAATTAACTTCTGAACCCCCAGGGAGCATAAGCAGAAAGCCATAACCCTGCATTACAGGCCGGATACTACTCTGGAACCAGTTGGGCCCTGGCCCTGCCACTAGGAGGGCAATGCAAACTTCTGGACACTCCAGACTGTCTGGAGTGCTCAGTCATGTCCCACTCTTTGCGACCCCATGGACTGCAGCCTGCCTGGCTCCTCTGTCCATGGAATTTTCCAGGCAAGAATACTGGAGTGGGGCGCCATGCCTTCCTCCAGGGGATCTTCCCAGCCCAGAGATGGAAACTGAGTCCACTATATCTCCTGCACTGTAGGCGAGCTCTTTTCTGCTGAGCCACTGGGGCTTCCCCAGACCTCATACCAGACTGTATGAGTAGTTGTCCCCATCCGGTCCTCCACCCACACCCACTGCACTTCCCCCACTCCCCGAAATGACCTGAACAGAGCTTTGGGACCCCGGGCCCTGCAGCCAGACTCCAGAAACCAGCTCTGCCTGCCAGTAGTCCTACACTAACCATGGGACCTGACCTTACCTGCGAGTGGATGGGGCAGCAGCCTCAGAGACTTTGGGACCCTGACTCCACCTACCAGGCAGCCAGGACGAGCCCCAGGGCCCCTTAGGATTCCACACCAGCCTCCTCACGACCAGGCCCTTTAAACAGCAGCCAGAAGCAGCTTCTGCACAAGTCAGAGCCTGACAACCAGACCAGGGGCCAGCCAAGAAAAGAACTACCTCAATTTAACAACTTTGCTTAGAGAATTCCCTGGTAGTCCAATGGTTAGGACTCTGTACTTTCACTGCTGAAGGCATGGGTTCAATCCCTGGTCAGGGAACTAACTAAGATCCTACAAAGCCCTGCAGTGCAGCCAAAAAAAGAGAAAAACCCAAGCCCTAACTTTATACTTCAAGGAACTAGAAAACAAAGAACAAACAAACTAAACCCAAATCTAGCAGGAAAAAGGAAATAAAAAAGATCAGAGCAGAGATCAGTGAAATAGAGAACAGAAAAACAATTTTAAAAAATCGAACTAAGAATTGGTCTTTTGAAAAGATTAACAAAACTGACAAATCCTTAGCTAGATTAACTAAAAAAAAAGAGAAAAGATTCAAATAATAAAACCAGAAATGAGAGAGCTTTATGACCCATGCCACAGAAATAAAAAGGATTATAAGAGAATACTATGAAGATTTGTATGCCAACAAATTGGATAGCCTAGATAAAAATGGATACATTTCTGAAAACACACAGCATACCAAGACTAAATACTGAAGACATGAAAATATGAACAGACCAGTATCAGGTAGGGAGACTGAGTCAGTAATCACTCCCCTTCCCCCACTTTTGCAATACGATCAGTGTCTTCATAAAAGGAGATTAGCACACAGACAGAGGGACAACCAGGTGAAGACATGGGGAGAAAGCGGCCACCCACAAGCCAAGGAGAAAGGCCTCAGAAGAAACCATGCTGGTAACACCTTTATCTGGGACTTCAGCCTCCAGGAACCTGAAAAAAAAATGAATCTTCTTTTTTTACCCCACAGTCTGTGGTACTTTGTACTTCGTTTGTTACCCCAGCAAACTGAAACAATGCCATGATCATCAGCTTCCTCCAAATTTGGGGGAGCAGCAGCAGTGCCAGGTATAGAAGGAGGCACAGAACCTGAGGGGAGCCTATGAGCCAGTGAGAATCAGAAGCACCCCTTCCCGTGCGTCTTGCCTGAAACCTGGGAGACCCAGCCAGGGGACAGAGCGCACTGACCCTTTCTCAGTGGCAACAGTGTGTGACACGTGGGTGGTGTGAGGCTGGAGGCCTCTGGACTCACACCTGTGAATGACACCAGGGCTGGGAACAGAGCCACAGAGGGTGGTCAGCAGGCAGGCAGAGCACGGGGAAGGCGAAGACCAAGTTCAACAAAGACCAAAACCTCCCCGCTGAGTTTCCAAGGGTGCAGTTCAGGCCAGGCATCTTCCTGGAGTGGCTTCAGTTACCTGGGACAAAAAAAAAAAAAAACACTGCTGAACCAGTGCAAGGAGGTGTGTAGACTGGGTTCTCCCACGGACTTGTAATTTTTCAGGGAATGGGACAATGGGAGAATAAATTCATTCTCACCACTGGATGTCACCCTTGTGCCAGCAGGCTTCCTTCTTCACCAAGTTCAGTAGAGGGACAGAGATGATCCTGTCACTGCTTCCCTGTGGAGGTTTAACAGTGGAGGCAGGCAGGGATCCCTTCATCAAGGACCAAGGCTGAGAAGGATTTAAAAGGAAAGTTGCACACTATTATATACAAAATAGGTAAAAAAACAAACAAACAAGGACCTTCTGTATAGCACAGGGAACTATATTCAACATATTGTAATAGCCTATAATAGAAAAGAATCTGAAGAAAAAATACATATAACTGAATCACTTTGATGGACACTTGAAACTAACACAACATTGTGAATCAACTATATGGGTGCGCGCGTGCTAAGTCGCTTCAGTCGTGTCCGACTCTTTGTGACCCATGGACTGTAGCCCGCCAGGCTCCTCTGTCCATGGGATTCTCCAGGCAAGAATACTGGAGTGGATTGCCATGCCCTCCTCCAGGGGATCTTCCCGACTCAGGGATAGAACCAGCATCTCTTACATCTCCGGTACTAGCAGGTGAGTTCTTTACCACTAGCGCCAACTGGGAAGCCCTAAATCAACTATACTTCAATTTAAAAAGGAAATTGATGGACTAATGGGAAAGGAGCACTTCCTCTGGATTACTTTACAATAGTGTCTCTTCACTTTGTCTACATACCAGAAACTTCTGGAAAGCTTTAAACAATTTTATGCATGAATCGCACCCTCAAGATCTTCTGTGTGGATTGACTGCGTGTGTAGCAGGGACATTTAGAGTTTCTTCATGCTTGCCCATTCATTCATTTTCAATTATTTATTCATTCATTTCATAAATGTGCTTTTAGCACTTGCCATTTTCCATCCTTGTGCTAGAAATAAAGACTGTAAAGATACCAAAGCTTTATACCCCACTTCAGTTACTTTCAGCCAGTGGAGGGCAGACCAAGAGACTTCCAAAAGAACTTAATAACTTCTATAATAGAAGTTTAAAAAATGTAGGAATAAGGGCATCAACAATGCACAGTGGGGACACAATTGAGAAGAGTTCACCTCTGCTTCGTGAAGTGGGGAAAGTCTCTTCTCAGAGCTGGGTCTCCAAGAAAAATGCTACCTTAACCTTCTTTGAAAAGGGATTTTAAGATATTCCTGGTGAGAGAGTCATTTCCTAGGCAGGTTGATAAGGAGTCTACGGGTCCCCAAGGAGAGAGGGGTCTGGAATTCTCAAGAAGGAAGAAAGGACAAACTTTTTTTTCTTTCTCTACATTCCTTAGGAGTATATAACAATAATGTATCCTGCCTAAGGACAGTCTCTGGATTAAGGACAGTCTCTGGATTAAACCTTCTGTTATCTTAAAATGTAAATTATGGGAGTAGACCTGGTCTATACAAGGATGTATCTTGCCTGAGGACAGTCTCTGGATTAAACCTTCTGGCTAATTCTGTTATCTTAAAATGTAAATTATGGGAGTAGGTCTGGTGAGGTCTTTACAACCTCCAGACATTCTTTGGATTCATTGGAGAGTATATAACTTCATTGCTAACACTAGCAAGCGGGTACTCTTTCTGCCCCCTTCTGATGCCTATGTCAGAAGCTTTCTCTATCTCCTTTATACTTTAACAAAACTTTAGTACACAAAAGCTCTGAGAGATCAAACTTCGCCTCTGGCCCCGGATTGAATTCTTCTCCACCGGGGGCCAAGAATCCCGGTGTCTTCGTGTGATTAAACAACAACCTTTCACTGGCAGGGGAAATAGCACATTCAAAGGCATGAAGTGAAAGTGTTTAAAGGTCGAAAAAAGCTTGACTGGTTCTGGGGGCCCTTGAACTGAGGCAAAGGTCCAGCCCTGCAGAAAGCAGTGGGGTCTAAGATTGGGTGAACACAAAGGCAGTGTGTGAAAGTTGTGCCACACCAAGGAGTTTGGGCTTCTTTCAGACTGAGCATATTCACCCGGGAAGGGGCAGAGCATCTGGGTTTTAGAAAGATTGCTCAAGTAGAATGACCTTGAGATGGATGATGGATTTGAAAGGGGGGAGTTAGGGCTAAGCTGGTGAGGGGACTGTCAGAACGATCTCAGTGAGGAATGATGAGAGACTAACTAGCAGCCCGACAGGAGCCAAGCAATGAGACATTTCTGGGGTCACAGCATTTGACTTTGATTAGTTGGGTGTTGGGAATTAGGGATATAGTGGCGGATTAGAGATATCTTGATGGTTTCTACCTTGGGAGGATGATGAGCCCATAAATAAAGACATTTCCAAGCAAGAAACGTGACATTTCAGTGAAATGCAAAGTTAGAATCTTCTCTAATGGTTTTAGTGATCTTCTGAATTGTAGCCCCTTAATTTCTGCATAAGCCTTTATGTGGCTCTCTTGTCCTTCTGAAATAATAAAGATAATGATTATCATTATATGAATTTTAGCATTACACAAATAGTGCTTTCTCTGGTAGTGAAATGAGTTACTTTCTTAGAATTCATGATCACTTCCCGTTAGCTCTTAGCTCTTCCAGCCTCATGTTTCCAGTATTTCTTCCCTCTCTCCTAATGATATTCATTTTTCTGTTCTAAGAGCATTTAATCTGATTCCTCAGAACCAATGTGTATATTTTCCCATTTGTTCTTTATTTTAATCATGCACCTTATAATATGAAAAACCCGCTGTTAAACCTTGGGAACATACAGAATAATAAGATGGTCTGTCTCATTTCAGGACCTAGAGTTTACATGCAAAACAATTATATAAACATTGAAACACACATTTAAGTGGTATAGGGAAGAGGGTATGAAGGAGCAGAAAGAAATGCATGACTGATTTTTACCAGGGAAAGGCAAGGGGTGGTGATCAGACAGAGTTTCATAGAGAAGGTGATAGATGTTCCAGCTGAACCTCCCAGGAAGAGTAGGCATCTCAAGGCAGAGAGGGTGGGGAAAGCATCCTGGGAAAAGGAAGCAGAATAGACAGAGTCACAGAAACCCAAAATGCTTGAAATGCGGGGAGAAATGAGCAGGTCTGTGTGCGTCTTAACTTAGCATGCATGTCATCACCTCTGCTTGCCTTTCCAGTATAAACAACCTTTCCATACACTAGTTAAAGCATGGAAAGCTGTGGAAGCCTTCCTGCTGCTGCTGCTGCTGCTAAGTCGCTTCAGTCGTGTCCGATTCTGTGCGACCCCATAGACGGCAGCCCACCAGGCTCCCCCATCCCTGGGATTCTCCAGGCAAGAACACTGGAGTGGGTTGCCATTTCCTTCTCCAATGCATGAACGTGAAAAGTGAAAATGAAGTCGCTCAGTCGTGTCCGACTCTTCGCAATCCCATGGACTGCAGCCTTACCAGGCTCCTCCATCCATGGGATTTTCCAAGCAAGAGTACTGGAGTGGGATGCCATTGCCTTCTCCGGGAAGCCTTCCTAACCATAGCCAAATAATACAGATATTGTTGGCACACCTGGAAATTGATGGAGAAATGGAGCAATAAGGCATTCAAGGATCATTGCTCAACAGTTCCCCCTTAGAACACTGGGTGGCGGTGTCCACCCACTAAGCGGGAAAGACAATTTGAAGCCATTTTCAGCATTTTCTTGGGAGTTAGGACCATTCATCCCACCTGAGGAATATGTAAGGCAGTTGGGCTGCCTGCTCTGAATTGGGACAACTAAAAATGTCTGACGAAGAGAAAGAGGGAACCTGGCTTTCAAACTGATTTTGAAGTGGAAGCAGAATTGAGACCCATGATACCAGCCCTGGTTGGTTGATAACATGTTTTGCTAGGATCAGGAGCACATACACACACGCACACACACGTCATGTAACATAAATGTAAAGCAATTTTATTGGTGGACTACTTCAGACAGATGGGTCAGCTGGGTGTGCTGTTCCCCTTCTCTTCTTGTTCTCTTGAGAAGTATGTCAATAGCTTTGGCCACCCTGGAAACACCAAAGAAAGTTCCAATAGCAGGACTCATTCCCATAATTGTACAAAATCACAGGGAATTTCAGAAATAAAGAGGAAACAGTTCACCTGGCTGGTGAACTAACCTGACTAGGGCTTAGTTAGGAGAATTTCCATTCCAACACTGTGGCTATCAATTAGAGAACCCATGTTTCTTCAATTAGCAAAATCAATTCTGCTGAGCCAGCTCCAAGCCAAATAACCCAAAGTGGAAAGAGAAAGAGCCCCTGGACTGTGCAGTAGGACAGCCAAATGATGGAACATTCTTTCCTAAATACACTGCCTGGATCTCCTATAATCCACCTTTTAAATTTTATTTATTTATTTATTTATGGCTGCTCATTGTGATCTTGGCAAGGCAACAGCGAGCAGTGGTGTGAAGCGAGATCTTAATTCCCTGCCCAGGAATTGAACCTGGGTAGCCTGGATGAAAACCAGGAATCCTAGCCACTAGATCAGTGAGAACTAGAGGCTAGAAGCTATTTTCCCCCGGATTTTTTGCCTCTAGTAAAAAATGCATTTATCACAGAGGCAAAACCATGAATGCAGGTACAAAATTGTTAGAGGCAAAGCACAACAAGTGGGAGAGCACACAGAAAAATGGTTTGTTTAGATGAGACAGAAGCAAGGCAGAGATGCACACTCGGAGAGAAAGAAAGAGTGTGGGTGTCCCCCCTAGTGAGGAGGAGCCCAGTAAAGACGTGGTTAAGTCATCTATATAAAGCAGTTCTTCTGGGTCTTTGTCTTCCATCAGGTCAAATATCTGGTTTCTTTTTCACACCTGACCTACCCTGGGACCCTAACCTGGATGCACATGCACCCCTCAGCCAAGATGGATCTCGAAGTGAAGGATTCTGGGAGGAGCAAGACTCCTATGACCTGGCATTATCCCCTGACTTTTGACCCACAAGGAGCTTTTCTGCGCATGTGTAGTGTCTCCCTTGTCCCCAAAGAGGGGGGAATGGAGATCCCTTAATCCTTTACTCAAGCGAGGTTTTGCCCTTCTTTGTCCTTGCCATGACTATTACCATAAGCTGTTCACAAGAGACAAACACTGGCTATTTACCCTGTCTCTGTTGTTACTTCCAATTTGGAGGGCAAACAGGAGACTGTAAATTCCTCAACTAGAGCCTACCTATCTCTTGTCTCAGGAAATGCTAACAGTTATGAGTATCCAGCCCACTTCTTCATTCCCCATGAAATGCAAACAGGAAGCCAGTTGTAAATATCTAACCTGGAGCCCATCTATCACCTAACTCAATTGCAGTGGCTTCTCTTATTGCAGAGTGTGGGCTCTAGGGAGCACAGTGTTTAGTAGCTGAGGCTCGTGGGCTCAAAAGTTGTGGCGCACGCATTTTTCCTGGACCAGGGATCAAACCCATGTCCCCTGCATTGGAAGGCAGATTCTTAACCACTGGACCACCAGGAAAGCCCTATAAGCGATCTTCTTATGGTTAAGGATGTGGCAAGGTGCCCATAGTCACATAACTTATTAATGGCCAAGTTAGAAGATAAACCTATTAGTTTGGATACTGAAGGACATACCTGTGTTTTAGAGAGGCAAAATATTCATCAGGAAAGTAGAGAAGTTCTTCCCACCCACAAAACAGTAAACACGGTATGTTGACTTGGTGGATTCCCATATGCTACCAGGGCTTGACGTGTTTAGCGTGAGCAAGGAGAAAGACTCAACAGAAAATATTTCTGAGCCCTACTCTCCTCTCCATTCATTCCCTTATCAAAGTTGGCTCAGAGAAAGAGTCATCAGCACGTTTTATTTTTATTGTAATTTAAGCAGTTGTTCACCCTGCACAGAGACATTTACATCAGCAGCGTCATCTTTAGTTGTAAAAGGAAAGACTCTGCCCCCAGGTCTTTCCTTTTACAGGAAAGGGCAGGGGGGTGGGGTGGGTGGTGTTTAGATGCCGCAATTAAGTGATGGAGGGGAATTTGTGAACACTTGGATGTCTTAGAATCGTTGCAATTAAGCACTGCTCTCTTTCTACCACACAAACATGTGCATAAAGACTGGCACCTTTCTGGGCATGTGAGAGATGGCCAAAACAGTAGTTTGATGAACTCAAGGTTTAGTATCCTGTTGAGTAATTCTGCCTAACCCAAAACAATATCCCCAGGTAACCCTTCCAGCCCTCTTGGTCCTGGAATCCCACAGGGTCCTCAACTCCAAGGTCAACAGGGTGGAACGAGGTGCTTGTGAGTCATTTCCACTGTCAATGGCTCTTACCCCACTCTACCTCCTGCCTTTTCAGTTGTCAAATGTATTTGAGACATACATACTGTGAGAAAAAGAATTTCATTCTTTTTACCAAAAGGAGTCACAGAGGTGGGAGTTAGGGCATTAGATAAATTAACTGTTGTTGGCTCTAAGAACTGACTGGGTTTCAGCAAATTTTTACCCATCTAGGCAGGAAGGCAAGTTAACACAGTTCTGACCTCAAATATTCCTGCTTCAATGAGGATGTAAATATAATCATGTATGATTTATTTGAGGGAGCTAGGGTCCCCGGGGACCTCTAAGTACATAAAACAGAACTTGGCTTCCATAGGCGGAGAAGAAAAGGATTTCCTTGAGAAACAAATGCTAACAAGTTGAATATTAAATGCAGCATTATCTTAGTTGTAATTAACATCTAGTCAAGCCTGGGGACATCTACAAATAAGTAACTATTTCCTGTGGCAAGAGATACTTTTTAATATATTGTGGAATTCTATTTTCTGATGTTATCAAAGAATTATACGTCACTGTTCACAAAAGATTTACTTCTGTGAAGCAAAATGTTCGTGAATGGAGTCAGGGTTCTTAGTTGTAATTAACATCTAGTCAAGCCTGGGGACATCTACAAATAAGTAACTATTTCCTGTGGCAAGAGATACTTTTTAATATATTGTGGAATTCTATTTTCTGATGTTATCAAAGAATTATACGTCACTGTTCACAAAAGATTTACTTCTGTGAAGCAAAATGTTCGTGAATGGAGTCAGGGTTCTTAGTTGTAATTAACATCTAGTCAAGCCTGGGGACATCTACAAATAAGTAACTATTTCCTGTGGCAAGAGATACTTTTTAATATATTGTGGAATTCTATTTTCTGATGTTATCAAAGAATTATACGTCACTGTTCACAAAAGATTTACTTCTGTGAAGCAAAATGTTCGTGAATGGAGTCAGGGTACCGTGGTTAGTTCCTCATAATTAAAGCGGAGGGAGAATACAAGAGACTATACTGTGAAGTTTGTTGGTTTCTGCAATAACGGAGTCCACGTGTTATTGCCTCTCTGTGTGGTCCATGAGCAGAACTGCTACAAAACTCAAGCTGGTGCTCCTAGATTTCGAGCAGTGGCCCCCAACCTTTTTGGCACCAGGAACCACAGGAAGACAATTTTTCGTGGACTGGGGGATGGGGAGGGGAATGGTTTCGGTTGCTTCAAGTGCATTACACTTACCATGCGCTTTATTTCTATTGTTATTACATCAGGTTCACCTCAGATGGTCAGGCATTATCACATCCTGGAGGTTGGGGACCCATGGTTTAGCAAATTTTAGGCGGAAGTGTCGAAGTGATAGTTCTTCAGACAGAGGCAAGTCAACTACTGCGCTCTTGAATTCCATCACTGCCCCCGAAGTTGGAATTGTGGGTCCTGTCAATATGCACAGTCCTGGAGCTGGGACAGTGTTCGTGGATTAGGATTAGGAAATTGGTCTGGCTTGTTAGAGCACAAGGACAGTTCCTGGAAGGAATGTGCTGGGATGTACCTGGCTGGGAGTTACAATAGGAAAGAGAACCTAGGGCAGAGATAGCCTGAGTCAGATGTTATATTGTCAGCCTAGTTGGAGTTGTCTGTATTGAATTTTTAACTTAAATTCATAAGAATTTATAGATTTACAAATTGTAGATTTAGACAGACATTTCACTAAATGTGTCTCTGTTTTCACAATGAATGCATTAAACAGAACAGAATACATGGCACTTATTGGGTTTATAGAAACAGGTCAATAGAGCAGTGGTTAAAACCTGTGGCCCCTAGGGTCAAAGTCCCTGTTTCAAAGGTGGATTCTGAACAAGTTTCCAAACAATTGCTTTGCTTCCGTTTCATTTTCTATGAATTGAAGATAATAATATAACAAATATTATGAGCTCGTTGCATATTAGGTAAAATAAATATGCAAAGCCTGGTACGTAAGAAATTCAGTGTTAGCTATTAGTTTTGTTGTTGTTGTTCAGTCGCTAAGTCTGTTTTTTTTTTTTTTTTTTATGATAGCGAATACCCACGCTAAGTCTGTCTGACTCTTTTTGACCCCATGAATTGCAGCACACCAGGCTTCCCTGTCCTTCACTATCTCCTAGAGTTTGCTCAAATTCAAGTCCATTGAGTCAGTGATGCCATCCCACAATCTCATCCTCTGTCATCCCCTTCTCCTCCTGCCTTCAATCTTTCCAAGCATCAGGGTCTTTTCCAATGAGTCAGCTCTTCGCATCAGGTAGCCAAAGTACTGGAGCTTCAGCTTCAGCATCCATCCTTCCAATGAATATTCAGGGTTAATTTCCTTTAGGATTGACTGGTTTGATCTCCTTCCAGTCCAAGGGATTCTCAAGAGTCTTGTCCAGCACCACAATTCAAAAGCATCAATTTTTGGGCACTCAGCCTTCTTTATGGTCCAACTCTCACGTCCACGCATGATTACCGGAAAAACCATAGCTTTGATTATACAGACCTTTGTTGGCAAACTGTTGTCTCTGCTTTTTTAATATGCTCTCTAAGTTTGTCATAGCTTTCCTTCCAAGGAGCAAGTGTCTTTTAATTTCAGTATTGTTTATAAATCAATAAATTAAGATTTCTCAAATTATGAAGTTATATATAATAGGATGAGATATTTGCATTTTTTGTCTTAAACTTCTGAATAATCACCTCTCAGATCAAATCAGTCGCTCAGTCGTGTCTGACTCTTTGCAACCCCATGAACTGCAGCACGCCAGGCCTCCCTGTCCATCACCAACTCCCGGAGTTCACTCAGACTCACGTCCATCGAGTCAGTGATGCCATCCAGCCATCTCATCCTCTGTCGTCCCCTTCTCCTCTTGCCCCCAATCCCTCCCAGCATCAGTCTTTTCCAATGAGTCAACTCTTTGCATGAGGTGGCCAAAGTACTGGAGTTTCAGCTCTAGAGTACTGTATGTTTCTTTCTTTTGTCTAGGGTAAGTTATTCTACATATTATAGGAATGAAATAATTAAAAGTGTATTAAAAACTCAAAATCAGGCTTGAAACAAAGTAAGCAGTTTTAATATTGTTGCTTTTATTGAAGGAGGAAACAGAACAGGCTCTGTCTTGAAAGCAGGGCTCCATCTTGGGCCGGACTGTGGACTTTGAGCTATATGGCCAGTATCTAT
>NW_011494899.1:1276090-1285410 GCF_000754665.1 Bison bison bison
GAACCCCCGCCGCCAAGGAAGAGCCCCAGGGCTCTCCATCACCTAAAAGAATACCCTAATTACCTGTGTATCCGAATAGAATCATACATTCTATTATGCTTATTAGGATATGACCACAAGCCTATTGATAATTGTTTACTGTTAACTACCTAAGGCTTAAAGCTTGTGAACCGCAGGTTAGCTTTGATTGTATCTTTCTTTTTCCTTTGTTCAGTCTAGTTTCAGGGAATTTTGGGGAAGTGGCTTTGGGCACCTACACTTAGGGTGTATAAGGTTTTCACAAAATCTGGTCGGGGTCCTTGACTAAGAGGAGACTCTGCCTTGGGCCCACCGATGTAATAACCTGCAATCCACTATCTACATTGTCCTTCTGAGCGAGTTTGTTTCCCAGAACACAAGGCTACAAGATTATAAGGAACTCTTTATCTGTAATTCCCATGAAGAAAATTCCTCCTCCTTCCCCAGGCATCCTGACTTGTGGAAAGAAATTTAAACAACTATAGAGCCTCTTGGTTTTTCTGTTCTTATCTCCTGAGCTTCATTTAGATAGATTTAAGTAGGCTGATTAAATGAACTGATCTCAATAAATGTTTGATTTCTTATCTCTCTTAAGGCTAATAGGCTGGTTAATTTTTAACCAGAGAAAATTTAGGGCGATTGACATTCACACTGGAGTCCTTCCCTCTACACCCCTCTGGCAGTGAGTTGCTGGAGACCAGAATCTAATTATTGAAGTAAGTGGACTCCACCCTTGATCTATTCCTCTTTGAGCCACATGAGAGCCCCAGAATATGACCCCAGCTGCTGCCTTATTTTTCCTTCTACCTACAGAATAGGACTGGGTTTATGAGCTTGGATTTTGTCCTTGGCATTCACAAGGGCAGAAGCTAAGGAATTAAAGGATGCCAGCGGGAAAGGCATGAAAGCTACATGTCCTATGTGCGTCTTGATGGCTGACATGAAATTGCCACAGATTTAGGAGCTAAAACAGCATCCATTTATTATCTCATAGTTTCCATGAGTCAGAAGTCTGGGTGAAACTGGGAGTGGGGGAGCACCATGTGGGTTCCTGGGCATAGAAGCCTTTTTTTGTCCCCTGTTTCTTGTAGGCAAGATTCCAGCCTCCAAGACCTTCCCTGAATTCCAAAGGGTGGATTCCAACTGTTACTAATCAAGGGAGGAACAGCCAAGAAACCACCCAAGGCAAGATTGAAGGGACCAGAGAAACTAATCAAGATTAGGAAAACCACCACCTCAGACCATGCACACCTGAACCTTGTCAGCAACGGCGCACTGAAGTATTGAATTCTTGGGTCGGGAGGATCCCCTGGAGAAGGAATGGGCTATCCACTCTAGCATACTTGGGCTTCCCTGGTGGCTCAGATGGTAAAGAATCTGCCTGCAATGCGGGAGACCTGGGCTCGATTCCTGGGTTGGGAAGATCCCCAGGAGGAGGGCATGGCAACTCTAGTATCCTTGCCTGGAGAATCCCCATGGACAGAGGAGTCTAGCGGGCTACAGTCCGTGAGGTCACAAAGAGTCGGACACGACTGAGTGACTAAGCACACACACAGTTTCAGTTGCAGCACGTGGTTATCTTCCACCTTCATTGCAGTATGTAGGGTCTAGTCCGCTGACCAGGGATAGAACTCGGGCCCCAAGCATTGGGAGTGCAGAGTCATAGCCACCGGACCATGTCAAACTCTGTCTTTGAGATTCAATTCAGCACAGGAGCACAGAGACCAAGCTTTTGGTATCATGGGCATAAGATAGATAAGAGGACTTCTCTGCTGAGAGTCCCAGGAGGCCAAGATCAATGTGCCCATAGGGATGCCTTCCTTTCTGAAGGCGTCAGAAGGAAAACTCTGCTTCCAAGCTTATTCAGGCTGTTGGGAGAATCTGTTCCATGAGAATGTAGGTCTGAGGTCCCTGTTTCCCTTCTGGCTTCAAGTTCAGGACCATTCTTAGCTCCTGAAGGCTGCCCTTAGCCCTCAGCTGTTCATTTGTCTGCCTTTTTCTTTTGCCTTCCTTTTCTGCTTATGAGGGCTCAGGTGATTACATTAGGGCTGCCCCAGACAATCGAGGATTATCTCCTTATTTTAAGATCAGTCTGTAAGCTGATAGGTAAGGGGTCTCTGGAGAAAGAGAACCAGGCAGGCTTTCTTGACTTAAGAGAAGCCATTTCGTGATCTAAGCCTTGCTGCAGTGCTTGCCTTTGAACAGGTCTCAGTCATCAATGATCTTAAGGGAACAAAGGAATTCAGGGACAGAGAAAAGGCAAATGAACAACCCTATTGCACTGATGGGGCTTCCCAGGTAGTGCTAGTGGTAAAGAACCTGCTGCAGGAGACGTAAGAGTACAGACCATCCCCGATTGGGAAGATTCCCTGGAGGAGGGCATGACAACCCACTCCAGTATTCTTGCCTGGAGGATCCCGTAGACAGAGGACCCTGGTAGGTACAGTCCATGGGGTCACAAAGAGTCGGAGAAGACTGAAGCGACTTAGCAAGCACACACGCATTGCATTGATAATTCCTCCTCAAGGATTATACATAAGAATATATGTGAGTTCTGCAGGAACTAAGGCAGAGCATGCGGGATGGAATGATGATGCTGACCCTCCTGACTTCAATCAACTAAAGCTGGAACTCTGTCAACTATGCCCCAATCGTACGCTGAATTCTCCTCTGCTCGAGCGCCTTCATGAATATGCATGTACCTTAGCTTAAAACTTACTCAGTTTTGCTGCTGGAGAGACACTGATTTGGGAAATATCCCTGGTGCCCTACTTATTTGCTGCAAGTAATAATAAACCCTTTCTTCTCTCAGTCTTTGGCTTGGTTGTGTCTATTGGCTCCACATCCAACAAAAGGCAAGCCTAGTTTTCAGGTGACAAGTTGCACGTACGACAAAACACAATCACAGAAGCGAAATCACATCCACAGGAGGCTGGGCGTGAAATCCTGGGGGAGTGACTCTCTCAGCCACTATATGTTTTAATTTCTCTCAGGATGGACACCCAAGATTGGAGTTGCTGAATCATACAGTTGGTATGTTTAATAAAACTCCCAAACTGTTTTCCACAGCAGCTGTACCATTTTACATTCCTTCTAACACTGTGGGGGAGCTTCAGTTGCTCTGTATCTTTCTTTAAAATTAATTAATTTATTTTAATTGGAGGATAATTTCTGCTCTATATCTTTGTATTATTAGTATTTTTAAAATTTTAATTTTCCTAGTAAGTATGTAGTCATGTCCCATGTTGACTTTAATTTGGGTTTCCCTAATGACTAATGGTTTTGGAACATACTTCAATATATGTTTTTAAATTTTCCATCTGTATATCCTCTTTGGTGAAATGTCTGTTCAAGCCTTCCATTTTCTAAAAGAATCATTTGTTTTCTTACGCTTAGGTTTAGAGAATTTGTTGTGTACTCCCTTTACAAGTTCTTTGTCAGACACTGCAAATACTTTCTCCAGTTTGTGGCTTGTCTTTTCCATCTCTGAGCAGTGTTTAAGAGCAAAATTTTTATTTTCCAGAAAGTCCCTTTATCAGATTTTGTCTTTTGTGATGTAAGTTTTTTATGTCATTTTCAAGAATTCTACCTAGCCCAAGATTAGGAATATTTTTCTCCAATGTTTTCTTCTAAAAGTACTACAGTTTTGCATTTTACATTGAGATCTGTCATCCATTTAGAGTCAATATTTGTATGAGGCCTGAGGTTTTCATTGGAAGGACTGATGCTGAAGCTGAAGCTCCAATACTTTGACCACCTGATGTGAAGGGCCTACTCATCAAAAATGACACTGATGCTGGGAAAGATTGAGGGCATGAGGAGAAGAGGGCGACAGAGGATGAGATGGTTGGATGGCATCACTGACTCAATGGACGTGAGTTTGAGCAAACTCCAAGAGATGGTGAAGAACAGGGAAGCCTGGGGTGCTGCATGCAGTCCATGGGGTCGCAAAGCGTCAGACTCAACTGTCAGACTGTTTAGTGACTGAACAAACAAACAACAAGTGAGGTTTAGGTTAATATTAATTTTTTCAACCACCAATTGCTTCAACATCATTTTTAAATTTTTTATTGGAGTACTATTGCTTTATAATGTGTTAGTTTTTAGTACACAGCAAAGTGCATCAGCTACACGTATACATATATCCCCTCTTGTTGAAAACTATCTTTTCTCTGCTGAGTTGGCTTTGCATCTTTGTATAAAATGGGCTGATTGTGTGTAATTTATGCAGACTTTCTTTTATGTTCCACTGACGTGTGTTTATATCCCTCTGCCAATACCACAGTGTCTTGATCACTAATATTATATACTAAATCTTAAAATTGAGCAGATCATAAATCATATGATTGTATCAATTGATGCAGGAAAATAATTTGACAAAATTCAATACATATTCATAATAAAAACTCTCAGCAAACTCGGAATAAAGGGGAACTTCCTCAACTTGATAAAGAACATCTTCCAAAACAGCTACTGTTGACATCATATTTATGGTCTGAAAACTATGTCTGGTACATGCATGATCATTTAATTCTCTTCCCTGTGGTTTTGGCTCCAGCTGCAGCCACATCAAAACACATATTCTTAGCAAGGACTCTCCCCAACAAGAAGTACTTTCTCCAAACAGAATTTAGGGCACACATGAGAAGATAAAATGTTTCCCCATCTTATTCTATGTACGGTCAAGTTCTAACCTTTCCTTGATGAAGGAAATCTCTATTATCATCAATTAGATATATCCTCAGTACAACATTGACTAAAAAAAAAAGGATCAATATTTTATTACACAAAAGCAAAGTAATGACAATGGTTCAACCCTTTGCTTGCAAAAAATATTCTAGAAGCGGAGTCAAAGGATTCACTCACCTACATGTTCTGGGTTGCTTACTGGGTATTTACAGTCCCCTGCTAGGTCAAACAGAGAAGGCAATGGCAACCCACTCCAGTACTCTTGCCTGGAAAATCCCATGGACGGAGGAGCCTGGAAGGCTGCAGTCCATGGGGTCGCTGAGGGTCGGATACCACTGAGCGACCTCACTTTCACTTTTCACTTTCATGCATTGGAGAAGGAAATGGCAACCCACTCCAGTGTTCTTGCCTGGAGAATCCCAGGGACGGCGGAGCTTGATGGGCTGCCATCTGTGGGGTGGCACAGAGTCGGACATGACTGAAGCAACTTAGCAGCAGCAGCAGCAGCTAGGTCAGAGTTTATTCCCTTTGACAACCATTGATATGCCAGTTGGCCTTGCATTTTAGGCAAGTAGTGGTTTACAGGAAAATAACAAGCAGCTATTCACTTTTGAGTTATAGTTCACCACTTAATTGTGTTCAGTGCTGAGCTGTCCCCTACCCTAACTCAGAACTAACTTCTAATTTATTCTCTTTATAAAAATGTCTTCTAAAAAAAAAAAAAGTCTTCTTCCCATACATTTATATATTTGATATAGATACGAAAGGAGACATTTGACCCAAATTTTAGAGTTCATCAAAGTTCAGGGCCATAAGAATTCCAGGGAGAAAGAATTTAAAAAGGGTAATAAGAATATGAAGTGTTCTATAAATAGTTTGATTTGTATAAAATATAATAAATTACAGATATTTTCCTTATAAGATTGTCATTGGGATCAAAAGAGGCAAGTGCCATGCATGTTAAAATAACGCGTGCATGCTAAGTCACTTCAGTCGTGTCCAGCTCTTTTCACTCCTATGGACTGTAGCCCTCCAGGCTCCTCTGTCCATGGGATTCTCCAGGCAAGAATACTGAAGTGGGTTGCCATGCCCTTCTCCAGGGGATCTTCCCAACCCAGGGATCAAACCTGAGTCTTACATCTCCTGCATTGGCAGGTGAGTTATTTACCACTAGCATCACCTGGGAAGCCCATGTTAAAATAGTATCTAATATTAATTAGCACTGCATACTTTACATTTGTTTGACCACTTAATTATGTATCACAATGTTGGTTCCCCTAGTACATTATTCTTACTGGGAATTACCCTCAATTCTAGACTTCCTGCTCTACATTTGGCCTTCTGTTCAGAAAATGGTCTGTGATGACTCCAGATCTGTGGTTAAACATAAGGAATAAGTCTTCAGAAAGAAGTCAGAATAGGAGAAATGGCCTCCTTATCCTGGTCTTATATGTATTGACAGCTGCTTCCATAATAGACCTGCTGGAAGGGAAATCTGAAAATGATTTAGGACTTCTAGTTGACAATCCTACTGGGCCCAAGATCCAAATTCAGAAAAAGTGGGTGGCCTAAGTCCACTGTGTGATTAAATATTAATTTTGTTGTCTTAGTTTGGACCAGGGATAAATATTTGAACAGGCAGCTTCATATCATTTAGCTAAGGCCTTGACGGAGTGAGCAGTGACCAGAGCCCAAGCCTCAGACACACAGCTAGGCATTTCAGAAAGAAATCTGAGAGACGCCCATCCCACAGAGGAAAGGCTCTGTCCTGAGAATGGCTGGTAGGAGACAGACGGAGGTTGTGGGAGGGGGGTCAAGTATTTGTAAGCGGATGGATCTAGTGTATCATTTTTTTAATAGAGGTGAATATTCTAAGTGCCAAAAATGGGTTTTCTGAAATTATTTCTCTGGAAAACAGAAACATGACATAAACATAGAGTGAATATATCCAAATCAAGGTGCTTCTTGGGGGTTGCTGTGCTATAAGACTTAGCTGGACGAGAAAGGTGACAGCCAGGAGCAGAGGGTTTGGAGAAACGAGAGGGCAGGGCCGTCAGCTAACAATTAACTAATTAAAAGTACATAGCTGAGAACGCTGATTCTTAATTCAGAATGCTTTGAATAAGAATCTTGCCTCAGACTGTAACTGGGGTTTCCCAGGTGGCTCAGTGGTAAAGAATCCACCTGCTAATGCAGGAGATGTGGGTTCGAACCCTAGATCAGGAAGATCCCCTGGAGGAGGAAATGGCAACTGGCTTCAGTATTCTTGCCTGGAAAACGCCATGGACAGAGGAGCCTGGTGAGCTACAGTTCATGGGGTTGCAAACAGTCGGATTCCACTGGGCGCATGAGCACGCACCCTCAGGTTGTAACTGACTAGCGATCTGGTGGGAAATAAGTAGAATCACCTCTTTGAATCTCAAACCACTAATCTGTAAAATGAAATATAAACTTTCCCTTGTAGGGGTGTAATGAACAGTTAGGTACAGTTCTAGACCACCAGCTTCTTTGCCACAGACATCGTGGTCGCACGCATTTTCACTACAGATATTGTCGCCTCGTAACTAACTGGCCATAAGGCAATTTTGCTCTAAAAGATAAAAATAATGAAAGATAAAAGAGGGTCACTTAGAAGGATATAACAAAACATTTAAGAAATGAATAATGAAATTTTAAAAACTTAATTGTGAAATACAATTATTTGAATACATTAAAAATGTGCAGATTCATGACAATATCATGCAAATAACTGATTTTACTTTGTAGATTGTACTTAAGCACTTGTCTTTTTTTTTTTTTCTTTTGCTTGTGAAGTTCTCTCTTCATTCAGCATTGTACTTTTTTGCTAAAACTTCCTCCTTCAGTTTTCAAATACTAGGATGCATATTTGTAACTGAGCTCTGTATTGCATTGTGAAATCCTCTACAGGATTGTTGCTCTCTTACCATTGTGTCACATGTCCAGTGACAGATGTTCCAAAGTTCCATGGGAAATACTGGTTCAACTTTTTGCCTTCAAATCACCCAAGGATTTGCAAACTGATATGTTGTTATTTTCTAGGATGATATGCAGTCTGACTTTGTACTATCTTATTTCACACTTGTAGTAAGTTTTATCCACTTATTTTCTATTATGTCTTTATATGTAGCTGTTATCATCCACTGTTTTAAGATCACCACGCCTACTCATCACTATTCGGACCATTATGAGGACTAAGATTTATGTAACATAAAAATGGGAGTACTGCATCCATGGAGAAATAAAACCAAACAACGGTCAGCCAGTTGAAACTGAACTCTCAGCCAGTTATTTTTTCTTTTAGGGCAAAATTGCCTTCTGTCAAATTAATTATGTAGCAAAAATGATTGTGGTGAAAATGCTTGGGGCAAAGATGCTTATGGCAAAAATAGCAGGCATGTGATGACTTCTTACTGATATGATGTTTCTAGCCCAATGTCTTTTCCATAATAAGCATTCAATATGTAGTAGGTTGGGGCTTCTCTCTTAGTTGGTAAAGAATCTGCCTGCAATGGAGGAAACCTGGGTTCAATTCCTGGGTCGGAAAGATCCCCTGGAGAAGGAAATGGCAACCCACTCCAGTATTCTTGCCTGGAGAATCCCATGGACAGAGGAGCCTGGCGGGCTACAATCCATGGGGTCGTAAGAGTCAGAAATAACTTAGCGGCTAAAGAAAGAGAGAGAGAAGAGAGGGAGAGAGAGAGATGTGTTAGGTTCTCATAAGAATAAAGGATTTTGTATTTAAGAATTGTGTTTGAGTGCTTTCTGTGTTCTATCAGTTCAAAGACAGATGAAGAAAAAATGTTGACCTTTCAGAATTCAGAAACAGTTTTAACTGAGTAATTATTGCTGTATATGAATGATAAGGAAGTTTCAGGGAGTAACTTGCTCGGTTTACTAGTAAGGGCAAAGTTGTTATTTGAGTCCGTGTGTTTAGTTCTAGACATGATATCTTTCCTGGGCCAGGTTGCAACTCTACCTATCCACCCTTCATATATAAATAAAACAAAATAAAAAGCAGAAAAAAACCCCTTCTCTTTGTTTCTTTAATCAAGATCTCCGGATATTGGTCAGCATCATCCTAATGACAAATGCTGTCCTGGAGAAAGGAGGGTGTACCGGACCTCCGGGGCCACCAGGACACCCAGGGCCTCCAGGTATAAGAGGGCCTCCAGGTATAAGAGGTGAGAAATACATTCTTCTGCTTTTTATTTGCACCTCCTGTTTCATGTTTTTGGTAGGAATGTCATAATCCTCATAAACTCAGGAGCACAAGGCATTGAGGATTAAAAGAATGTGGAGGAAATGGTCAGCTGTAGGGCTGGGTCCCAGGGCAGGGGAACCAGAGCTCAAATCATAGGCAACAAGAGAGACTGGCCTAGTTCTAGAACCAGGGTACTGGGATCCATGCGGGTTAGTCATGGTGGGAACATGTGCTGAGTAGAGTCAGTATCATGAATCACACTGTCTGATAAGCAGCAAAAAAAAGGGTTTAATAAGTGTAGCAGGGCATCATGTATCGTCAGAACATTGTGTTTCATTGAGCACTTAGAGCCCCAAACCTGCTGCTAAGTCGCTTCAGTCGTGTCCAACTC